>NC_083495.1:1218078-1522598 GCF_905332965.1 Bombus pascuorum | reverse complement strand
TGTCGAGAAACCTCGGAGATACTACACCGACTTAGGTCACAAAGGAACTAATTACCGCGCAAGAGATGCTGTCTCGGTATATCGGGCACTGTTTAAAGAGGAAGCTCGACGTCCCGCGTGAAAGAGACACGTGCAACGCGAGAGAAAGAACAAACGGAATGAAACGTTATTACCACGCCTGTATCGTGTCTCGCCACTTTGAGGTCGACGCATAATAACGAACCGACGCGTCGCAGTTGCCATAATAATTCTCACAAACGCTTCACGCAGGTTATAAATTGGACTGTGTCGTTTCCGCCTTAACGCGGACGTGACTAAATCGCCGAATATACGAGAAAGTTAGTTTTATGGCAAAGAACTGTCCATTGCATTGATCGTTTGCGTCGATAATAATAGAGTGAAAACCTCGTTCCCAGAAGTACGTGACGTTAGAGGGAGATCGTGAGGGCATTAACAAGCGCGAATGCACGCGCGTGCGATAAATTCGACCGCGATCAGCATCCGCGGAACAAACATTCGCTAGGGATAAAGTTCGTTGACTTTTCCGGTGAAAATCTCGCCATGCCGACCAGCCATCCACTTCCTGCCAACATTGCTAGGAAGCGGCTGCATTATTTGAAACTCGCCGTTTCCTTCGCTGAGTGAAAATAAACCGGATTCCATCGGAAATCACGCAAAGACCCGACGCCGGCTGGTTGCGACAGGAACGCGACAGGAACGCGACAGGATCGCGATAGAAAATTGTCTATTCAAGGATCGTTATTAGCATAACTGTTAATTCGTTGATGACGTTGCCGCGTTACGCAACACCGTTACTCAGCCAGATCGTTTCTCTGGCGTCGAATAGTCGATCAACGTTTGTTTGTCCTCGATTCGCTTCTTTTCGATCGAACGGCTTGCCACGCGTCCGCCAAACATCGAAGATGGCTCGCAATTAACGCAGCCGGTGCGTGTCGAATGGACAAAAGGATGCACGATTGGCAATCGCATAATTTAATCGTCGATCGTCACGTGCTTTCTCTCGAATTCGATGTTAATTAACTCGTTAATTAGTCTTCGCATACATACAAATTACGCACGCCGATTCGGTCGCGATATCCAATTAGCCACGTGCCTCGGTCTCCGACGGAGTTCACTAGACGACTATTTATAATTGCAAACGTCCGTTAGGACTCGTGAGAGTGAAATTATCGCGACAATTCGTATTCCCGTAAATTACCAAAAAAAGATCGAGAGGCAACACGACACGCGTATCATATTTTCCTAATATCTTGCCATTTTCGTTGTAGAATCGATCGTTTCTAATCGGACGTTTCGAGACGAGAACCATGTTTCTTTATGGCTAATTTTCGCGCGTCGATTTCGTCGAGTTGTCAATCAATCGCTCGATATTCTTATTTCTCCACACGGTTAATCGATGCGACCGCCTGTGGATAGAGCGTAATCTGTAATGGGAACGTGAAGATGGAACTGTCTAGGTGGTTCCATGTCAAATGTCAAAGGTAAAATTCCATCGACCGACTCGGACTGGCAGTCTAACGAACACCACGCACGACCGAGTATTAATTTTAGCGCGGCGCTCGCACATTGACTATTCGCGAGTCTCTCGGTTGCATATTTATGGAGGCTAGAGGCGCGTAGGAAGAACGAGATATTCGCGAGAATGGAGCACGGCTGATTGTCGCGTAACGAGCGAATTTAAATCTTTCGGGGTGCGAGGTGTATCGAGTTTCATACGCTATTCTGTAGCTGCATTTAATTGAGTGTAATAATGCTCGGAGACGGTGCGATTGTCGTCGCTCGCATGTAGTTCCAGCTAATTTATTCGTGTGAATGATTCACCGAGTCACCGCTTACCTTTCGATCACCGCGTTGCGATTACAAAAAAGTACGCCACCCCCCTCCCCTTTCCTCTCATCCCCCCCCCCCAAAATCCCACAACGCATAAAAGTAATACACCGAGGAGTCCTGTTTTGCGGCCAAGTTTCAGGACAAAATACAAAACACACAAGAATACACAAAAATCACGCACCAATGCGACTTAAACCCAAAAAACAAAAAAATAAACGCAAAAACCGAAAATCCACGACACATATTAGACCATGGCTACGTCGTACCGACGCGTATCGGTACTTTTGCCTAAACACGCTATACTCAAATTCATTGTTTATTGTGAATCTCAAAAATGTACAAAAAATCAAATATTGGCTAAATAAACTATTTAAAAAAAAAAAAAAAAACAAAAAAGTACGCTTATTAAAATTTCCTTTGATTCGTCAAAGAACTTTCTTCTTTCGTTTATTTCTGCCACAAGTTTCAGGTGTCGTTATTCGTGACCATGGTAAAATTAACTGGCGAAACGACCCGTTGATTTATGAACCGAAGTTGCGAACGTTTACGATTCCCTTAGCGAATTAACGCGAATGGTTGGGACTTAAGTGAGGTACACATGGGTGCTGTGACAGATCTCGATCGGGGATTTCTTTTCGATCCAAAACTTTTATGGATGATTCAAGTAACCAATGGCAAACGTACCGGCTACGATCACCTCGATTAACATTAGTTTTGCAACGTTTACCGTTAGCTAATAGCTCTGTCGCTTGTATTTTTCCTTCCTGGCGACTTCAGACGTTTATGCCGCCACGCGAGAAGTCAATCTTTCGTTACGAAACTGTTTTATTACCCGCGTTTGTGCTCGCACGGGATTGCCACCGATGAATGATGCATCGGTAGGTTTTTTACGGATACCATAATCATTAAATCTCTGAGAAGCGACTGAATTGTCGATTGCGATTTGTGTCAGGGGACGCGCAACTAATTAGACACTTCGGCTATCGACTATGCAATTAAATAAGCCATTACATCAAAGATAGATACGCGATAGCTCGTCGCTCTTCAAATGGCGCTTGTATATGAAATATAAATGATCGCCGGTGAATTTTATGAATTATTTATGAGATAGGCATCGTATTTGTGGATTTTAATTGTGATTGATACGCGATCGAAGAAAAAACCAGGAATTAGCTGCCTGTCGTTAATAGATAAAATCGAGTTAGTCGCGATGCAGAATGATTACGATTGAGGATCGAGTCGGCGGTGTTTCATTAGTCGCGACGAATGATTATCTCGAGCGATCGAGTGTCCGTATAACAGGCGAGTGGAAAAAATGGAGACAATCATGAGTGAAGCAGCCTTCTCTAAGCGCAATCGCATTTGTGCCCATTGACGCAAAGCTCCTCTTGAAATTATCGGATCATGCGTAGCGGCGCGAGATAAAGCCGCATCTTAAGCTTAAGTCATCGAGCCGTTGCATAAATATTGGGCGTGCGTGCCAACACATAAGTACAAGTATCGTAAAGTAGCGTCAAGGTATACGATGAGCAAACAGACGGCAGAACATCTATGTAAACATGTCGGGCCACTGGGTAAAAGAAGCACGTGTTTTCTGGAAGCCGCATTCTGGCGTACTCGGTCGCCTCGCTGGCTCTCGAACGCTCGCCGAGAAAACATAGAAAGGGTAAACTTTATGTTCTTGGCGCGAGTTAACATCGGCACGTCATTGCGTCATCAATTGCACCACGATGACACGCGTGGTGATTGCCCAAATAACTCGTTCGACTTTGTACTTTGAGCTTCGGCTTTCGGTACTTGTCGCTTCTTCATTGATTTTCTTGAAACAAGGCGAAGGGAAAGGCTCACCATGACCGATACTCGAACGTAAAATTCGGTCCCGTTCGATTCGCCAGTGGCTCTCGTAAATATTAACCGATATCATTGATCCTTGTAACAATTGATTAAAATAACAAACAACTCTTGAAGAAGTTAATCGTGCACGATTTGTTTATCAGTAGAGACGCCAATGAGAAAATTCCATGGGAATCGATGCGTGCAGGCGCAACTATCCTTGTTTACGTGCATTCTAACCATTATGAAAATTGTTGTACCTCCGATTCCGATTACACGTGTATCGTTTAACGTCGTTTGCATAATTTTCCTTGATTAATACTTCGAGTACATGTTTCCATCGGTAACTGCCTCGCGTTTTCGAGCAGTACTTCCTTTTGCCGGTGGCGCTGCGTCCGGCTCGTTTATGCAAATCCAGCGGTAACGTTTAATTATATCCTGCAACCGGAAATCAAACGCGTCGGATTCTTATTTACCGAGCATAATTGGAGCGTTGAAATACTAATTCGCGCTAACGCGTACCACTTATTACAATTGATTTTTTGTCAACCTATTTCACCGTTTTTATAAAGTCGACGTTCTTGTACGCAACATTGCGCGTTCGACGACGCGGCTGTTATGTTCGCTCAAACGGTTATGTCTCGCTATTACAGAAAGATCGCTGTTGCTGCGATATCTGGTAATCTCGGGCGTACAGGTTCCCTCTGTGAAGTTACGCGATTTTCCGTGATATCTGTCTGCCGCCAATCGCTCGTAGGAACGTTCACCTATCGATATCTGGCCGTTGTACGATATCATAATTATCGAATGTACGCATTTATATATCGTAATTAGCGGCAGGCGCAGTTAATCAGGCCGCACAAATTGCGCGAATTACATTGAGTCGCGACCACTTCACGAGTCGCGCGATATAAATTGGCTTATATATCGCGCTGCATAGGATAATTACTGCCGAGACGATCGGACAATCGAATAAATCACACTTACGTTGGCGGCGTAAAAGCGGACCCGGTCTGTCTCGCTTTTCGCATGCCCCAGATTCCTCCGTGCTATCGTAACTTCCTTCGAAAAGCTGGCCAATTTCTTAGATCATGCGTCGCTTTCCTCTTGACTCGATTTACTTCCTGAATCTATGGTAGTGCGTTAAAAGGGTAAAAAATTCAGCCAACCAAGCGGACGCTATTAACTCTTGTTAAGCTGACAATTTAGGAGCGCTAAATCTCACTGTCACTGTTCTTTGAATCGATGGCGACAGTGAAGCTATGCCGCGGTAACGAGGGCCAATGAAAATGGCCCTTCCGTCGTAAATTCGGAGGGCACCCACGTCGCGGTGTTAGAAAGGCCAGGACTCCATGGTAGGTCGTCTCTGGGACGTCGCTTCATCAGAAAAATCGAAAAGTAAAATGTCTCTTTGAAGGAGCGCGGTTGAATTCCACGCCGAATATCGCAAGTTACACAGTCTGCATAAGAATATCGATGTGACGTTGGTCGTCGAACGATGGGCGTAGCATCTCGAAGAATTTCGAACGGCAACCAGAACGAAACGGAGGAATGTGTGTACAAGCGAGCGAATTAGGAAGGCGAATCGAACGATTAATTTTACGGGAACAACCGAACCAGACGTTTCTCGCGGTTCTGCCCCGAGCATAAAGCTCCTTTATGGCAAACACACGAGGGGGGACGACCACCCAAGATTATACGAGATCGTTCACGGCCAGAGAGTCAGCGCGCTGCACGCATCGCGACTTTCATTCTCCGAATTTCATGAATACACTACAGCGGCATGCGAGAGTTTTCTTGCGAGGATTAGATGAATCTAGAATACTACCGTGAAGAGATGTATGCGTTGCATAAATTATACGCACGTAATATACGGACGGAAAGTTTGTCACAGGCTCGTGGTTTAGGAACCTGACGACATATTAGAGGCCGCGCTTAGGCCACCGTACTCTACGATCCTCACGATCCTGGATTTCGGAGTATTGTCATTCCTCGGGTATTTTGTCTCGTAAACAGGCATTTTCAGAGTTAATTCTTCGACCGAGGAGCCGGTGGTTACTCCGGTGCTTCGTGAATGGAACGTGATCGCCATAGGAATTCCCGAACAGCGCAGAAACGAGCCGGTTTAACGTTCGTTTAACGTTCTTCCTCGAAAAGATTCTTAATTCCAACGGATTCTCTTAATCCGTCTGGAGAATAGGACGTCACGTGAAATCGAGCATCATAATCTGCCCCTTGGCCGAAAAACGGCTGCATGTTTTTCACGAACCCTCGATTTTCTTGGAAGGACGCGGCTTTGCAAGATCGCTGCATAAGATCTGACGGAAAATTATGCTCGAACGATACCGAGAAAGTGCAGACTACGTGGCGCCCAAGCTGGTGCGTACGGGAACCTTAATGGTTCGGCAAGCGATGATAACAGCAACCCCATTAAGGTTCCGTTAAGGTAAACAAGCGTTCTTTCTTTCTTATAACCACTTTAGATGGCCGATCCGTGACTCGAGCTAGGGCTTTTTATAATAACTTCATCCCTGTATAAGCGGAAATCTCGAAGGTGGTAACGTATTATTTAACCGATCGTGTTCCTTTCGCGCGTATCTCGTGCCAAACGAAATTACTTCGAAGCTGTTTCCACTGGAGATTTAATGAAATCTCTGACAAGCCGACCGCCTCCAGCCTTCAGAATGGATCGATAGTGTAAACAATATTAACGTCTACGGATGGGCCATCCTAATTACTATCGAGATCAGAGACTAGGAATATAAGTTACGAGACAGCCAATGAAATTGAATTTCTACGTAGCAAGATATTGTTAACCGATTGCGTTTAGGCCGAGCCACCTGTATGCTCGTTTTTGTATAGAATTAGATTTAGGCGCAGATACTACGAGCTTGGCTCGCGAGGACAGCGGCGGCATATTCTTGGATTTTATCGGCGCATCAGCACTAGAATACGCGATGTTGGAAATACTCCAAGTGGACACGAGAATGACCTGAATTCGATAATAGTACTCGACAGCTGTATGACCCGGTCGTGGTTAATTTCAGATCGATGTTATCAGACCCCATGGAACCAACGACCGATTCATTGCAGAAGATGCGGTACACAATATCCATGGCTAATAATTTGATCGAAATCCGTTTGACCTGGAACGCTGCCCAATTCTTCGATGATACATTCGCGGCTTGACGCACCTCGAAATTTGAATATCGCTCGCTCATCGCGTTTACCAAATGGAATATTAATTCTGGCGAATTAATCGAGTCCCTTGGTAGAATACTGATGCGTAAATTAGTTTTGCATGACAAAAGTAGCAGAGGTTTAGTCACCTCGCATTGTATTACGGATGAGATGTTAAATAACTGGAGGCTTACGCGTACTCGATCTTGGAAACTATCCAATTCTCGATATACAAATCCTTACATATTCGGCGGTACATACAGCATCTGCTCTGAGACAATTCTCGTTGCAGACGAGCTTCCAGGAATCAATTAGCCTATGCATGTTCGAGCCGGTCGAGACGCTAGTATTCCGTAATTCAAACCGAACTTACTGGCGAAATTCGTGAGTCACCGATTTAGCGAGGTCCGGCAGTTTCACGCAACACGCGAAACCCAGTTTCCGCGATGTATTTATTTTACGACACAGCGTCATTTGACGAGGCAATATAATTTGACGACCGCTCGAGGTTGACGCATCGCATCGTTTTTAATTCCACCCTCGTCAAAAACGACGATTGCTATTTGTCATCTCTTCGTGCATTTCCTCGTTTGGAACGATGATTTGAATCCGAGCCAGCCGGTAATAAGATCGATGATATGAAAGATGCGATAAAATCGATCATTCTAGAATAGGCTCTTTGGATTCGATCCTGATATCCGTCACTCGTTTCCACGTAGACAAGACTCGCGCTATCGTGCATGATCGCGATCGATGCCATTCTGGCTGAAGAGAATTCCATAAAAAAATTTCTCTGAAAGCGATCTCATCTTCCGCTGAATCTTCATGGATTTCCACGTTAAGTTAGACTTAAATAATATTATTAAAGCTGACCGTGAGTCAGTGGAACCTTGAGAAACTCGTGTAAAGATTGGGTCGATCGAGGTTGGCCTACAATTCGTCGGAATTGGGCCTATTTTCGTTGATTCATTAAGTGGATGCATGCGGCTTCTTTCTGTGGTTAGGCAGCGATGTGTATGAATCATCGTTCTTCTCAAGCAAGAATCGCACTGCATCCTTCATAGCCAGTGAAATTACACAAATAGATTCATTACTAATGTTAATCTTTGCTGCGAAAAAGTCAACTATTTCCGTACTTCCTATACCTTCAGGCGTAGTTTTCTTTTTATTTTCTCGAGACAACTAATTTTCCTCTTGTAGTATGCAATGTATACGTATATAGATTACAGGGCTTTCAGCCCGTAGATATAAATATGATAATAATAATCGCTTGGCAGATTAATGATTCGCGAAATCATCTTCTGCATCATCGACGTTTTTTACACTTTTTACTCCCTTATCAGTCTGACTGACTGCGATGACTTCATTACCATTTAAAACTCATCCGAGATACATAGAGTGAGTGAGAAAGAGAAAGAGAGAGAGAGAGAGAGAGAGAGACAAGCTAAATTGTTTCTTCAAGATCGAACAACGGAATCATTCGCGCGCCGCGTTCCGAGATATCGACGTCGTTTCTTTACAGGGTCATTTCCTTTCCCAATCGACGAACACGGTTGGTTTACGAAGGGTTGTAACTTCGGATGGTGGGACTTTCTCCTGCAAGAATTTCGCGACAGTAAGCTACAAAATTTATGCATGGCTTAACGAGCTTCCGTGGTAACCCTTTACGGTCGACTTATGGGTGTTGCCTACCTGGTCAGGTGGCAAAGTCATTTCTTAATGCACCACCATGAGGCTGCGTTTCGGCGAAGTGCCGAGGAATCTGTCTGCCAGCAAACAGCCAGCCAGCCAGTCATCTGCGAGCAGCGAAAGCGGGAGAAAAAAGAGTCGCTTTCTCGGAGTGCAATCTGTATTTTACGTAAACATCGTTTCTACGAAGTCTATCGGATGTTTACCGATACGCCGGTCATCACCAATTGTACCCTTTTTAGCTTCGCAAAAATCATGAACGACGCAACGCGAGTTATTCCCGTATTACAAATCGTACGATATATTGTATAATAAATCGCCTTGCATCGATACACGGAATGCGTTTCTCGAAACTATGACAAGTGAAAACGATCCAGCTAGGAAGCAAGTGAGCTAGATCGCCGTTTCTCGCTTTATCCGCTCTCGACACCTTCGCTCGTCCAACGTTACCAAGTTTAGCGTGTACGAGCAATCTCACGCGGGTGTTGGAGCATGTTTCTTCTAACCAGTTACCAACGACCTACGATTATCATAAAACTTTATGCACGACCATATAACCCATAGAGAACGGTATAAATCGTTGCAGAGACGATTGTTTATAGCAAAGATGTTACAACTACCGTTAACCGTTTGAAAATTGTAGAAATCAGTGTACTGTCGCGTAACGATGATTTCATTAGCCGAGGATGTTTTCCTCGTCGAAAGGTAGGTCGTGTCAGGTCAAATGCTGACACGAGTATCGTGATCGGTGTCTGAAAATATAACAGCCGAGAAACTAACAGCCATATTGAGAGTTGTGATTATAGAATCAACGATTAATTCATTATAGTCGCACGCTCGCTGATTCCTCGCGGTTTTCTTTGTTCGAGAACTGCCGTTCCTCAACTCGTTTACCCTTGACTCGTAACATAATGAAATTGCTTGCCATTTCACGTCATAGCGTCATGATTCGCAGTGAGAAACGTACGGAAAAGTTTCGATCTTTCGTACACAGTCACGGTTATTCGCTCTACGATTAATCGCTTATTCGTTCGGTTCATTTCGGTTACGGTGAAAATTTCGCATCGTGCAATGGTCTCCCTTTAATAACGCACGATCGAAGGAGAGATTCGCGGCAGAAACCACGAGAAGCAAGTGCACGTAGAATTGCTCAATTACCCGACGCAGTAATTCCACTTCGACCAGCATGTAGAAGTAAATCGCCGATGGAACGTGGCGGGTTTACCTTTGTAAATTGGCACAAAAAGATCGAACCACGCGATCGCGACGACAGCCGACTCGATTTCTTTTTCTCCTTCGTTTTCTTTACAGCGCAAGAGATCGACTACCGTAGAATTAAGGTGTTCTCCCGCGGTGAATCAGTGGTTCGACTCGAAGCATACTTTCGACCGGAGTCCTATTTTTCTTTTAAACGAATCCCTCTAATTGGAACTACCAACGGTCCTTCCAAATTCTTTCTCTCTTTCGCCTCTATCTGCTTATCTGCTTCGCAGACATACCGACGAATTCACCTTCCTACATCGTCTTTTCGATGTTATCTTTCTGCTTCGTAGATACCGCTGTCACATTTTCATTAATCGCGTGCCTATTCGAACGAATTACAAGAGCAAACAAAAAAGCTTTACACTTTGTATTAACACGTGGCGATCTCGTAGAATCATAGTTGAGACTTCACGATGGATAACAGCTGTGTGTCTTCGATTAATGCATCTGGCGATCCCTGCGAAGATTTGGCCATCTAGCTCCGCGGTTCCCGCGAACCAGACAGAGTAGCCTTTTTGTTCGAAGCTGGTAGCTGGTTGTTGTTTTTCAGCCGACTGAGATTCTCACCGACTTCGCTCATCTCCAAAATTTACGCTCGTTAATCAACGCTCTGAACGGAATTTTAATCTTTCATGCTCGTTCTCTTCGCGGAACTAATTTCGATCTATTTTCTCCTTGTACTCTCTGTATCTCGTACTGTAGCCGACGTGCTTTTATTTGACGCATAGACGATGTAACTTTCGTGAGAAGTAAGGTTTTTTTATTCTTCGACAATTACTTGCAAAGGATGTTAAGGTAAAATGTTGTATTCAAGCGTTCGCAAACGACTGACCCACTTCGCGTTAGCTAACCATGGAACTATCGCTCTCGTCAAGATAACTGTCTTCAAGGATCGCAGGCTTAAGCAAAATTCATTATCACATATGGATATTCTTATCAGCGTTTCGTGGTTTTCTAGAAAATCTCGAGTTGTGAAAGATACAGAAAGAAACGAGACGATTTATTAGTGTGTTTGACATATCCTTTTAGCGATTTTTTGTTAGAGCGATACCGGCGAAAGAATCCTCTCCGTTGATTAACACCCTGCGCGTGGAGCAGGTCGGTGACTTAGGTTCGACGAAAAGGGAACTGCGGTATCGTTGACCGAACTCGTGGTATCGATTTCGCACAAGACTCCGGCAATAAAGAGTGGCGCCCAGCAGCCGTGGTATCTCCGAGGTCATACCTGCGGACGCCAGGTCGAGAATTTTGACGCGGATAAAAGTGGTTTGCGGTCGGTTGCCGCCCGTACTGCCAAGGTCGATCTAATCTTGGCTCCCATAGGTCAGAGGAACTGCATTTCATCTCGGCACGTCTCTTAATAACGAGTCAGCCAGCCAGGAAAGTGCAACGAATTCAAAATAGTTCTGGGAAGCGGACTGTACGTCGGAGGACTTGAACGAAAACCACTCGAGCTCTGAGTAGTAAGGGTGGAAAGCGTCATCGATGAGAGGCCGAACCGAAATAGAGGTATCTGGCATCTATTCGAGCTGCCTTGTGAGCTTTATTGCCAAGGACGAGTCGCGAAAGGATATTTCAAGGCGAATTGTCGTAATCTTCTGCACCGATGCGCTTTGTGAAAGTCGATCGACGAGTCACTGGCGTGGAACGGAGACCGTTAAACGATCTGCCATGTTTCGGTGCCTAGAGGGGAAAAGAAGAGAACGCGCCTTCCACGTTGTCTGCTTTCCTCCTTCCTTTCGATTTTCGAGACGTTTGTAAAAGAAAATAAAACCGAGCGTGACGCTCACTGTAAGCCGGTGGCGCGAACAGAGGCTGCGATCCGAGAGGCAGAGCATCGATAAGGATTCTCTCGCGTGCAACGGTGAGCGCGCGCGATCGTGCTCCGTAAAATCGAGCCACGATCTTAATCTTCGTCGACAAGGTCGATACCGAGGAACCCGAGGAGGCTTTACGACTTCCAGTTCCGTCGGCATGGAAGGATCTTGCGAACTCGCTTTAGGAATTTCTCGAAGGCTGATGCAAACTGAACGCGAATCGTACCGCTTTGAATCATCGATTCGCGAATTTCACCGTTCCCCGTTCTCCGTTTGCTAAAGATTCACAGCCACGCGCGAACGTAATCAAGGTCGACCACGAGGAAAACTTGATCCGATGATCAGAAAATATTTTATCCCATATAATCAGATGGAAGAGGCAACGTTCGTAAATCTGTTTTGCTATCCGACAACAGTAGTTCCCCGTCCATCTAGCATTTAGTGTATCATCGATGTCGATTAGCCGCTAATCCCGACACGGTTCGCCTACCGATTTGCGTTCTCTTCGTTCGATTCGACTTTCGTACTAGACGTTAGATTTTCGCGAATCCAATTGCTTTCGCGTCTATCGCTTACGAAACGAGATCCTTTCGTTCATTTTTAAAACACAGAAAAGGAAAGATTTACGAAAGCTTCTCGGGACTAACCGTATTAGTAACGTCTGCCTGCATGTCCGTGTCTTCCTCGACTCCAGCCTTGATGAGATCCTCCTCCTTCTCGTTGTCCGAAGTATTCAGATACTCGTCGTAATCCTGCTCGAGACTCTTGGTCTTCGGCTGAGTATCGTCGATCTTCGAGCCGGCTTTGTTCCCTGGCTGATCGAAGCTCTTCGTCACGAGGCTGCTGGCGTTCTTCGACGATTTACGCTCGACCAACGAACTCGACAGTTTGCCGGGTAAATTCTCGTCGAACTTCCTCGAAGACCGATGACCAGAGGCGGAGTTAACGTAGGGAAGGCCGGCGATCTTTCCACGATCGCGATCCAGCGGCCTGCTGAGATTTTTCGGCTCGTATTTGAAATTCCCGAAGTCGTCGCTCTTCGCGTATCTGTCCATCTCTATGTTTCTGTAGTCTCTCTTGACCGTGAATCTGGGAGTCGTTGGATCATCGGACGTCAACCTCCTGATGATGTCGTCGTAAGTTTTCAGCGGTGGTTTCTTCTCGCTTCTATAGAAATCGTTGTCGAGCTCGTCTTCGTCCAGGTCCTCATCTTCCGTCTCCTTCGAGGCGTCGTCCTCGTCGTTCTCCGTGTCGTCGAAATCGTCCACGGGATATTCGTAATCCTCGAAGCTGTCGATCCTCCTCCTGTCGGTCTTGGAGTGAGAGGGCTTGGACTCGCTGAAGTTCGATCTCCTCCAATCGTCTAATCTCCTCGACGGTTCCGATTCGCCGGAGCGATGTCTCTTCCTACCGTCGAGGCGCCAGTCGTGTCTAAAGATACCGACCCTGTGTTTCCTCCCGTTTTTCCACCAAGGACGATGCCCGTCGGGGCTGTTTTCATTGTACGCCCGTGGTTTCTCGTAGTCGAACCCGTCTTCAACCGAATCATAGTCCCAGGCGCGATTCCTCGGATAGTCGAGCCTGTGGTGGGTCCTCTCGGATCTCATTCTGTAGCTTCGACCGGCGTATCGAGGAGAACCTCTGCGTTTCTGTTCGTCCTCCTCGTACCAGCCGGTTCCGCGATAACCGCCTCGATGATACCTAGTCGGGTAACGCGGTTCGAACATCCGGCTGTGAACGGCAATCCTCGAGGTCCGAGGATAGGATCTCTCGTAATAGGGGCGAACATCGTAATCATCGTCCTCCTCGTCCTCTTGATCCTCTTGGTCGACCAACGAGCCATCCTCGTAGTCAAGTTCCTGCGACCAAGGCGATGATCGTCTTTCGGCCAGGTCATGCCGATTTCTCCTCCCATTGAACGACTCGTGTCTGTGCCTGTGTCTGTGCTTGTCGTCGTTAGCAGTGTTTTCGTGGGGACGATGCCTAGCCTCGATCGCGAACAGACCGTATGCCATCAGAAGGATCACGAGTAACAGCAGCCTCCTGTTGCGCGTCATTTCGTCTTCGGAACCGTATTCCTCGGAGCACCTTACATTATCCTAGCGACACGCGATCCTCGCGATTCTCACGATCGCGATTCCGAGCTTGGTCTGTTCGTCGCTGGAAAACCACACGGTTCGTTTGATTCAACGATGCATCGCGATCAAAGCGCAGTGGCACTTCGTCTCACTGAGATCTGCGACCGACCGGTGTCCCGATCGAGACATTAATGATCAGCCGTGTTTCGCTGGCAATGGCAGCGCGGATAGATCGCCAAAGGCGGTTATTAGTGTCCGAGCTTCGAGAATCAACGTAACGGTGATGGGATCACAGTCGAACCACGTGGTACAAATCGCGCGTGACCCGATGAAACAGGGAATATCGAAACGTCCCGTACGACGCTTGCTTTTGGCCGCGTTCCAGTTCGCTCGATTCCGCAACAATGTCCTCCCAATGGAAAACCTTCTACGATTCTCGACGCAACGATCCTGCTCACGTCTCACGCCTTCTTGCTTCGAATATCGTTTCCGCGTCCATCGCGCGTTTGCTATCTTTCCTGTCACTCGTTCGCAACAATTCGATCCGGCTACTCGAGCCTCTAAACGCCCGATTCGATTTCGATGTGCGATCGAATCAACGTGACTACCGTTTTCCTTCCCGACGCTCACTTTCCTCGAAAACGATCGAAACGCGCGCACGTCCTCGCCGCCGATACCGGCACACTGCTCGCTCGAGTCCAGCTACACGGAGATTACACCGAATCGTATCGCGGACCGAATGTCGCGGGCGACTGAGGCCAGCCTCTCTGGTCGACGGCTTGAGAGATCGCGGAACGCAGTGCGCATGCGTGCGGGCGATATTCGTCTCCCTCTCCCGCCCCCTCCGTCACCCTCGGCCGCCGACTTTTCTGCGTCCCCTTCGTCCCTTACCTGTGTGCTCTTGTGTGCCACCGCAACAACCGTGCACACGTTGTTTCACGGACTCCCAGTGGACGCGGTATACCTTGGATCTGGTACGTTCGATCGATGACTACGCTCCGAAAATTTCACACCGAACCAACATCACTGAAAACTTTCGCTTTTCTTCGTCAAGTTTCGCGTCGTTCTCTTTTGCGCATTATTGCTGCCGTTTCAGTTTCTCTTCCACCACGTGGACGCACCATCTCCACTCTGGCCACGTCTTGCACGATCAACGCGGCGACAGGATTTCCCTAAGGCGATACCCTCTATGTCGATTATTAGTTATTTATCTATGCGGTCTAGGCTATGCCAGCGTGCATCCATATCGTCGACAATTAAAGATCGATGAATCGTCCTTGCGTATCTTCAAACGAACGAGACGTTGCGTCGACTCGCGAAATCGGAACTCCATCCAACCATACCGCGTCAGTATACGCGTTTATATCTACACGTATCGTTGCACACGTTTTCCTTTATCTGGCCGCATGTAACCATGGCAATCGATACACGTGTTTCTGTCATGGTTCCCGACCGATTCGTGTAGCGTCCCGATTTTACGATCGTCCGGAGAGATCGACACCAGCGTCTGGCCACCCTTTTCGTTTCCCATTCACTTTCGCGTCGCCATTCAGAGATTCCGAGAGGATTCGGAGTCCAGCGGTGCCTCGAAATCCGGTCGAAAGGCTGGGGCGAGAACGAGAGGTCGATAGAATCGCGATGCCTGGCTTACTACAACCGGTACAACGAGGACTGGTTTTTCGTCGCGTACGGAGGTCGTCTGACGTTTTTTATCGCGCCTTTTAAGCCGGCAGCTATACACGCCACAATAAATAAACACGGTAGCCCTTTTGGACGGCTTCCGCTCCGATTCGATCCTCGATAAAGGCGCCCGTACGCGACCTATCACCGAGATGCATCATTCCTGTGCGTCATCGGTCCTTTCCCATTCGAGCCAGAGAATGAAAAAAAAGGAAGCTACGGATCCTCACAGACGATGCCAGTCGGGTCGTATCCAACGGCATTCTTCTCGTTGAAGTATCATATCCGTCAGTTATCGACACGTCGCGTCGCGTCTTCCACTTCCAATTCGATCTTTCCCTCGGGATGTCTTTTTGTCGCATGTCCGTGCTCCGTCGTTCGAAGTGTTTCATCTCTTCTCGAGCTCGTTGCCTCGTTCACGGACGAGATATATCGTATGTATAAAAGGTACAGTCAGACTGCACGACATTGGAGCAAATTGTATGTGAAAATGCAGGAGCCTCTTAATCGTTTCACTTTTGCGGCATCGCGTTACCGATATTAATTCGTTGCCATTTGTCAGAATCACGCATACGGTGGAGCGGTGTTGCGTCGCTGCAAAAACGACGATTAAATTGTATCCTAGTCGGAGATTTCGAGCGGTGCCCGTACGCAACGCGTGTAATCAGCCTGCCAGATAAATGATCCGAGGTCCCAGGTGAGAGGGGCGGGTAGACGAATAAATGACGTTCCGACTTCCACTCTGTAAGACACTCCCGTGGAATGCAGTCGTTTGAACGCGGCATACCGAGAAAATTTAAGAGCTACGACTCGACGCTTGTGTCGCTAACAAATTCCCGTGGTCTCGGTATGCATTTTTCGCGCAGTATTAGCGATTACCTGAAGTGACAAGCCGTCAACGACAGACGTCACAGAATCGCTTCGAGTTCGCGCAATCAAATCTGATTCTGCCGTCTTTCTATTTCTGAACTCGACCAGGTCGAAACGGCCACGACAAAAGACGCAAGGCACTTTAGAGAACAGTCGCTACCGCGAAATACCATCAAAATTTTCGTGGGCACGAAGCGAAATTAGTCACGCGGATTTAGCCACGGCTCTCGTGCCAGCAGGCTGCTCTGAATGCATCGATTTGTTCAAGCAGGGAAAGCACGTATCGTACACGACATCCGTCGTTGCTCCTCCGGTGGAAAAACTCGTTGATTTAGAATCGAAGTAATATTTGGCGGAATTGTCGCCTACGGGTCTTTGGTCTTACGCGATCGTCGTTCGTTTATTGCGTCTTTAACGATAATTGAGAACAGGAAACGACTTAGATTACACAAACCTACGAGAAAACCGAGCAGAGATCGGCGTGTAGCGTAGCCGGGACACGCCGCTTTCGATCTAAAAAGTTTTGCCCAGGTTCAGGAGGTTATCTCGGCAGATTATGCTTGTAGGTCACATTGTTACTCTCTGGAATGGTAGTTTGCAACGCTGGTTCTCTGTGTCAAACGCGTCTGACTGTTTTTCTCTTTGAATTCGTTACGAGTTATGTAACGTT
Source organism: Bombus pascuorum (assembly GCF_905332965.1). Lineage (NCBI taxonomy): Eukaryota > Metazoa > Arthropoda > Insecta > Hymenoptera > Apidae > Bombus > Bombus pascuorum. The sequence goes on along the minus strand of NC_083495.1, from coordinate 1,505,667 downwards.
TCACGCTTTGGGAAATTACGCTGGCGAATGATCAGCTTGAAAGTCTAAATCAGGGGGCAGCTCGCGAAGCGTGCAAATCGCATTTTCGTTGGCGATTCACGAACGCATCCGTGGTGAATCTGGTTTCGTACGGACTGTGTGTACCTGCAGATCGTGAACGCAAAGAACAGTCAAAGAACGAGACGAGAAGGAGAACGTGTGGCAGACTCTGATCGCGATAAATGGAATTCCTTACCTCCATTTCCGAAGACCCCTCTCGATAGGGTGACCCTTGACATCTTGCAACCCAACTACGCCTCCTACGCCACTCCTCTCCTTCTCGTTTTCTTTCACCACGTTACCTTGGCACCGAACGTTGCCACGAAAAAATCCCGCTCGGAATTCGAATGCGTCGATATCATAGACGTTCGCGTCACGTCCATAGACAATGAAATTCCTCCGTTATTATTTATCGTTGTGCCGACACGCGATCTGATGTTAACGAACGATCGGCTAAACGAAGCTGCGATTCGATCGCCAACTCACTTACGAGAACGAATCGGAAATAATCGAAAGGTAAACAGAAGAGATTAAACGAGGGACTCGACTCTACGACTTGCATCGTTCGTGTCAAATGGTAGGGTAAACAGAAGTCCAAGGAATGTTCGGTCGGTAACGGGCTCTCCGTCTGTTTGACCAGCGATACTTTCAATTTAATCTGTAATTAAGCGCTTGACGCAACAACTAATTTCATGGATCTCGAGACGTAAGAAGTCGTTCGTAATATCTCTCGACTTGATTTTAAACGATTTCTACTAGTCGCATTAATCTGTTTCACTAAAAAACATTCCGCAGCTGCATAATTTCGATTTCTATGGGTTGATTTCTATCGCATCGATGGAGAATAGGCCGAACATAGTGGGTTGTAAATGTAGCGCCGTATTCCATGGCACGCGTCGCGTGAGCAATCATCGATTTACGGGATTACGAACGGACCACACAGAGGCTTTGGAAACTGGCTCCTAGTTTCCGTCGCTTCTCGGCAGATGGACACAAAGAGCGCTTAGCGTTCAAAATTATCTATCAAGATTCGAAAAAGATGCAGGAGTTTATAAGAAAATTCGATGGAAAAAGTCGATAAATTTTGCAGATGATTTTATTGTTTCGTTATCAAACGCGGTGCACCGACACCGTATTACGCATTCACAATCCTTTGGTTTACAGATGTACAGGTTACAGCTTACGTAAACTCTAATACCGTATTTGTTTTATATTTTGTTCTGCATCCTTGATCTGCACCTATGTCTGAGATATGTTAAAGGCAGGTACAGGACATACGTCGGTGAACACTAAAGAGGTACGATATAACACACTACGAGTAAGTTTCGCGCATCTGACGCGGTATTTTCGAAAAAAAAAGCGTGTCTCCAAGGTGTAAATGGTGCAAATATGTTGTGATAAGTGCGCCAGGCGTTAGAACTTGTTACTTATCACGGCACCGGTACGTCGTTCACATCAAAATCAACAGGATGAATCCGAAAAATCTTCGTTAAATCTTTTACTAGATCAATTTCATTTAAATTACATACTAACAAAGTCGAGCGTAAAATCCAACTATCGATACGTCTTTCTGGTATGTTATATCTTACTCTATCTTACAGGTTTACGTGAAGAATCGAAATATGTCGCAATCTATCATAGAAATCTACAAAACGTGCCAATATGACAAAAAGAAATAGCCATCTTTGAAAAACGAATAAAGAAAAGAGCACGAAGCCCAAGTATTGTAAAGCGAGGGTATTTCGTCACGGCCAACAGGAATATTGTATTCCTAAGAAAGCTCCCTTAAAATACTTAGAAAAAACGTTTGCGAATAAGCTTACACGCTAAAAAGTACAAGTTCACGACCGAGATTCTAACGAGAACATTCGACCGTTACATATCGAAACTGCTTTTTGATTTAAATTCTGACGATCTTCGATCGCAATTCGATTTCGTTCCGTCAGTCTCGCGCTTCTTTCCTTCGTCAAAGAGAATTCCATGGCGACGGAAGAAGACGCGAGACTCTTCCATCACTGAATCCTCTAGAGTGCACGCGAAACGCGACGAGAATTGTTCAAACTGTTCACAATATCGTCGATAGAAGACCAGTCAGAAGACTAACCGCGAGCGTGATCGAAGCGACCATAACGCTCGATGCTCCCGACAAATGAAGCTTATTCATCAAGTCCTGCGGCACGTCGACGTACACCTTTTTCACACCGATATCTCGTATTAACGTCGACAACTTTTCCGCATCGACCTTGTCACCCTCGCTCGACCAAACGGTTAGGGATACGTTGTTCGCGAAGGAGCAGCTATTCTCCATCAGCGACTTGATCACTTCCATACTGTTCGCGGCTAGACCAGCTCTTACAGGATAAGTTATCGGCTGAGTAACCATCTGTTCTTTCAGGATGTTGATCATACTTTGGATTTGTTGCTCTGTGTATTGACCTTCGGTGACATTATCCTTAGTGCCGTACCTGAAACACGAATCGATGAAGTTTCGAAATATTACGAACTTTTATATTCATAGACGGTGACTATCGTTCTTACCTGGTGGTCCAGCCGACCGACAGCGTGTACTCTGGAAACGTCTTGGCTTGCTTTACGAAGGTTTCTGCCTCGACCTCTTTGGTGGTTGCGTTCACCGGTCCAGACAGTATATCAGCGTTAAGAAATACGGGGAATTTAATCTGAGAACAAAGGAAAGCTGAGCGATTAAAACGAAAGCAGAGCAGATATTAGTAACGGAAGGCTAGACGCTTAGGATTTTCGATCGTGAGGAACGCGTGGCCATCGGTAATCGGGGCAAAAATAACCCCTCAGTTCTGGAATGTATCGTTTGACAGAAGCGATCGGTGAAGCGAAGCACGAAGGACTTTGTAAAGATGCACGAGTCGATCTATAAATACGCAAACGGGATACGTACGTTATTGCGGACTTTCTCCAAGATAGGCTTGCTCGCGTTGAAGGCATCGATGCTCTTGAAGTCCAGCTTGATGCCCTTGGTAACGTTCTGCCGGATCACGGTGTTGAGGAAATCTTCTAGCGTCAAGTTGCTCTCAGTTGCCGGCGGATGTGCCATTATCGGTATCTGTGTGTTATTACTGCTCGTACCGTTCAGTATGCCCAACGTAACGTCGGCCTCCAGCATCATGATTTTGTCTTTAAATAGGAGAGCCAAGTTTATAAAAGTACATATGTATATCGGTACGAGTGAGAAAGAGAAAGAGAACGAGGAAGGGCAAAGAGGGAGTAAGGAGGGAGGCAGCAGTGGTACATCTGTGAAGCGCGAACAGCAATTGCGCCGTGAAACGAGGAAGAGAAGGAGGGTGAGAGGGAGATACCGCGGTAGTGAGAAGGAGATGAAAAATCGGCTGGTTTCAGTACTCGCAGACACGTGCAACGAATATCGATCGATGCCTAAAGAGGCTGCGAACCAACAGATTTCAAATTCCTGCTCCGTGCTGGTGCTAAGTACGGCTTTTTAGATTTTTCGTGCTCGTGGAGGCTCTGAAAAAGCACTTGGGCTCTTCGCACCTTCCTCCCATTCGCCTATTCGATCACGTACAAGTATTTCGTTCGTAGAAACGCGCGACCGACTTCCGGTTGATTCTAGAAGGAGATGCACGCAGCCACCTTGACACATATTTCTGCAGTCCCGGTCGCGATCCTACATGTCACGAGTCTCTTTATACTTTTCCTGGATATCGTTTCATTGATCGAGACATGATTGCGACGACAGCGACGCACCTAGCGAAGCATCCCGGAGAAATCGCCGAACGACGTAAAACGACAAAGAGGAACAGGTTCGGCTTTCGTTCGTTCTGCTTTTGTCGCGGACGACGCGATCAATTACGGAATGGGAGGATCAAGGTCGTACGTATCCGGAGACTGACCTTCCTCTACTCTACGACCATTCGAACGTCGTTGCTGGCGTTCGAATCTCATTGAGATTCAACAAGGGTGACTGGTTTGTTTCTCGAAAATCTTTCGCCGACGTGACCACGAAGGCGATACCATCTTCCTGAATATTAATTAATACGAATTTTAAAACATCCGGTATCACGCCGGAGCGTGTTTGAAATATCGCTTCGTTAAACGACCTTCGACCTCGTATGTTGAAACCGCCCGAAGCATTTAATCCCGATAATTGGTGTTAAGCTCGCGCGATTTGACCGGTGCAAACATATTTCATGTGGCTGATGGGGTTACAAGCGTGTCTACCGTACGATATCACGATATAGAAAATGAGTCGATGCCATATTTCGAAAAGATTCGTTAACTAATAAGGTGTAACAGGCGATCGCGAATCTTCTGGGAAATGAATTTCTCATCAAGCTCTGATTATTACCGCGTTCTTTGAAATCTGCCTCCTCGTATACACGCGATACGATTAATTTCTCACGGGGCACCTCGTTTAAAGAAAATGATTATTATCGGCGGAACATTGGAAATTCAATATTGAACATTAAACGCGGTTTAAGTTTCTCGGTTTCTTGTTAACCACGCGCGATGCAAGTATCGTCTGGCGCGCTATTCGCGTGGCATTAAGGACGACAGACTGTGACAGTTTGGGGCGCTGTGTTTCGATATCTGGATCTGGAATATTTTCGCAAAGCTCGTCGACGCAAAAGGTATCGAATAAATTCTATTTGGATCATTAACGTGGTTTCAAATATTTCGCTAGTGAGATCTCGAAGAGATTGCCAAGCAGACCACTTCAATTACGCGATCGACGTACCTGATGCAAGTGCGTTATCGAGTTTCTCCTTGCTGTTGACGGCATGCTCCCAGACGATCTTGGTGAGATTGCCCTTGATGTTTGGAAAGAAAGTGGCTACGTCTACAGAGACGTTGCTGGCGGACATGGCAGCCTCTGAAACAAGCAAACGTCGCGTCTAGTTAAAGAGGTGAACGGGTCTCGACCTTCCGCATTAATATTCTCCAGGCCTCTCGACCTTTGACCCAATATTCGGTGGGGTCGTTTCATAATTGAGCGGACTGCGAATTCCTCGTGAACCAGCAGAGGGTAGGAAGATCCGGAGAGTTTTCGGGGGAGGGGCTGGATGACGGAGAATTTCGCCCTACTTTGCACATTGTGTCCCGAGAGATCGATAATCTTATTCATTCGTTACCGTCGTTACCTTCTCCGCTATTGTAGAAGATCGTTTGCGCAACTACCAGGAAAAACAAAAAGAAGAAGCACGCAGCATCGCTGAATTTTCCTGTCCGATTCACCGGTCTTTTTCTTTCACTCCTTTTCCATAATTGTTTGTCCGTTTCGTTTTCCTAGAGACATAGTTCGTACAAAGAAAGCAACAAAGAATCGAAACAAGCATCGTTCGTGAAAATACGAGGATACTTGGCAAATTTTGCTCGGACAAATCGATACACGACCAACTCCCGATACAACAGTTCCAACTGACCCGTTTCCGGTTCAGCAGATGTGTGCAGGGATGGTTGTACGCGTTGGTCGATCGACTACCGAGCCACAAGGGAGAACGGTGCTCTTTTTACCACGTATGAAACGGGGAGTAGAGATCGGAGCTACTGAAAATGGCCAGGTTATTCGATGATATTGCGAAACGCATATAGGGAGAGAAAGGTAAGCGTAATATTTATTTTAAGAAAAATTTATCGACTTTGCCGAGAATTTCTTCACAGCGCTATTTTCAGAGATCAAGTTAGATCTATATTGGTGCGCTGCGCTTTGCGCGTGGAAAGTATCGCCGTAACAGTGTGGTATTCGTGTGTAAGAAATAACCAGCTGAGAAAAGAAGAATATCCGATCGATCGGTCTTTTATTCAAGTTATAAATAATGCAGAGAGCCCACGGCCACGCAATTATGCGAGTATACGTAGAAAGAAGAAGGACAATCGTAACGAGTAATACCTATACACTTTAAATCCGTCTATCTCGTCTTCTGCATCCACGAGTCTGCTTGCACGGAATCGCCCCGAAATGTATTCTCGCCGCGACGCTTCCGACTTCCGACTAAATTCACATTCAGTTTCCGACTCACCGATTCCGTACAGAGAAAATGTGTCTGGGAATCGGTGGTCGAGCAGCTTTACCAAGAAGAATGCAACACCGGCCCATTCTTTTCCCTCTAAAATGGCTGGCCGTTCTTTGAACCGGCAGTTAGCACACGCATAGAGTTCGAGGCGAGATTGACCTCGAATGAGCACGAGTTACACCAACGACGCACTAATTGTCTGAACAATCGATCGTTTGTCTCCTAGAAGCACGATGGTTTCTGATAATGCTTCATCCTGACGCATTCGTTTCCGATCATCGTATCTTTCTCCTATAAAGGGAATTCATATTTTTTGATTCGATCGTTATGTACCTTGAATTACGGTTACATAAACCTTTCATAAGTTTCAGCACGTTTAAAGTGGTATATTTCACCTTGTGGATATTAATCCTTAGCAAATAAAGGATGGGGCTTTTATCGCGGATGAGTTATCGATCGACCGTTATCGCGATTTGCGAATATATTTTCCAGTTTCAAGAGACACGCACGATTACGTTCTTCTTTCGCCTAAGACTTGGGAAAGTTTTCGTTTCGTTTAGCGAGAGGCATAGATGTACGAGTCGTTCTTGCTCGATCCCCTTAAGTGAAAGCTGGTTTTACGCGGTAGACTCGGACCGGATAGTTGGCACAGCCCTCGGCTACTTTCCACAAGCTTAGAGCGGAGTTTTGCAGGCGCACGGATTTCCGGCGGAATTTACCGCGATACAGGCTGGTATCGAATTTAGTCCGCTGAGCCGGTCGAACGACTCTGTGACTTATAGGTGAATCGTAATCGAGCTAGCTGGAATCCGACTTTCATTCGCAGTTAAACTGTCGGAAATTCCAATTTCCACGTTAAACGCCGATCGGATTTCAGCGAAAATCAAGGCCTCGATCGTTTGCCATAGCTAGTCTGCACACGTTTCCCTCGTTTCCGTATGGTTATAGGGGATATCGCTCATATCACGGATGTGTTTGCCATGTAGGGTCGCATAATGTAGATAGTATAGGTAAACATACAAGCTACTTTAAATATCGACTGTGCCTAAACGTGACGCGCAGTTTATTTGATAGACGTGCGATGAAACGTCACCGATGCAGGCTTAAACTTTCAAACTAATCTGTAGAATTTTCCAAGCAGTCATAATGTCGATCCGATGAAAAATCTTCGTACGAAGTTTCGCCAACATTGACGCGTCCTAAAATCCGAACCAAGCTTTAAAGAGACGTCTGTTACCCTGCCGATGACAAAGTAGTCTTGATACGATAATAACGCGATAGATTATACCGTGATCTATTTTCTACGATGTGATACCATACAAGATTGTTGGTATCGCGTGATACGCGATCGGACAGGAAAAATTAGAAATGTCACGCCCTGTCCATTTCAAGCCCGATTCTATCACGAATTCGTGACGCAATCGAGAATTTCTGTCTCTTGATAAGACGCGCGATGTTTAATTCGATTCCTCCTGCGCGTACGCTTCTATAAGCCGATAACAACAAGTCGGTTCAACGTTGTATCAGCCGTATTTCGAAACTTGCCCGAGTTTCCAGGATTCTCCATCGAATAATCCTTGTCCATGTAATCGATGCGCACGTACGTCATACGAGCTGTTCGAGCGATACGAGAATATAGGCATCAAAAGGTAAATTGTTTGCGCGAGATATCCACTCGCGAATGCCATATACGAAATCTTCGTCCAATATTTTTCACCGATTGAACTAGGACTCTCGTTCGACTGTGACAGATTCGAGAGATTTCCTTCTATACTCGAACGACGTTCTTTTTTCGCACAATAAAATCTCTGCCGAATAATCCATATGTCGTGTATCAACGAGAATCGAAAGGTCGGTTGAAAATTCATCGCACGATCAAACTCAAGTCGAACATATCTGGCGATCGCGTAACATAACGAGATTAAGCACGGCATCTTTTCGTGAGCAAATATCTCGCGTATACGCTCGTTTCTTTTCATATACCTAAGTATCTACGTTTGATATTCTCTCAAGAATTACGATTGACACGGTACAAGGTTCGCAAGAAATCAAGAGAACTCGTTCGTACGAAACGTTCGAAATCATTTTGTTCACGTTCCATTGCGAAACTGTTCTCGATGTGATCCGGATTTCGTTGTAATCTCCGTAGCTACAAAAGACGACGTTGTATCACATATTTCTTTCACGTTCTTATCTACCTACCGGCATTAAACCGAAAATGACTAAACCTATGTTCGAAACGACACGGCGGATCTAATCGCTTGATATCTCGTTACTGGCCCTAATCACGCGACGACAGTTTCATCATGATCAAACAATTTCACACCTTATTTTATTTATTGTGGCGAAATTAGAACACGGCTCTCAAGACTGATAACACCATCGAGAAATACACGATATGAGTCACCTTCCTCGACTTGTACGTAGATAAGAATGCACTTACTAAACGCCTCCAGCTACCTCGGTAAACACGTTATACGCCTTATGTAAACGAATTCGGGTTCCGACGAATCGCGACACGATGTCGCTGTTTGCCATTCCCATTACAATTAACAGCTTGAAAATAAAAGGCTACGAAGAAATTCGAATCGATCTGATCGATTTTTTCCTCTTCATTTACGTTGTACCATCTTTCATTGCCTGTGTCTTTCTCGTTCTATTCGTTATTTCTAGTACGTTACCTGGCTATCGTCCAGTTCGCGCAGTCAACTTTCTCTCAGTGTGTACTTAGTTTTTGCAAATTTCTGCTCTAGGATGGAAACAGTCACGATAGAGTAGGACGTTGTCGTGGTAGAGAGAGAAAAAATCGTTTGACATGGTGACATTCAATTTTCAAGAATATCCATGTTTTCCGCAATGGTGTCATGCGGCTTCTTCCTCTGTATTTCTCCCGTAGAGGTCTCTAATAATATTTACGGCAAACGATACGCGGTCAAGCCGACGCGCTCTGTAGCATGTTTATAAATGACAGTCGCTCGTTAATTAGTCCGCTAACGGGTGCTCCTTGTTTATCGTTGTTAAATAGAAAATCTCGCGTATTGATTGTCGGCCAAGTCGATTAGCCTAATTAGGACTATTAATACGTTGGTAATGGGGCACAGTCATGCGAAGATTAATTTTTCTCCACTAATTGTTTGCGTGTCTCTTTCGGTCGCTTCTACGCCCCTATGTATAATTATCTTGGGAATTCCGTAGACGCGCCCCTTTGTGTTCGCGTGAATGTGCTCCAACGTCATTTCAATTTCTTAATATACTCGCGAATTATAACGATGCATTTAATGAAATCGTGGAGTTACGAGCTACGAAAATTTGACGCGTGGCACGCAACATTTTACAAAAAAGAACGCCTGTTCTTTCGTGCGTTCGAGAGCTGCGGTCGTCAGCCAGAGATATGGTCGAAAGGATCACAGAAATCTTTCTTCGATAATTTCCTTTCTTCCTCTTTCCTCGACTAAACCGCAAACGATACAGATTGTTACTACAAGAACGATAACTGGTTAACGTACAACGCGCGCCATAATTTCAAGGAAAGCAAATGCTTACAGTCTTTCATCTCGTGAGCTTCGAGATCTCGAATTCACGAGAACGAATCAATCGACTCGAAACGGCTATTTTCTGACAGCGCGTGAACAACGATGGGCAAAAAGAGCGCTAAAAACAGCTTATTTACGTACTATTTTTGCGCGGCACGTTGGTTCGCATATTCAACGGAGCAACGGTAATCTATTTTTAAGAGGGGTCCGCGATACAAAGAACTCCGGTGCACGGTTAAAATGCGCTGGAAAATGCCAACACATCGGAGGAAAGCGAAGCAGAAACGAACGAAGATCAAAAGCACGAGGAAAGTAGCTGAGGAAGAAGGTTTACGAGTATCAGAGAGAAATAGAGAGAGAGGGGGCGGGAGAAGGAAGAGAGAGAAAAGCGGGTTACGCCCAACGTATATGTTTGCATTTCGAAATTAATCGCGTTTCTCCTTCGGCCTGTATGCCACGATAGAGTGAGATATAAACGCTGAGCTTTAAGAATCAATTGATCAATCTCGTTGTGCACCGACCGTGCGAAATCGGCTGCTATTCTCACGCGACCGTTGCCAATAATTGATCGGCTCTGGTTCTCCTTTTGAAACACTAAGAATCGTCGGGATTTAAAGCGTTGCATTCGGATAAAATCAATAGCGAGCAAAGACGAATTTCTACTCTCCTCCGACAATCCTAATCCGCGAAACAAACGGAAGTACATGCTCTTCAATTTCTCTGCGTCATTGTTTCGAGTTACGATCTGGGAACTGTGAACCGTCGAATGAATCGAGTGCTGGATTAATTGCACCAATTTGCGACACATTCGGAAAGCCCTCGAATTCCAATATATTTTTCTTCGATTCTCATGACGAGTTCGATCGCAATCGAGGTAACGGTTTATGACAGCGTTTTTACGACTCCGGACGAGCTCCGAGAACAATTTCGCGCGCGATTAATCGCGATTCATCGTCAAGCCAGAGAGAAAGGTGTAGGACTTACGGATCAATGCCAGGAACAGGAGACTGGTCGCCGTGGTCGTGATACTCTTCATGGTCCCTCACGGTGAACACTGTACACGTTTTGAGAAAAAGAGAAGCGAGATGATAGACGCGCGAACAGCGTGCGCTCGAACGACAAACAGGCAGGCTACTTCGGAAGAGAAAGAGGGAGAGGGCAGAACCGGCGTGGCTCTGGTTGCTCAACGACACCCGGTCAACTCGGCAGCCTCGAAACGACTGACTGTCGTCCCGTTGCGTCGATCGATCCTCGAAATCCAACCGTACACAATACGGAGCCGCGTGCACGGAGCTGCCGTCGCGCCGCACCGCGTCACTACGCTCCACTCCGCTCCGTTCCGCTTCGCGCCGGCTTTCCTGGCCATATTTCGCGATATACAGGACAGGACCCCATAGCACTCACACGTGTCCGGCACCTCACGGTCCCAGACAGTCGGTGAAACGTGGGGTGAATAACAGACCGTGGAAAGGGGCAGCAGGTACAAGGGGAAAGGGTTGCACTCCTCGTTCTTTCTCCTTTTCAATGCGTGAAAAGGGACAGGATGCGTGGATCGAATTAGAAGCCGCTTTACAGAAAGAAAGGATTCGCAACGCGGTCGTTGTTTAGCGCATCGCGCGTTTGGTGCCCCTTTCCTGTATGCGATACGGATCTCCAATAAATTCAATTTTCGGATTTTCGTGCCTGCGAAAATTTTCACGGCTTTCGTTTCGGTTCGTCGATGTCGCATCGTATCGTAGATAATGGATTTCGTTAATCGTTTTCAGTTGCAAAAAATAACATTCTATAATAGTGTTTAGCATAGATGCATGAGTTTAGCAATATATTGTGAGCTCGTTTTTTTTTCTGAGTGTGTAAGCCTTCACGTCGTTAAAAATGAGAGATTCGTGCCGCTGTTAGCTTTACAACCTGTTCGTTAACGCCGATAGTTTTCGAGGTAAAATTCAAACGATCCCATTAATTCAACTCTTGTTTTCGACTGTTCGTAGCACGAGGAATCAACGCAGAAGAAAAACGGAGCAAAAGGAGCGCAGACATTGATCGAGGGATAAGGTAAAGCTTACAAAACCAGGTGGCACGTTATCAGAAAATTGGTCGAATAAAGCATATAATTGATAACCGGATCGATAGCCGTCGATTTTACCACGTTAGGTAACCGAAGCATCTGTACAAACGGTGTATATTTTTGCGAATCGCAGCGCAGGCTTCGACTCGTAACGCGGAAGCAAAATTTTATCTGACCGCGACGCGATACATCTACTCCGGAATAATACTAGTCTTGCCGCGTTCCAGATTCGAATAATCGATAATCCCCGATTAATTGTTCGTCCTGTCGGAAGGTTCGTTTTTCGGCTTGGACGATCACGTTCACCTCGAAACTTCGATGCACCGGGTCAAAGCGAAGCGGTTGCAAAGACGCGCGCATCTCGTTGGTGAAACGATATCGCTTAGGTTCTTATCGCAAAAGTTTGCTTCGGGATATCGAGTGTTTTCGTCGTATTCCGATCGCGATTTCAGCGAAGAGAAACTGCGATACCAACTGTTTTATATTTGTTTCATTCGCTCGTAGTATGTAAATTGGACACATTTGTTTCTAAAGCGATTGCTCAATCTCGCGTATTGTTGATCGCCGGTGCACGAAAGGATTCGAACAATTACAGCGAGCCATGCACGCGCGAGTCTGTCATTAGCATTTTAAAACGCAGCCATCCAGAAATTGTAGCTTGACGAAAAATTTGTTACTCCACGCGACATGTGTTCGGCACACGAGCCCTAAACGAAGCATAAACCCGACGACAGGGGTCGTTTCTCAGATCGGTCGAGGGTCGGAAGCTTGAAACATCTGTCGAGGGTTCGCGATTCCAGAGTAACCGTACTAGCGTCAATTTCGCAGAACGTTTCGCTTCGATCTCGCCACAATCGTAGCGCAGCTCAAAGGAAATTTACGAAACGACGAGTCAGCGATAGGGTTGGCGATTCTTCCTTACCATAGAGACAGGCGTGTTAACGAATTTACGCGCCAGTCCAGTTGCGACGCTATCCACGGAAAATAACTGACTCTTATCTTGCTAGTTGGATGATGAACGCGAGTTGAAAGACCGAACGTTCGATGGGTTCGATCGCATGTTCCGTGAGCATTCTCGATACACCGATCATGCGTCGTGAAAGATCAATCGTCCGAAAATACGGCAATAGTCGCGTATAAATATTCCATGAAGTTTTGAATAGACAGACTTTTCGCGACACGACGAATACCTCGGGCGACACTGATGCCAATTTGTCGAAATACCATGATCGATCAGTTTCCTGTGTGCCAATTTTTGTAAGAGTTAGTCGCTTAACGGTTAAAGAAAGAAGAATGGAAGCAAAAAAGAAAGGAAACATGAAAAAATCGAGAAAAAGCGTAATTATCCATGGTGAAGAGGTCAAACTTGTTAATAGGTTAATTCCTTGTGCGACCGTCACGCGATTTTTGCGAGAAGGACGCGACATTTATTTAATCGTGGTAATGGCGATCTGTTTGATACTTCCGAAAGTTTCGCGGCACGAAAGGAGTGAAACTGCGAGCGTGGTTGGGCGAAATAACCGACTAAAACTCTTGGGAAATTTCTTCTCTCTTGTTGCTTTTCCCCATTTGCCAGAGGAATGATACGCGTTATCTCGTAAAATCTACAGTGTCATCGAAGAAAGCAAGAAAGAGAGGAGAAAGAGGAAGAAGGGCGAAACCATGACCCGGTAAAGAGATCATGAATGTTTAATTTCATAAGTTCCCATGTGTCGTAATATGCGGGAAGCGTTTCGAACGATATTTTTCTAGTACAGGAGACACTATCACAAGCCTTGTAAACACTAGGTATGAACAGGCTCGTGGTGACGTCGTCTACGAATCGGCCATAACTCCCAGACTTGTCCTTGACTCGTTTCACGAGCGGGGAGATGCGGACCGCGCGAGCAAGGAAATGGAAATGCATCGGCGCATTCCAAATTTTCCAGGTCGACGCTGCCCGTTCATGGGCGTGCGTGTATACGCGTGTGGATGCGCCAACACTCGCGCGCACCCTATACTCAGGGCCGATGCTTCAGATACAATAGAAAAATGGGAGTTTCCCCGAGACAATGTGGAATACTCTGCTTTGTAGCGCGAATCGAAGGTTCCCCTCGGTTCTCCTTTCTCTCTCCCGTCCCTCGCTAAGCCATTCGTCTTTCTCTTTCTCCGTCTGTCTCGAATACTCATAGATATCCTCTTTAAAGTCCTCCACAGAATTGAAACGGACCGGCAGACGTGACAATTAGGCGTTCCGGCGTCTGCATATGTATTCGTCGGTTCTTTCCACCGAGGAGGAACATTCCACCGCTATGCCATAACAAGGAAATCAAAGACAGATAGAGACGGCGCAGGAGTTCGCGACTCGAGCACCGGAGCGCCCCTAATCGTGGATCGAAGTAGAGTCGTCTCGCGAACGAAGATTCCAGCGAAAGAAGCGTTTGGGTGAAAAGACGGGTGAACGATGCTTCGTCGGCTATTGATTTTCAGCCGCTACCACAAACGCGAGGAACATAGTGTCGCAAGACCTCCCCGATGTAATTAATTTCTTAATGGCAGTGACAGCTTATTTTCATTCGAATAATCCGTAGTCGTTGCGTCTTACGTGACTCACGCGGTTTGCTGTTCTGGATTAACGATCATGTGGTTATTTACTTTTAATTTGCACGTTTGTGTTTCATTGGCGCGCGCTGAATCATTTATTTTGCCATTTTATCGAATCGTATGATTATTCTCTGGCTGCGCGATACTACGCTGCGCGATACTAGGCTGCGCGTCGTGAAATGCAATGTCGTTCCTTTTATCGCGTGTATCGTATATCTATGAATCGCCTACCGTGTTGCGTTCCTATCCTCGCTGACTCTCGTATACTGTTGAACCATCCACTTGCTGAGCCTGGTTCGATGGGATTTCGAAAATTTCTTGATGACGGTTCGAAATCGACATTGATCGCATGATCGTGCTACTGAAAGGCCAGATGTTACATATCGTTGTTGTCAACGAAGGACGTTATATAATGGTCGAAATCGATATGGAACGATGCACTTCTTACCAGCAGCTGGAAAGCAAGGCTGGTGAAAGAGAATTGCCAGCCCCTCGGTCTTTGGAGCAGCTCGAGAAATATTTCTCGCTACCAACATAATGACTTTTTTCTAGTAAGCAATGAATCTTTTTAAATTTATCACGATGAATAATAGAATAGAATGTTCGAACACGGCTCGTAGCTATCGCGTAATCTTTTATCTAATCGCAGGCAAACATGGCAGTTTCAATACATACATAGAAGGGAATAAAAAATTTAATTACTGCCGTTATACATTTAGGAGAAGAGATGAGCGTGTCGTTCGCTGTTATCAACGAACGATGAGTGTGCGCGCGTGATTACTCATCGATGATAAAGAAGCTAGCACGACGTGTGTCGCAGACGCTCTTGTTTCCTTTCAGAAAGAGCAAAAGGTTTTGTACATGACCTTTGCGAAAATGAATGTAACGTTCAGATAATTACATATGGTAGTAAAAGTATCGAGTTTTTATTAAAATACAATACAAAATCTGAAACGGCCAGGAGCTTTGTCGCGTGTTTCATAATTACAGAATAGAATTACAACTAGACGATAATTGCACTTGATCGAAACGCGCTGATTTATGCTTCGTAAAATGTATTACGCTTGATCGGCATAAATCATTGGCGCCCGTGGCAATCTTAAAAACAAGTAATAAACAAGTAGAAAACTTAACGCCTTTCTCCACGAGTTTGGCACAAGAATAGCATTCGGAACAACAGGAACATCGGTATTGGCGATAAAATTATTATTTATCGTACGCTAATCAACGTATGTTAGGCTGTCCTCAGACTAAATTAATATACCTATATATATATATATTGTCAATATTTCATGGTTCTCAACTAAAAGGATCAAATATATTGTCAGTACAATATTGTTAATTGACGAACAACTCTTTCGTTGAAAACCCTGAAATATCGACAATATTATCGATTGTCTGAGAGCACCTTTAAATGACGGCCGCAAAAATTGGCACCTATTACCCTATTAACGTGACTCGCCGTCTCTGTTCGTTTACCTATATTCATGAGCGTGAACGATGCTTGTGATTCGGTAATTGCTTGGTTCTGTCGACGTATCGAATCATTCGTGTTACGAAGACCGAACTAATCGTATCTAGTGGTACTTGATTCGAGTTTCATTAATAAAGATTAATTAAAACATCGTTCATGACCTCTCCGCTTTTATCAGTCTTACGTTTGATTTTTGTTGAATAACATAAAAATAAGGAATGTATCGTTGGATTGATCTAGCTGTCTTTCTTTTTACCATTAAACTGAGGTACAAACGTGCAACCCTTTGGTCTAAATAATAGAAAATCATAAGGTTCCTTAGCTGAAGGTGATATGTACGAAAATATTTCAAAGACTCGTGGACTCGAAACTTAACTCATACTACGCCATAGAAGATCTCTATTTCCTATAACGCATAAACCATTCCATAGGAATTCGATCCATTTTGTCTAAAATCCTAAATGTTTGAATCCAGTTAAAACGTTAATTCGCGCGATTGATACGGCGTTGCGTTCAAATACTTTGTCACTTTGTCGTAGTAGGAGAATCCTCCGATCGTTAGTCGCATCGACGCCACCCGTCGAACACATTTAATCCTAGTCGATCGACTAGATCCATTGCTAAACGTTTTCGTTCCCCTCCTTTATTTCTGATTCTGAAGCTTCGGCTGTAGATCCGCGTTGAAGCATTCGATCGAATTAAAGTATAATTTACGATCGTTCCTGACGTGTACATCGTCACTACCGTTGCTCTTATCCAAATAGATCAGTTCTGATTTGTTCGCCGAAGCCGTTGCTGTCTCTAATTTGGAATTCTGTAAACATCATTACGATTCTTATTGCTTTAAAAGTCGCGAACGATTTGAATTCGAGATTTAATCGTAGGTTACCTTGTCGCCAGCCACCGAGTTTGTACGTTGCCTGTTCAAGAGGTATAATATCGCGATCGTGAAGACTATAAGGGATCCCACGAGCACCATAATCGCGCCAGCATATATGAATATATTCGGCAGAGATAGGAGCTTTTTTAGCTCGTTGACGAACTTGTCAGTGGCCTCGACTTCCAACGCGAACCACATCACTGGGAAATAAATGGTCGGTACGGATCTGAAAAGCCTAAATAGAAATCTATCATAAATGCCCATCGTCTTGTTAGATCTATTTTGTTGTTTATTTCGCCCGTTCTTCGGTCTAAACGTTAGCGGCGTGAGAATCGAATATTCGCTCTGATTGTTTAATTATTGGAAACGTACTTACGACACAGAATATGACGGTTCTAGCAGCACGTTGATCTGCAACTTAGCAGATACTTTCAAAGGAATGCCGGTTTTCTGAAAAAAAATCCATTTGATTATTTGCGATTGATACGCGCAGATTGGAGACGTGTTATTCCATTATTTCAAATCTTTCGATACGTGATTGCCGCGACAGTTCCGATCTAACGATAAAGAACAATCGATTGTAAATAGGTGATCTAATAACAATAACGGCGATTGCTACGTCGTGGACGATAAACGACGATAATGACGAAGTATGTCCGATATCGACGTGTCGCGCAGCATCGTACGTAAGGAACTCGTACCGAGGTCGTTGCAGATGTTGCAATGTTGTCTCCGAGGTCGAGTACGTGAACAGAATTTAGTCGATGGGAACATGCAAGGAAATAAAGTAGGAAATAGTACGGTAGTGGGGAAATTCTAAAAACTCGAAGATGGTTGAGCTCGTTGAACGTATTTACCGGCTCGAGCGTGATGAAGAAGTCATGTTCCTCATCGGAATTAAGTCCGGTGACTTGTTCTTTGAGACTAGGATCGGCTCTGTTGAAATGAGGTAAGCTGACAAACACAGGAGCGCCATAACGACAGGCGCTAACGTTCAGTAGACCAGCGGGAGTGCATTTTCCGTTGCAAAAACAGTTTCCTATGTTTACTACGTCTGGATCTTCTTCCGGGGCATTTGTGGCCTCTGCCGAGTGTTCGGCCTCGAAAAAGTCCTCGGTGGTGGTAGTTTGCTCGAAATATTTGGCCTGGTCGTGAGGATAGCGTCGTCTCGTATTGTTTCCCAACGTCTTTTCGCTGAGATCGTATCGGTAGCCCTCCAGGCCCATGTGATCGGTCGTCTGCGAGTACTCGAACGTCAACGGCCTGTAAAGAACGGAAAAGGAAGCGATCGTGATCGATTCGATTCGAAGACGTAAGGGATGCGACCATCGTCATGTTTTGCTCGGAAACGAACAATGGCAAACTTATTGACTCCACCTACGGAGAAGCTGTCGCGTAAACGGGATTACCGGATGATCCAATTTATGTGTCTCGAAGGTTAATGAGGGAACTTCTGAATGAAAATTGTCTAAGGTTCAACGACGCTTAATTTGCCGCGAACAGACGAGAGTAATTAGCGAGCGGGAGCGCGCGCCACGCGATTCTTTTCTTTGACGGGCGCCGCAACTGACCTGCATAGGTCACCGCTGAACATGACAATCTCATCTTTCTGTCGATACGGCGACCAGAATTCTCCAGCGCTTCCTTCCACCACGTTGCACGGGCTTCTAAAGAATCTAGTCGTGTCTTTGTAGTTCCATTTCCTCAGGATCCCAAAGTCGTCGATGTTTTGGGCCCCCGTGTCCATATTGAAGTGGCCATCGAACATCGTGGAGCCGTTTCTCTGAAAGCGTAACGCGATGGATGTTATTAGATATTCGTATCGATACCTCGAAAGATCGAAATCTGTCGTCGTTAATGAACTCAGGTGGCGTTTGATAACGGATCGATAGATAATTATAAATTGTTGTTTTCTATGGTCGAGTGGGCATACAAACGAAAGTTCGTCGCGACGATTTTATTGCTGAACGGCTGTTATCGAGTGGCGTGCACTCTTCAGGATTTACGACGCAGGGAAAAAGGAGAAAGAAAAGTCGCCTTGGCGCGTAGGTGGGATTAGTTCGCCGTAAATGTTGCATGCGTGACGTAACAAATTAATACATAATACGCCTCCCATTGCTTTTCATTCGTCATTTAGCGACCTACACGTGACCTGTTCTATTCAGTACCAATTTAAGTCGCGCTGCGAATAATTTATCGTCGGCTGCAATGCCGTTGCTACAACAGCGCAAATCGCATCTTCGACCTTCTGCGCGTCCTCGACACGATTAAATAAACAATTTTAGCTATAATTTCTACTTTGAGATAAGTCGTTCAACGTCCAAATAATCTCACGGATTTTCCTCGAATTATTTACTCTCCAACGTACCATGTAGAACCATCCGAACTTATCAAAGGGTGGAACATCCTCTCCCATTCCGGCTGCCATTTTTCCAAGCTCAATGAGCGTGTCGTCGTAACCTTTGAATAGCAGCTGATCCACTGTCTTCGTGGTATGCACGTCCAACGACGACAACATCAGCGACAGGGTGGTTTGCAGCGCTCCATCCCAGTATCGTACTTTGTGTTTCGCTGACTGAAAGAGAAGCATAAACGATGGATGTTTACGGTATCTAACGCAGTTTTTTACTAAAAAGATTTACTCACGATCGCGACGGTGTTTAGTTGTATGATGCGGTCGGTCAAGGAACCATTGGTAAGCTCCGGTACGAAGTACCACCATCGTCGGTTGAAGTAGCTGACAGTGTGGTTTTCAGGGTGAAACACCACGTTTGCTTTTTGCCTGATCTCTCTGAAATTTCGATGTTCCAGTGTGAATCACGGGAACGGGAATTATTTTCTCAAAGGAAGCAATACGCACGTGAAATCGTAACGAATCACGCGCCTATTACTTTTTATCTGTGATGGGTATAATTTTCTCTGCTGCTTTTTGTGATCGAGTTACATCACGACAGTTAGTTGCGAATTGTCGAGCAAGTTTCAATAAAAAGTATTTGTTTTTCCGAGAGCGGTCAATTTGGAATCGTTTGAACGCGTTACACGTTTCCATAACGCTGTTTGCTTATCGTCCGAAGCGGAAATAAATAATAACAAAGCAGATAAATAATAACATACTGCCTTAGCGTTATCCGGTGCACGGAAATCAGGCGGGAAAATGGCAATAGTTACACGCGTGTTGCTCCAAGTCGTGGTGGCTGCCAAGCGATCTTCAATTAAGCGATGCGTTCGTGATTAGAGAGCCGTGATTTGGTGCTTTAGCCTACATATGCTTGCACATTTCGTTGATTAGATTTGACGCGACAATTGCTGCCCGCTAAGTGTATGAACTCGCGGATGCACCTTGCAGCGGGTCTAATCTTCGCTTATTGCTAGCAGCGCAATCTTTGTTATGTAATCGTCTCGAGATTAGGGCGAAATCGACGACAAGCAAGGAGAAGCTCACGCGTCGACCTTTTCGATAACTTCGTTGCAATCAAATCGGCCAACTACTTCCGTCTCGCGATCGACCAACTAAAATGCCAATCTTCGTCAGAATCAAATCGCTTCCACATCTTGTTGCATGTTTCTAAATATAGTTTTGACTGAGTTATACTTGCGCTTGCATTCCACAGGCCGAAATTTGACACTCCAACGCATACTCCAAGTCATTTCATTTGCTACATATATTTGTTCGATGAAAATTCCCGAATTGATGAAAAACCGGTTGTCAAAGGTTACACGAACCACGTATTGTCACGCCCTGGTTCGCGTTCGTTCACGTACCATTGCACTCGGGAGAAAGCAATTAAACGAGCAATTGTTTTGTGTAACATTTAGATCTTCCTACGCTAGCTTGCAGACCCGTCGACCGGTCGAGTTTTCACCGTTCATTAAGATGTCAATATCGTGAGGTTAAATAGTATGCCCGTTTTTTATCGTGATTAGGTCGCCGATTAAGAGTGCCCTCGTGGAAGGTGACTTCGAGCCTCCTTCTCTTGTTCGACGTATCGACGTGGGATTTCTATTCGATATGAACGCAAATTCAGCCAATTTGCGTCATCGATACATCTAGATGAACTTGTAATTTTCGCGATTATAAGTACTGTGTTTAGTATCAGTTTGTATTGAGTGGCAATTCAATGTTACGCAACAGTTTCCGCTTTGAGCACACCGTCGCTTTTTTTTCTGACGATTCTTCGATTTCCGTGACAGCACGAAACAAGCCTGATATTTAATTGATGCTGAAAAGAGAATACCGTGTCCCGCTGACGACCTCACGTTCCTATTATTATTGCATCGAGGTTTTCGTTATAATCAGTGTAAATGCTGCGTTAACTCGAAATTTGTCGTTTTCTCGACGCCTCCGCGAAGATTGTTAAATCTAAAGATTTATGTATTTGACGAATCATACCGAAATACGTAAGGACCAACTTCTTCGAGGTTCGGCTTCTTTCCAGGTGTCTTCAATTCCTCTGGATTAGTCCAATTGAAAAATCGAATTTTGAAATACATGGGCGGTAAGCTACTCGTGTCGTTCCATACTTCGAACGCTTTCGAACTTGGCGTCAACGGCATTTCCTAGTAACAGAATTAACTTTTATCGTAGCAGTATCATTGCGTATAGTATCAAAGCTCATTACATCCATTCAGCTATGAAATCGTTTAAATCGCTATGAAATCAGTCATTTGCTCGTAAACGAAGCATGCGTCCCACAAAAGTGTAATATGATCGTAAATAGGTCTGCAACCGAATCGTACGCTATGCACGTTCCTTCGCAACGAAAAATTATACGTCTAGTGTAACTCTAAAAAGATATGTCAATTCAATGAACAATCAACCACTTTTCCAATCGTGTTGGGAACAACGACGAGACACAAGTGAGACTATCGACTAGCCTGTTTCATGCCGACCGCGGTCGTCGAGAAAATCTCGACTACTAGACAACTTTTTTCGTTCCGTTTTGTGCAAATTGTCTATGACGGAAGGTTTTGACAGACAGAGAGCCTCTGTGCCGGCAATCAGGCATATAAACGATATAGAAATAAAATCGCGTCAGTTAAGCGAATCACGAGATAACCCAGAATCACGAGGCTATCCGACCAATTCTCGCATAGAAAGAATAAAGCGTCCCGGCTATATTTTACGTTAGTCTATGGCGAAAATAAATCGTGTTTCAAACTATCTCCGCAATAACAGCGAAGAAACGTATAGTCACGTTGTTGCAGTGTGTGGTAATCATAAAAGCACCAAGAAGCACTTCATTTATTTAAACGATTCAAATCGATATACTTTATCGCGAAAAACGAACGAAATTGCGTCACTGACTGCACGATTATGCAAATTAAATGTGAAACGCGTATGTAAATTAGAATGCTCGGTTCGACGAGCAATGATCCATTGATACCCACCTTTTGCAGAACGTAATGAAAAATTGTTGACGAGGAGAAATAGAGGATCGTGCCAGAAACAATCAGCAGGACGCCGAAAAGACCAAGGCCGAGAGATTTGTTAGTCCAAGGCCTCATGATGACGGAAGCTTGTGTATGCGGAAAATTGTTTCTTGGCTTCTCAGCATGTGTGCCTCCGACGGCCGCGGTCAATGTGTTCGCCGATTAGACCTACACCCGGTCACTCTTCCGGCTGTTATGTGTTTTTCTACGTCGCGAAGCCTGAAGCAAGATAAAACCTATCTAATCAGACAGTCACCGAGCCACTTTTTCCACGCTCTCTTTCGTCTTGTTGTCTAACCATACATACATCACTCATATACGTCTGCCATCTACGTCCTACGTGACATGTTTCTCATTTGGGCCACAGAAACGATGACTTTGCCACTTTGTAAATTACAAGAGAATGTGATTTTCTGGACCGTAAAGCTAGCAACAGTAACGGTTGTTCGAACGTTTAGCTCTCGGGTTTGGGTTCGGTTTGGGTTATGGTACCTAAATTATAGTATGGAAGACTGCCTAAGGTCATAAGATGCATTACCCTACCGTAATTTGCCTTTCCCGACGATTCGAATGGCAAAGTTTATCGGCGAATAACGCTCGAAAACAGCATCGTTTTAGTTCGTGCTCCTCTTTTTTCTTTTTAAGAAAATGAAAGAAGCAACTCGCCAATAATACTATGTCGTATAAATTGCAGAGTTTCGTGGAACAATTTGGGATCTCTTGTTTTACGTCACCACGTGTCGTTCGTTTTTTATTCCCTTTTGGCAGATCATCTTTGACCTACTTTACTTTATTAATTTGTTGGGCGCTCGATCTTGTCTACACGATGATTTCATCGTAACAAACGTAACATATAATCCGTGTTTCGCTCTTCTGATATTAAACAGTATGATGTAATCTACGTTTAATTAGTTTATGTAACTTAGAAAAAAATACGGAACGAATGATCGATCGCGCTAATCATGAAGAAAACGCATCGAAGATTTGAAGAATCGCGTATTCCCGTTCTAGTGTTCACATACTTGATCTATGCAAATGATTATTCAGATATTGACGATAGTAAAATAAAAACATCGGCGTTTTCGAAAACGAGGAGATGGAAAATGTGTATATCGCGATAACGATATCGTTTGAAGAGTCGACGAGATTCTGAAACGTGATCCTAAAAGTTGTAACTCGTACTACGATACATACACAGTGATTCGGTGTGTAAACGTGCAATTGATAGCTTCGCTGATGTTGCGTTTTCTTCAGATAATTTTATTATCCGAATGCATGCATCTTTTGTGAAATAAAATATTACGAGATAATCGCAATAATAAACCGTTTGCGAGCGTTGCAATCAACTTCAAGTATCTTTTTTTATCGATAATTTCTGTACAGAATTCGTTAGAAATCAAGCGAGTAAAAGTTACGTGCGAGGTTCCAATTTATTCCAGATTTTTACGATATGCTTGGCCATAGCTCACGTGATCCGACAAATTTTGTGTCATACAGCTACGTTTACTATTAGTTTAGCCGAATGTTTTTAACGTCAACACGACGAATGTTGTCAACGTCAACACCTTAGCGCTACTTATAAAAAATTGGGAGAAAAAGAAGTCACATTTGCATTCTTATAAATATCGAATTTGTAACAAATGCACGTATATTTTTTGTCGCATGACAGCGCGTATTCGAAATCATATCCGCGAGCGGTTTCGCGTGGCTGGAAAATTTTATAAAATCTCGAACTTAAACGCGAGGATTGGGCGTAACAAATATACGGACGATAGCGAAGGTTTAGCCGCACGTTTTGTCGCGTATCCGCTCGTATCCGTCCATATCGCATTGATGTAGGAGCACGAGTAATGGGAGGTTATTTATCGGTTCACCGTCCCGTGGTGTCCACCGCGTTGCTCCGACAAAAGACGCAAACGAGTGTGTTCTTATCGTTGGAAGCGCCAATGGACTGCCACCGTCTCCTCTTCGTTCATCGATATCTTTTGACCTTTAATTCCTTCCCGACCGAATTTCTTTTTCGCGCATCGACGTCCATCAACGCGCAGTATCGCGCGCATTACTTTATAGATCAAAAATAACATAGAAGTAGCAATGGGATCATTAATTTTTCTGCCTCTTTTCGAGCAAGGGTCTCGCGAGTTATGAATGAAGCGGTCTCGACAACTATCACGGTTACGACGATCGTTACGATCGCGGATTTTCATTGTATATGTTCGACGTTCCACGTATCGCGCGAATAATTGTTTTGTTGTTTGTCCTCGCGATTGAGCAACCAGCAGGTAATTGTTTCCTTTAAAGATAAATATTTATATTAAATGAATATCACGGTACACGTGTAAACCGATTAAATTTAAGCCAACTATTCTCTATCCTCTTGAAAAACGCTTTACATTATTTTAGTTATGACGATCGTTCACGAACGCGAATGGACGAAAAATAAGCCTAACGCGACGCAAAGCCTAATCTGAACATCTTGTGAGAATTTTAGCATGGGATTGTGCTTTGCAACGCAATGTTGCTCTTTGAGACTCCGAAAGATGAGTAATCTTCCGACAAACATCGACTATTATATCTCGAAACGAGAATAAAACGTGGCGATGATATGCGATTAACTTACTTGTTTTACGTAGTCCACGATGTACGTTCGATTACTTTCACTGTCCACGATCTAGACGAAGACTTCTTCAGTCAAGAAATGACGATAACTTTAACGAGATTATAGACCAAGCTCAATCACCTCGACTCTAACGTGTGATACTGTATACAGCACGGTTGTTACTGCCGAGTCCGATGAATCAACAGGCTGCATATAATGTGACTATTGGCCGCATCCCCTCCACTTAGGGAGACTTCCCTCCTTTGCTCGCCAATTCGGACCCTCGTCATCCCGCCTTACTCCTTCGAAACCTCTTGAAGAATTTTCTCCCTCTTAAAAGCGACGTCGAATCGCTCGCTCGTATATACTAGAGACAAGGTCTATTATCCTATGATCGAGCAGTAGTTTGGCTTCTCTCCAAACCGTGTCGCGGACCCACGAAACCAATCCAATGGTGGTTTCGTCGTCAACTAATTACAACACGTGCTTGCGCTATCATTACACGTGTCACGTGTTGCGAATGAAGCGCGTTTGCGATAAAAGGAAGTAATTCGTAAAAGTCGCGGATATAGAGCACGAGTGCTCGCCGGTAATTGCTCTCTCCGTTTTTCGCTGCTCAAAACAGATTACGTACAAAATCGATCTTCGAAACGAACGTCATTTTTTCCACACGAACGTTTCAATTTTCGATGCAGATGCAATTCAGCCAATTAGTCGGACTCGTTTGTCCTGGACAGTTGAATAATATGAAGGCAACTTTTGCAGGAAAGTTCAGATGCTCGATGCGTCGAAGCTGATTTAGGCTAACAGGATGATCTTGACCTCACGTGATTGACCAATGCCTTACGTGGCTGTTATGCAATGGTCTTTTTATTGAATATTTTATCGAAATGCGTTTTGTCAACCATACGCTACATTTTCCTCGTTGTCACGTAGATTGATAACGCGTGAACAACTCGAATTGATATGCCGAAGCATATTTGAGGAACACGGTGCATGAAAAATGTGGTGAAGATTTATTTACCATGGGCGTTGAAGCATAGTCGACGCTGCTGATATCTTATCTTCCGATGCAGTTGTGTGAAAAGGAAAACAATCTTCGAACAAGACACGACTTATTTTACATCGTTAAATCTTAACGACCGACGCCAGTCGAATTCTCACTGTGGTACATGTTCGAAAGAAAAGCGAACGAATCGCGATATACCACGATACCGAGATCAACTCGGCTGACTATACGTAAGTACGTAAGTGTTTCGAACGACACTCGACCTAAAACTGGAGCCAAGCGTGTCAAAGGAGGCAAGGGGCTACGCTCGCGACAGGTAGTAAGCCACAGAAGTGCCTCATCACCCCGTCGAACCCCTCCGCCTGTCTGATCCGGTTCAAAGCAGCTGATCTCTTCATTGCCAAGCGGATCCGTCTGCATCGTTTGCGAAGAGTAACCATAAGAACGCGGCTTCTGTCTGTTAATTAACCCGGCAATTTCGTTGCGATTAATTCCGACCATGCCGCGAGCGTTCACCCGTTCCTTTGCCTGTGGAACACACTGTCCGCCTGAAACCTTCGTTTAATCATTACCGTGTACGCCCACGAATCACCCGAACTAGCGCAGTACGCGCACTAAAACAGACATTCACTGAGGTTCGACTGCGTCGAAATCGATCACGGTGTACCTGTTTTAGCGATCAAATAAAATTGGATATCTATTAGACGGTCAGTCGTCGTTCATTACGATAAATGATTATGGATTGTTATCAAATGAGTGGACGTAATGACACGTGTTAATCTTGCTGGATTAGCGATCTCTAGTGTATTCACGTGTGCCTACAACTTTTACAGATAGAAATTTTTAATTTCACTTTCGACTTCCAATCTCAAGCGCTAGACTTGTTTGGAGTAGATAAGTATAGGAATTTTTCAACTGTTTAAATTCACCCGATATCTCGAGAACTACAGAGTAAAAAGAGACGGGCAAAAGTGTTCTTCTTGGATACATAATTCATAAGGATAAGAACGGTCGAGGTTCCCAGAGTCTTCTGTTTGTACATCCGTTCTGAATAATCTCCACGGTTCCATTTTGTGACCGGTTAAAACGACTTTTAAAACATCCTTTTCCGAGATCATCATTCATATATCGTTACGCAACGAAATCTTATCTCAGGATTATTTGTATCGTAACGGAACTTCAATTTGTAGTAGATATTTTATCAAGTCATTCGGATTAGACGTAATGCAGATCGCAATCAGATAATCTCGACACTTTTTCACCAATACAGCTGCATTTACACGGAACCTAGTCGGAATATCACGACATTAGGGCTCCAGTATCGTTTCCCGCTGAAACACTATCTTCCACTGGATCATCGACTGTCGTTCAGCTGCTTACGAAACCCGTCAAGGTCCTGCAGTCTCAAGAACAACCTTCGTATTTCGTGTTCCTGACCGTGTGAAGACAAAAATATGCAGTTAGCGTAAGCCGATTATCAGCCATGTCCAAACAATTTCGAACAGTGCCTGTCTTGTATAATAGATTATACAAACGGTGTGACAGTCGCGAAGGAATATATCAGAGGCATGGTGCATAGTAATCGACACAATTTATTTACAATACAAAAACGTTTCGGATGTATACATATGTAAATATACTCCTAGCCGAATCATTTAACCTGGTAGACTGGGACACGTTTGACGCTTTTGACGGGTTAAGAACCCATGCGTTCCTCGAGGCCCGGTGGCCAAATAACGGCCAAATGCCGTATCTAATCCTTAATAAACGTGCACTTATCTAATAAAGCTTTTAAACGATACATAATGTAACACGATGCAATGCAAGAACACTCGTAGTAGTAACTTATACGTAAACGCAGTAAATCAAACCGTCCCACATACGAAATTCTTCAACATCGAATGACTGCCGTCTCGATCTTACACCTCTCTTAACATCTACGCGATCGATAATATATTACATAGAAACGATTACAATTTCGCGAGTCGACGAGCGATCCACTTGGAAAAACGAAATTCATCGTACTGTATCAACTATCGATATCGCTACGTTTGGGGAAGTTCATTTTTTCGCCCGCGCGTTGACTTTCGATCCTCTGCCGAAAGCTTTCCACTTGAAACGCGCCTAAGATCGTTCCACAATGGATGTCCCTTACTTATCGTTCGGTGACTGACAGAAACGTTTCTTTGCCCACCATATGGCAGCCAGTGCTGCTGCCAAAAATCCGATGCCCGCCACTATTCCCATGGAAATCGCCCTGTTCCTACGGTATGCTGGAACTTCGAGACTGACGCGCTCGCTTGTGGCCACGTCGTCCGACATCGACATTGCGGCCACCTCGAACGTATAATAGCTCTCCTCTTCTAAGGTTTTAACTGCAACGATTGTTCAAAATATTAAATGTAACGCGACAAATTGACAAATTGAAAGTGCTATTTAATAAACGAAGGTCAACAATTACCTAGGTAATAAGTGTCGGTCGTTTCTGCTCTTCCGTATAGTTGCTCGGACGGGCCTCGGAACCACCTAACCGCGTATAGTCTCACTTGCTCTTTTCCGTAGGCAGGGGGTTCCCAGGTGACTAAATAGCCCTGCACAGTGGCCTGTACTCTGACGTTGATCGGCGGACCCATTCGGTCGTCTTTTAAATAAAGAATGTTTCGATAAGATCGCGACGTGTAAAAAGGTAGAAAGCGTAGACTTAAGTATGCTTACCTGGTGGACTGCGATATTCCGATGCCGAGTTCTCGTCTATCGAACCTGAAATTTATTTGTCTGATATCAATCTGCACGTCTCGCGTACAGTAGTATCGCATTGTATGGAATGATACGTACTTGGCTGCGTGAAAATACGCAACGTTTTACTAAACATCCCGTCTCCGTGTTTGTCCTGGCTAAGCACCATGAATTCATACTCGCGTCCGGGATTTAGATTGTTGACAGTTGCCTCGGTGATTTTCCTAGACACGATCTTCATCGTTCTCCATTCCGTGGTATCTGTTGGTCTATACCTGTTAGCGAGAATAAGTAGTTGTGTAACGTTATGAAGGATATCACATCAATACTTTGAAAATTTTACTTACCAAACCGAGTACTCCATCTTGGGCCTCACGTACCCTGGCACCCAGGTCAGCGTGACCGCGTTATTGCTGCTGTTGGCACTTAGATTGTACGGTGCTCTCGGAGGAACGTTCAATACCATCAATTCCGTGTCCGCAACAACGGTTGCAGCTTCGTTGCTAGCCGCGCATTGATACAATCCTCTATCTTGTTCTTGAATCCTATCGATCGTCAAATTGCCACCGATCACGATGGTCCTGTTTCCCGGTGGTACTGGCGAACCATCCTGTTGCAGAAGTCGAGATTAATTGAGAAGGAAGATGAAGGGCCATCGATGAAACGTACCTTGTACCAAACGATCGACGGTCGATGGGATTGATCTCCATCCCTAGCGTCGCAAGGTATCTCCAAATTCTCTCCCAATTTCCTTATGTACAAGTGTTGTGGGGTCACTGTAAACACCGGCGGCCTTTGCACCACCTATCAAACGACATTTCCGAATTAGGAGCGAGAATTATCAAGGGCGAGCTGTTTGAGCCGGCAATTGTGTCCCTCTAAAAGTTGACAATTGGAAAATAAAGGAACGATTAACACTGGTCTGCCAGCGATCAATGGTCTCAATGATGACATTGCCTTGTTCTCTTTTCTTCCATGCCGCTTTTGGGGTCAACGATTTTCAGACCGGTCTCGTGAAAAGCTTTGCGTTTCATTCAATTGCAATTATGTTGCAATTGTACATATGTAACGAAAAAAAGAAAAAGAAATACTCGCCACGGTGATCGAGGGGCTGGGCCCGTCGGTGCCCAGATCGTTGTACGGTGTACAAGTGTAACTTCCGGAATGAGTTTCGTCCACTTTGCTGAAGTACAGAGAACCGTTTCTCCTGTAGAAGACGCCCTGTACGTTGTAAGGATCGAAAAGAAATCCATCTTTCTCCCAACGTAGGTTCGTTAGGGGTGGATTTGCCCTAAAATGACAGTCCAGAAGGGCTGGTTTTCCATACGGGAGATAGACTTCCCGGGGAGCGTATATAACCTTCGCCTTGTCTGAAACGTCAAACGATACTTCGTTAATGGAGCACAGGTCAGAGTCACGGATCCTGTAATAAAGCAGGGAATGTCGAACAAAATTCTGGTGCGAGCCACGCTCGTTACACTTTCGCCCGCAGAGATCTTGATTACCGCGCAGTTATCGTCGGTTGTTCTCGTCGGTAATTCCCATTATTCCGCTCGTGTTATTATTTCATTTCCTGGGCGAAAGTGTGCGATCATGGCCTCGTGCGGTATTCCACCCTCTAATATCGCTACGTGTGCAATTGCACGCGCATTTGTGTCGCTCCATTCTATAGATCTCGAGGTCTAATTCGTTGGCAAAGAAGGGATCGTCTGAGTATACTTGCATTGCACGTTAAGGAAGGCCGAGGCGCTCTGCTGGTCTCCAGTTTCACCGGTCACCATGCAGGTGTACTCCCCAAGGTCACCCATGGCAGGCGCGTTGATGGTCAGCGTTCCATTCTCGGCGATGGACGCTCTCCTTCTAAGATCCTATTATAAATCGGTCGAAAATCAACTGCGGACACCCTGTCTTACACTGCGATCGACACAAAATGTTACCTCGATTGTTGTAATTTCCACGCCTTCGCGGAACCAGTTTACGACCGACTTCTCTCCTTTGGCGACGCAATCGAAGCTAACGGACTCACCCTCCATTACTGTCTTGTTGACAGGCGGGACCGCCAGCAAAGTCTCGCCTGGAACAGACGTCGGAAACGGCGACGCACCTGGGTTGAACGATTTAACGAGTCTGCCCAGTTTCAGGTTAGTAAGCATCAGCGGGATTACATTGTTTCGTTTGGTTTTAGTCTGCCAGCAATAGGCGGGATTAATCCTTTGAATCGGTTAATTCGCTTTAATCGCAGTGATTGCAACGTGTTAATCGATCTAGTGCACATTCGTAATGGTTAATCGGCGCGCTTGCCACCGTGAATCGTGTGCACAATAACGTAAGTGTTATTTCGATTCGGTGCGTGACAGAGGCATTGTGTTCTTTCAGTGGCGAACCGCGGAAACCCTTTCTCGCTACGCTACCGTTTCCCGTGCCTTTATTTTCTGTTTTTTTTTTTTTTGTTTTTTTTTTTTTTTTCTAGGAAAAGGCGCGCCACTGTGTGCAAAACTACGTATCCGCGTATGATCGATCGGTCGAACGAGTTCGTTCTATCGAGGGCCAGTTAATTTCGCGATTGGTTCTACTGCGATCAACTGCGCTGCGAATGCGCACGATGACTCAATTCCTTATTAACGTTCAGCAGAACTCTAGCGGTAAAAAGCAGAATTCCGTCTGAGTTAACGAATGAATCATCGGGAGTAATCTTGCGCTACGAAGCGGCATGAGTTAAAACGAAACTTCGTATATTCCGTCGCCCGATACTTGGACTGAAATAATTTTTTTGGAATCCGAAAGAGGCTTAAAAAACTAGAATGACGTATGAAAAGTGAAATTAGGTGTAAACGTTTACTTCCTCGTTGCCGGAAATCCAGGACGGTTTCACGGTCACGAGCCTCTGCTTCGTCCAGCGCGGCATTAGCGTTGGTTGTCCAGCGTGACCCAATTCAGTGCTCAGGGTTAGTCAGTCGGCGTTTAACTGCGTTAATTCCCTTCACCACTTGGTGTTATCGAATTAGCCGATTAACGGATGCAAGAAAGTGCGCGACCTTACCATCTATGGCGAGGTGGAACCACGTTCCATTATTCCTGGAGTTAGGCGTTCTGTTCGGGAAGATCACCCGACACTCGTACCATCCTTGATCGCTCTCACGAATATTCGTGAGATTAATGCTGCCCTGTCCGTATCCGCGGTTCACGGCATCTTCTAAAAGATGAACGCGACCCTCGTAGCCCAGTCCCACAGACGGATATCCGTTGTACCATGAAAAGATCGTTCGACCCTGGAACGATCACAGATTGCTCGGTATTAAAATTCTCTTCCGGTATCAGAGGATGATTCGTGTCGACTATGCGTCCCTAACAGCTTCCTCCTTGTTAAGGTTATTCGGTGTATGTGGAATTAAAGAAATGCGTGGGTAAATTGTAAGGTATTGAAAGTATATATATTGTGAATAATAAAGTACAAAATGTGAAATACAATATAAACCGATCCAGATCCTCTCGCTAGCAACGTTACCCTGAGACTAAAAGAACCGCCGAAACCAACGTCGCACGTGTACCGCTTATGGTCTGTCATCGACGCATTCTTTTGTCTACGCGCTATCGGTGACCTTAGCGCTTGAGAAACCGAAGACCAGATGTA
Source organism: Bombus pascuorum (assembly GCF_905332965.1). NCBI lineage: Eukaryota > Metazoa > Arthropoda > Insecta > Hymenoptera > Apidae > Bombus > Bombus pascuorum. Next base: position 1,473,683 of record NC_083495.1, on the reverse strand, counting down.
GAGTTTTCTCAGAAGTGACGATCACTTCAACACTCCTTCGTCATGTATGCGACCAATAGTCACGGTTCTCCGTACGATTGTTCATCATCGGTGTGAACAATTTCTCTTCCTGCGTGTGGCCGCTAACGGGCGAAACGTAACAACGCTGCAGACGTGACTTAAACCTAATTTATCGATCTAGTTTGACTTCCGATATGCGATTACGTTTGCGAGGCCAGTCAGTAGACAATCAATTTCATAACCGTGGCTCGCGTTAACGTTGGAAGGAATGGAAAAGAAGTGCAACACGAGACGTCGGAAGTCGCGTTACGAAATCAAAGATTTACGTGATCCTTGAAAGAAGAAACGGTCGGGGGCTCGTAAAAATGAAGAACTTAGGGAACGCTGGCGGTCAAAACGAGGCTGGTGAAAAGGCCGCTAATCGTCCCTAATCGTCTGACAATGCGTTAGCAGTGACCCACTGGTTGGGGACCCCTCGTGTCGCGGACTCGCCGTGACTAAATATAATGCAGCCTTACGTCCCGTACTCCAATTACTACGTTCGACAGACAGAGAGGGACCGAACACCTGTTTTGCATACGCATCGACGCAGGGACCAATCAGGTTAAGTTCCACTTGATTTCATGCGGTAGCCATGTGCGACGCTCAATCTGTTTCCGGCGTGCGGCTGCACGCGTTTCCAATGCAACATCCGCGAAAGAACGACGCCTCTTCGCCGTTAACACGAAATCAACATGATCAATCGATGTCGCTTTAAGGCTTTCGTTTAGTTCGCTTCGTTCGTATTTTACATTAGGTAACAGTCAACCGACACGATTTCTAATGAAATTTTGGACATTTGCTATTTAGATCTATGACGACGAGAGTTAACGAAGAGGTCGGACATATATAAACAGAAAAACAAACGCCTATGACTCTGGCGTTTTTGTTACGGAATGGAAGTTAAGAAAGTTTGTCGATCGAGAAGATTTACAGATGGAAAGATCGCAACAGAAAATTGTGCAACTATAACCGCATTAACATCATATCCGCAGAATATTGCGCGATGCCTCGAAATCGAGACTCGGAGTCACGAAAAACTATATCGGGCTTCCCACACGGATCGAATACATTTCTTAAAGAAACCGAATCACCTACTCGACCCTGAGCCAGCACTTTTCTACGTGGTTGAACGTAAGCGCAGACTGTTCTCTGGTAGACGTAATCTCGATTAGACGGATTAATCGATGTAGATCTCGTTTTTTCTACTTTGCATCGAGTTGGAATCATCGGATCGGGCCTCAGTGACGAAGCATAAATTGGTCTCCATGTTTCTATTATTTTGATTAAATTACACGAAGATCAGGAGTTATTATAACGGGAGTATAAGTTATCTCCTTGAGACGGGTTATCAATTTCCTTGGAGGATCAAGAACGATACCGAGCGATACCGGTATCAATGCATTTCGACGAGTCGAAGTTTCATCTTCCCTTGGTAACCGCAAACCACGTAACCGATAAACAAGTCGAGATTTTCGCATCATGAGAGGAATAATATTGTTTATCGAAGTTGAGTAATATCGTTTCTGTCCTTGTTCGTATCTGATATGGCGAGATGAAGCCTACGAGATGAAGTAGACGATGCTTTGAAATCAATGTTGTCGCACTTACGTCACGATTCCATTGAAGAATGTAGGGAATCGGAGTCTCGTGTGGAAAGTCCAAATCGCAATTAAACACCTCGTACTCTCCAACTCCTGCGTTCAGATAATTCGGCTCGTTCTCTTCCTCTAGTATCAAGCCGAATGCTGAAAATAATAGAGACGCGAGTCATTTCATGGTCCTCGGTGAGAATCGATGCGACAAGCGAGTGAACAATCGGCGCGGTTGGCGAGAACATCGCGTGATAAATAACAATATAGGATCGAGTCAATTTTCGCAAATTGGTTAATTTTCTGGTGTATTACGCGCGACCGTCAAGCGAGTCCCAATTAAATCGACGCAAAATTCGATATCAACGAGCCTCGAATGTTAAGAAGAAGAAGATTCCCGCTGGGACGCGCGACTCACCTTGGTAGCAGAGGAAGATGGCCAGCAGCTGATGAATGCCAATCGCTCTGGACATTTTCTTCGGTTATCCAAGATCGCTGTTACGATGAATTCTCACCGTTTTCGTAGCTGCCTTCCGGCGATAGTACGCGGACGCAATGTCAGAAGCAAGTTAAACCTCGCGTCCGACGATGACGTCGTACGAAACACGGCAGCAAGATACATCTGTCATCACTGACACTCATTAAACATCGACCACCATCTGCGACGATTAAATGACACGCGACACTTTCGCGATCGAACTTCTGGCTCGATCAACGTCAGCACATCCACTGCCTCCCTTCTACTTCTGTCTTCCTACTCTTTGCCTTGTCCTTGAGATGTTCAACACTGTGTTTTTCTAGCAAACATCCGTACTTCTCGATCCGTCGATCGAGTCACTCGAAATCGAGCCTCTGGCGTTTTTATCCCGACGCGTTCTCCGTATGATCTGGTTGCAGCGGTTTTAATGTTGACGTCTTTTATCGAAAGCCACGAGATCGAGTGGTACCGAGAGATCGATGCGGCCTGCCGAGCTGATCCACCGTGGAACGTTCGCTCACCGAATGCTTCGGTGGTTGTGATGATAACCAAGTAATCGCTCCGCCTCGCTCAATCCAAGCGGATACGACGCCGAACAGAAGCGGTAACGAGCTGTGCAATTGGGAAGGGGTAATGCTACTAGCGTCCAGAGGAGGGAGATTCGCGGGGTACCAGACGATTCTACGTTCGCGGTTTCTAGTTGTACGGGCTTCTCTAGCGCCGCGCCGTTCCTATTACCCGGCACACCCACCACGCGAACGGGGGGCGCGCCAGAAAAATGATTAATCCGTTCCGTGGGAGAAGCCGAGCGTCAGGTGCGATCGGTAGATGATTTTATGGGAACAAGGGATGGCCTCGTATCATCGTCTCTCATCTACGCGCATTATCTATCTATCGTTTGTTATCTAGGATCCTTTAAATTTTGCACCCAGTTATTTCTCTCTTATTGTACTCTGTAGTCTGCATCGCGAAGTACGTTCTGTTCTTTTATCGCCTGGCGGGAGAGTTTGTCATTCAATCTCGGACGAATCGCGTTCTTTCAGTGCCACTCTTTCTTATCCGAAGCTGGATCGAGGTAGTTAAGAGGCCCAAACGGAGATTAAAGGTTCGTCAAACCTGGTCCTGCATAGAAATGAACGTCCATTTATAGAGACATCCGATTCAGCCTGCGAATGGTCCTAAATTTAGGAACGCTTTGACGTTTCGTAGGAACGTAGTTGCGTTAAGAGAACGTAAGTAGCAGAAGGTTAGCGCGATAGGTGTAGCTGGTTGTCGCAGAGATCTCTTTTATTTATCCGCCTACATAGCATAATTGCGTCTCGCGATGCTCTCGTAACGAAGACGCCGACTTCCGGCAACGGATATTTACTATTGTGTCACGTTCGTCGAGTTCACGGCTCCGTTTTTCGGCGCAAAATTCGCCGTCTCCGACAGTAATTGTCTCGCTCGATTAAAGCCATTGGCTTGGTAATCGGTGCGTCTCTGGTTTCCACCGATTATGGGACGTTTGTCTTTGTTTTATTGTTTTCCTCCGCGGACTAGATTCACCGATTAAATTCGCTACAAGGGATAACTTCACAAAGAGAAACGACGCGATCGAAGGAATGGTTGGAGGAAACAAAGAAAGCTAGTAATTGGAACGAGGACGTTCCTGTGAGAGATGGGTGGAATCGAATCTCGATCGAGTGATTGCAACGATACGACGACGAAAACGACGACGAAGCTGCACACCGGCACAGCCGCGCGCCATTTGCGTGGGTGACCTCAGATTACGTCACATCCGTCCCTTGCCGCATTAGTAGACTGCCCACAGCCTTGTCACGCTGTTGAGATAATGGATCCATTCGCATGGATCACGATTCAGGATTGGATGTGCCCGGGACACTGGAAATAAATGCGTCTATAATGATACCGACCGTATTATTTCATCGACGAGCCATAGAAGGGAACAACTTGTTCCTGGTCCACCTGCCATGCGACCAATGAATCTTCGGAAATCGAAAATGGGAGTTGCACATCGACCGTCTCGCGTTTAGGTCACTTTGCGGCTAAACCGTCTCCGCCGCAGCTGTCTCGCGGCATAATCATGGAGTATTTAATTCTTTTTCTTCGAATAGACCATCGAAAAGCCTCGTGAACGCATTTAGCCGATGTAGACGCGTCGAGGTGGAATGTTATCGCGACGAAGCGCTCCAGTTTTTCGCCCGCGACGTTATCGAGGGAAATCATGGAAATTACAGTAATTCCCGGTAATCAGTACCGTAGACGCGTTGCGCAAATGTTCCTTCTGCGCGCGTTTAATGGCGGGTCGTACGCGCGGTCTTCATAAATTACAGACAAAGACCGAGATTTCGCGTTTCTTCGCTCAGCCTACAAAAATACGTACCTACAGCATTCTCGGTTGAACGATTGGACGTTGCCCCCATTACGCCGAATTGGCAATGATCTTATTGCCTTGGCCAGTGGTTCCGTTTCATCGGTTTCCTGGAAATCCTTCGATCGTCCAAGAAAACGGAGCGACGCGGTAATTCGGTCGACGATTCAATTGCGTTTTGAGACGAGCGATGGCGATCGTTCGACGTGATCGATTTGACGGACCTCTCGAAGCATTTCGCGACGACACGCGGCCGCCACGATGGTCGTTGCGCTTTTTGAGCAATGAAAGTATCACGAGAGGCAGATTTCTAAAATAACGTTTGTATTTATTAAATTTGAACGTTATAAACTATGGTATATTGCATATATTATATTATATACGATACTAACGTAATATATTATATTAATACACGATAATATAATATATTATACACTATCGATATAGGTGTGGTATTCCGTTTTAAAAAGCCGGGCAACGTGTTAGTACGTGTGTGACGGGATGGGAGCTAGTATCCCCGTCCCGTTTCGGTTCCTACAAAACGTATCAATAAATCGAACTTTACTCGATAGACCTCGTGCAGACGAGTGCATCGTATAGTTTCTATATGCATTTATTTGTGTACGCGTTTAGAATTGCAATCGGATCGGTGCGCTCATACGTATCGCGCATACTTCTAGAAGGGATTGGAGTGATCGTAGAGATATCCCACAACACAGACTCTCTTCTTTTTTCCTTTCAAATGTCGCTTTATTTTTCACTTTTATTTGATAATAAATTGTCTACAATTTGTCCTAGGTTAGTACGTCTTGGAGTTCTCGTGGGGGAGGTTCGCGAGAAAGCATAGGTCAATCAATAAAACGGTGAAAAATGGAGGTGAAAGCGAGCACTCGCGAAGGTGACTAACGAAAACGCGCCTCTCGTTCGTTTCTATTCGTTCTATTTTCTCTCCTTTTCTTTTATTTACTTCTTTCATTTTGTTGCTCGGTTGGAAGTCGCGCGTGCAACAAGAAAACGGACGATATATATAAGCGAACGTAGCGAAGACAGACGATACAGAAGAACGTTACGATAAGAAGATTATATTCGATGCACGCGCGCGGATGCATATCCGGCGATTGAAGAACGCTGCCACGAACGGAAATCAAAGGGTGGCTTTTTGTAAAACGAAAAAAAAAAAAAAAAAAAAAAAAACAACGGGCATGGTTGAACGAACGGTTGGACGTTGCCCTAGAAATCGTCGGTGTGCTCGATGCCGATAGACTTTGAACACTCGAAAACTCTCGTCGTACCTGGAACTGCGACGATCGTTTATTTTGAAAAACGGATCGCTTGCTACCGGCGCGGCGTCGCTAGGACGCCGTCCCTTCTACGTTCGTCTCTTTCTTTCTCTCTCTCGATCATTAAATTTTGTTCACGATTCGTTGCGGTTTTTATCGATCGAAGGAAAACTCGCGTCAATTATTCGAAAGAATGCGGAATACCGTGATGGAAATGAGAAGATCGTAATACCGGTGAAAAATAGTACCCGAGAGCCATTGTATAATAGTAGCGCGACGCTGACGCCGTAAACTCTAAACGTACGCGATCGTAGAGACCTCGAGTCTCTTTGGCCATTTTGCTAGCCTGCCGTTTACGCGCGCGATTCGACGGCTCGACTTTCCGAAATATTTTCGCGATTTTACGTTATCGCAACGCAGAGAAACATAGTACGTAGTATGAAAGTAAATAAACGCGATCGTTTCGAACGTAGTCGCTAACCGATCGATCCAATCTCGCGCGATCTCTAGCTCGACCGCGACGAATATCTTTCTGTTAGCTGCTGCACGTGGTGGATTCGCAAACGTTCTGCTCCGAGGGATGAAAATTTCACTCGCGACTCTGAAAAATATGCTATGCCAGATGGCTTTCAGGTACGTAAAGAGCGAATACCTAAATTAATTTCATTCACATCCGGCGGTAAGTTCATACTCGCTCGAACTCTAAATAAATAACGCGACTAAGATAAATCGCAAACGAAAAGAAAGCCATGACGATGACTCGAGGTAGACGGAGAGCAAGAAATGGAAATACGTAGATATGAGAAGTAGAAAAGTGAAAGGAGATAGGGAAGTAGAAAGATGAATACGATGAAGATGCAGAAGAGGAAGAAGATGAGGACAGCGGTTCTTTTTTCAGGAACAAAAAGAACAAACGCAAAACGAAGCTATCGATAATGAATGTTGATGACGAACGTTACACGAACGAATTCACGATTCAACCATATTATTCATTTAACACGCGATCGCGCCAAACCATTAATCCTTTCTCCCGTTCTATGTCGTATCCTTCGTCTCGGTCTCTGTATACATGCACACGTACATATATATTCCTTGCTAAATCTCAGACTCTTTTAGACGACATTCGTGGCATTGCCACCTATTGGTGCCGCACGATTACACTGAAATTTTAGCGGCGGCACCTCCGTTCGTCGAAGGCAACCCGTCTCGTTCTCTCGTCTTTCCGATTCATCGCGATCGTCGACACTCTGCGCGTATTCTTGAGATCGTTGTATCTAACTATGATATATCTACACGTTACTTATATGTCTATATCGATTGGTTGGTTTTTCTCTTCTTTCGCTCGCCGTATTTTCTCTTTGCTCGACCGTCTATACAGGCAAAGGGAGCCACTCGGGTGAAGGAAGATCGGTTAAAACGTCGACCCACGGAGGCGATCGAACGACGTTTCCGATCCTCTCCCTGCGTCTAGACATCTACTCTTTCGGCTTTCTACGCGGTACCACGTCATCTCGTCGAGTTCGACTCTTCGATCCGCGAAAGGAACAACGGATAATTTAAATCGATCATGGCCGTTCGACGTACAAAAAGATTACCGATCGATCGCTCGGTTCCTTTCGTTCGGCCGAGAGTGCATCCTCGTTATCGATCACCGGCACCGCGTCCACAGCGCGCCACTCTCTGCTACCAGGGAACCATACGGCTTGATCGGGACGCGCCTCTAACATCCGATTTTATTATGATACAACAGTAACGATAGTTCAAAAATCGCGGCGTGGCCCGATCACGCGTGTCCCTCGAGCTTCTCCTCGCTGTCGCTTCGATCCCGAGTAATAGTAATTAATTTAACGAATTAATCGTCGCCGCGTTCGTCGTTCTCGTTGATTAATACGCTACACGCTACGTCGTTTACGATGTACAATATCAATTAATTATCAAATTATTAATTCAATCATTAGAATTACTTTAGAATATTGGTACTCTTTCGCGTCACCTCCGTTCTTTCTTTGTTTCCATCTTATTCGCTTCTCTTGTTCGCTTATTCCGCACTCTTTCTTTCCTTCTCTTTCTCATGCACGCTCATACACTCAAACAGATACACTCTTCTCTTCTATCCCGCACTCTATCGCATAATGTAGCATTCATCTCACGCCGCACTCATTCAGTTACATCTTAACGGAGATTATACAGAGCGTCCTGCCTCGACAGCGTCCGCGTCGTCGTTTGCACTTGTCGGCTTTACGGCTTTTCGTCGAAGTATAGTTGAATCGTGAGTAGAGCCCTTGCTATTATATTTATATAATATAAGTATTTATAACACGCACGTATAAATAAATGTTTTGTACTATAAAAAAAAGTAAAATGCTGAGACGTCGAGGGGAAATCGCGCGGCGCCGCGGCCCGAGAGTATTCGATTGCTCCGCAGTCGCAGCTGCTGCTTTGCTCTGTGTTCGCACGCAGTGTGCAGTTAAACGGAAAGTAATCAAGGAAATTTGAACAAGAGAGGAGGTAGAAACCAAAGAAGAGGAAACAGAAGTTGGAAGCGGATTTCGATTAAATCGAAGTAACGCGTTATAATTATCGTGTAAAGTATCGCGGGTGAATACGTTAACATCTTTCTCATTCGTTTAGGTCGCGTTCTACTCGATCGAAGTTAGCCCGTATTTGCATCCTCGAACACTCTGTGGGCCGTCCACGAGCTTCGTCCTCGACTCGAGATGATTTAATACAATGCGTTTGGTGAGAATTAGGTGGGTCTCGAAGAACGCTTTTCGTGTGTACACGTGTGTCGCGTGTCTGTAATCATTCGTACAACAGTCGCTCGTTCGTCATTCGCTCGTCCTTCCTCTCTTCGTGTACGCGCACGCGCACGCGCGCGCGAGCGTGTGTGTCTGTGTGTGTGCGTGTGTATGTGTTTGCACGTGCACGCGTGTATGTGCGAATGTGTCGCCAGTGTGTCATGTACTGTCGATAAGAGTGTGTACGCGTGTGTAATTCTTTTGTCTCTAATGCACGGATCACGACATCCAACGGCGATGCTTCCACGCGAGTGCACGATTTGCGATCTCCTTTCGTATATGTATTGGTTTGTCAGTCATAGGAGCTCTTGCCGCGAACGCATTCCCGTTGGAAGGAACGGACAGAGGGGGAATAGTCGTCGGTCCCATCGTCGTCGTTCGCTGGCAGTTCGTGAAGGAATAGCCTTCGCGTGGCAAAAGTACGCGCCGAAAGGCTCGACCCGAGCAAAATGGGTTTGCGACGAGGGTGGGCGAGAGAAAAAGGCGGCGAGCGATTCTCGATGTCTCGGAATGCGTGCACGCGCGTGTTCGCAAACTCCGTGGCCGTCAGACCGCGGCTAGATTCAAAGAACGTTACTTATCCTCGTTTACTTTACTTAAGAAAAATTATTGTGCCGATAATATGTTGGGTCGCTAGCGAAACCCTAAACAGGCAGTGCAGTACGAGTGAGTCCTTAAGCAATCTCCAGGCAAGCTTCGGCCTAATATCACTTTTCGAGTCCATTGCTCATCGATATAATTAACTTTTTAATTTATTTTTTTTCCTTAGATTCTCGTGTGTATGTGTGTGTGACTGTGTGTTTATGGGTGTGTGTATGTATGTATGTATACGTGTGTGGTAATTCTTCGATTATCTTACTTGTGTGTTTTCTTATCTTCTTTTTTTAGTTGCATCGCATTCGCTTTCATTTTTTTTTGCTTCATTTTTTTTTTGTTTTTCTTTAATTATTACTTACAGTGTACGATTAAAGTTACTCTTACGTGTCGTTTTAAAAGATATACGGAGCACGGTGTAGTTTCTTTGGAGTATCATGCCGTCTCTCGTCTTACCGGGATTTTTCTCTCGCTGAAACCCGATTTCACGTTCCGTGCCAATCGTTTCGCTTAATTCCTCGGGCGGGAATATTTAGTTATCGGTTCGAACGGAATCGGTTCTCTATCGAGTTGTTCTCGGCCGAACGTCCTCCGGCTTTTTTCTCGCACTTCCATTCGCTAAGAAACTCATCCGCCTGATTTTCTCTTTACTCGATAATATTAGTAACGCTAAAAATCGCGGTCGTCCGAATTGGACGTAGGCGTCGTTGGTACACGCGGGATATGACCAATAACGATCGTCGAACTCGAATCGTCCCCGCCTGCTCGAACCGTCTTTCGTCTTTCGTCGCTGGATCCTCTGGAACGTCGTCGATCCTCCTTGTGACATTCCTTGACTATCGGACGAGAGAAGGGGGGTACGAGAACTCGTCTCGCATGTCGCGTTTCTCCTTAAATCAGCAACGATCGGACTCGGACGATGTGTAACTTCTTAACGTACAGTTCTACTACGTTAGTTGTTCGCGTTGGTGAAATTTATGTATCCTGAGCTGACTCTTGTAAGAGCCTTTTTTTTGTAGAGATGGTTGTCCAGCTGGTAGAATTGACTTGAAGTTGCCTACATTTCAGCGCGTACGATGATCCTCGTTGTGCTTTAACAGTTGGTCTCCGATGATAATTACGGCGGCGTCCACTTGGAATCGCCTTTGCATAACTTTCGTCACAGCCGGGATTTGCTGGGTTTCGTCCGCTTCATCGTTCTCCCGCGGCCTTCGAGATTGTTCTTCCGTTCTTTCCTCTTCCGTTGTTCTCGAGATGTCTTGGTTTGCGAGTTTGCTTCGTTCGCACAGCGTTCCGTCTCTCGTTACGCGTTCTTCTCGTTTCGGATTGGCCACGAAAGAGACGAAGAAGCAACGAATCGGAGCAGATATCCGTTGATGGAACTATATGGAAATCCAACGAATGCAGCTTAGTTACTAGTGAACAGTGCCGTCAACAGGCGCTTTCGAGATGCGCGCTCTGTCTTCTCCTCGCTTGCCGCTGTCGAAACTGATGGAACTCGGCCTTCATCGCTTGCACTCTAGCCTCGATGTTGTCCCTGCTATACCTCGGCGTCTGATGATGAATCGTATGCACCTGGTGAATGTGTGGCACGTGAATAGTGTGAATCTGATGCACCGGTGGCCTCTCTTCCCTGGTCGGGGTGGAGGCGGATGTAGGGGTTGGCGTACACGAAACAGGATCGAACTCGTAATGTCCATCGACGCTGCCGGCGTCTACGGCATTTTGGATGTGCGTGTGCTCGACTTTCGCTTGATCCTGAAGCTCCAACCATCGGCCAACCAGGGGTGGCGGCGGTGGTCTGTAAGGCGGTGGTCTCCACTCGGCCACTGTACTACCGCTCCTCGAGCTCTGATTCTGTTGCGAGGTGTTTTTACTGCCGAAGCCCGAGCTGCTAGACCTACTCTCCGGCGATGTCTCCAAGTCTGGGGACGCGGCCAGCTCTGGGGCAGACCTCGCGTGCCTCGCGTGTCGAGGAGGCAGCCTCGCTCTCGATCTACCGGCAGATTGAGGCGGCGAAGAGGTCGCCAACGGTTGAACGGGTACGAACCTCCTAGACTCGGCGTGGATCGCCTTCAACGAGGGAAGCTCCTGACTGTATCGCTGGTGCACGCTACGAAGCTGAAGATAATCGGGCGGCGTTGGAAAGGAACGTTCTCCGGATGATGGTTGCCTGACAGAACTGAGATCGCTGAAGTATAAAGGCGTCCAGGGTACTTGCGGCCCGCTCGGTGAACTGGCCAAGAACCTGGGTGACGAGATCGTGCAGATTGCTGGCGCTATTCTAGCTAACGAGTTCACCGTCCCGTGATGATGAATAGACGGTGGTAACCCTCCGATGGAGACGCCGCTACCATCGGACCTGAGGCTGAGTTGACTGGTGCCGACGAGCGGTCGCCGCCAGGAGGATTTGAGTCGCTGCTTCGGCAGGAATCCACCGTCGTCGCTGCTCGAAGCGTCCAGGATGCTGTTGTTCGCCGAGCTGAGGACCGAGTCTGCTACCACGAAGCGGCCGTCGGCCGCGCGTGAGATTTTACCCAGCGGTCGGCCGCGGCACGAGTCCGGCGTATCCGGGTTCAGAATCTCCCGTAGGAGATTTAGACCTGGTACTCGGCTTTTTCTAGGTCTACGAGTAGGACAGAACGAGCGTTAGAGAGTTCGCAGTGGTGGCCGTTAATTATGACAACGCGATCAACCCCGTCGAAGGAATTCCGAAGCGCTATGTACTCGTCGAGATGAAATTTCGATCGTTTCGTTTAGAAAACAAGGAGGCAAGCTCCCGGGCAAGCTCGACTCGGTTCTATCCTTGACAAATAAGAAGCATGACGGGCGCAAGAGTATTGTCTGTCGGATATTGAAACAGTTTGAAAATCGATTGATTTCCTTCGACGATGTTAAACGATCGTCATACACAGCGATAAACGTGCAACAACGATGTAAAAAATACGCAACGTTAACACGAACAAAAAGGAAAGAAGGAGCTAGGAAAACAAAACAACGTAAAGGCAGACGTACAAGTTAAACGTACAAGATAATTATTGAGAATTAATTACGTATACGTATAATAACGAATAATGGATGCAGGCGGGGAAGACATGCGCATGCGCATTCCGGTGCACGAGTGGTCGGGCGTGATGTGGATCGTGGGCGGGTGGGCGTTGCCAGTGAGTGGATCTTTCTCTTTTTTTCTTTTCTTTTTCAATATTTTTTTTTTTTTTTTTTTTAGATCTCATTGCCCAATTTTTTTTTTAGTGATAGCAATCGTGGATTTAGGTGCTCCGAAACTCGTCACCTTTTCTCCTCCTTCGGGTCCGGCAGCAAGGAAAGATGGGGGAGAGAGAATGTTGTAACACAACGATTACATTCACAAAAAACAATATCGTGGCGATAATGATAAGAAATATAACTCTAAATAATCGAACGTTACTTCTAGGCGGTGATATTAGGGAGCAAATAGATAACGCGTTTTCCTCTCGGAATCGCGTCTCACGTTCTTCCAAAACTTGTTGCGTTTCGTCGTGCATTCACAACGGAATAGACACAAAGAAGGCGAAACAAAATCGTAAATCACACACGATAAATAGGTGTCGGATGACTGCGTCCGCGAAAAGAAGAGAACGGAAAATAGAAGGAATACTCGGGGTAACACGGAAAATTATCAAGTAAAGAGAATGTACAACAGATCATTGTGGAACGATACAAATATATAAAACGGATCGATGGCAGAGGAAGAGGGGATTTAAGCATAATCAGACAAGAATGTTCATCGATCGTAGGGGAAAGAGCAAAGTTTCGTACAATGACGAATAATCGTGTAAAAACGATCAACAATGAATAATACAATGAAAAATCGTGTCTAAATGCAGTTGAGGGTAGAGCCGCAGTGAAAGCGGCTTACCTATGTTTCTTTGCTTATGTCCGTGTGTGATCGAGTGTGATCGCGTCTTTTTACGGCTCGTCTAAAATCGATAGACTGGAAACAACAAAAGAATACAAGAAGTTTCGGTTAAAATTTCGATCGATTGGAAGCACCCTGATTACTATCGCAGCGGTTCCATTGCATTTCTTTTGTCTTTGTTACTTTTGCATCTCTTTTTATCGTCATGCTCGGTGAAGCGTGACATGCTACGTGAGTGGAAAGAGTTGAAAAAGCAAACGGGCGGACCCCGCGAAGGCTCCCGTTTGCTCAAGTTATTTCGTGTAATCGAGATCGTAACGTGAAGAGGAGAGAGAAAGAGAGAGAGAGAGAGAAGGGGTTAAAGGTGAGAGTAAATGCCGCGAACCGATACCGGCGAATAGAGGGAGGTCGTCGTTGCGTTTCGTTCGCCGCACCGAAACCGTACCCGAAATGCCCGGGTGTTAACCGGGGTCGGTCCGCGACACTTTTAAAAAATGAAGCAAGCTATCGATCGAATCTTTAATAAGAATTATCTCAGTTCGGTGCATCTACGAATACAAAAATGTTGCGCGAAATCCATGATGTTTCAATATATACGAGCAAAAAAGTAGTCACAGCGATCTCGATGGTTTCGGGGTCCGTTTCGATACGCATTGTTACGTCGCGATTACATACAATCGTCATTTAACCGGTTAATCTTGCTAAACCATCGACTCGCTCGTATCTTAATTATCGTCTATCGATTGAGCGAGTGGCACAATGAGAGACGACAGACAAAAATCAAGTGAACAAGTCGGGCGAACGTGAGTGATCGTGAGTCAAGTGAGCAAAGTAGATGACAGAAAGGAGTGAATGAACGTATCAGTGAGAAAGAAGGACAGCGATAGTTATGAGTGAAGTATCATTGCGACTGGCAGTTAAGAAGAAAAAAAAAAAAAAAAAGGAAAGGTGAACAAACAAGTTGATCTATGATGTACGATGATCACTAGAGGCGAGATCGAGAATGAACATCGACAAATGCAAAAGTCGACGTACATGGTAAATCGAAAGAATTTCAATCTACGTAAAATAACAAGGACTAGCCTCGTTTGCCAACCTCAATCAATTGCAAAAAAGAAGCTATGTGTCTTGATTAAATAGTACGGTATGTTTAAGTGATTATTAGGATCGAATCGTTTTCAGCTATTAAAATCTACCGTCTTTCTCGTCTCGTATCTATGTACTCCCTAAGTCCGCCGAACGAAGGTATTTAGGGTACTGACTGGATGTTACTAGTGTGACTCCTAGCTGTATTGCCTGTATTGCTGATCTCATCTACAGTCATGACAATCATCCTAAGTAGTAGATAGTAGTAGATGGTAGTAGTGGTAGATTAGTAGGTCCTAGCAGGTAACATTGCAGAGCTGTAGTCTCGCATAGTAGGTAGTAGTAGTAGCAGTAGTAGTAGCGGTAATAGTACAGTAGGTAGGTTGTAATAGTAGTAGTAGTAGTAGTAGTAGTGATAGTACTGGTAACGAACAAGTCCCAGCGGCAAGTGGCGTTTGCTCGCTCGATCGATCAACGACGAACCACGAGTATCGATCGAATCGTTTGACCGATCGACGTATCGTTTGGCAATTAGGTGTTTCAGATACACACAAACACATACATGTATGCCGTCGGCGAGTTCTTATTTTCGTGGTCTCGGGAGCAACCGTTGTCTTGGGTACGTAGTAGCAGTAGTTGAGCGATGGTAGTAGCCGTAATATAGTAGTAGCAGTAGTAGTAGCAGTAGTTGTAGCAGTAGTAGTAGTAGTAGTAGTAGTGGTAGTAGTAGAAGTAGTAGTAACAGTAGCAGTAGTAGTAGTAATAGTAATAGTAACAGTAGTAGCAGCAGCAGTAGTAGTAGTACTAGTAGAAGTAGTAGTAGTACAATAGTAACAGTAGCGGTAGCAGTTGCAGTGGTAGTACTAGTAGAAGTAGTAGTAACAGTAGCAGTAGCAGTAGTAGTAGTAGTAACGGTAGTAGCAGTAGTAGTAGTAGTAGTAGTAGTAATAGTAGTAATAATAGTAGTAGTAGTAGTGGTAGTAGTAGTGGTAGTAGTAGTAGTAGTAGTAGCAGTACTAGTAGTAGTAGTAGCAGTACTAGTAGTAGTAGTAGTAGTAATAGTAGTAGTAGTAGTAGCAGTATTAGTAGTAGCAGTGGTAGTACTTGGTTTATTTTCAGTGTGGCTAGCGGAGGTTAGGCTTACTGTTCCGCCTCTCTATGATAAACACGCTCTCGTAATCTCGATTATCGAGGTGGAGTACGTGATGGTCACGATCACGGTTCAGGGGGGCCTGCTCGTGGACCGGCTCCGAGGTGGCAGTGGCGGGGGTGGTTACTTGCGTAGGAAGTGGTGGTTGATGAAGAGGTTGTGGTGGTGGTGGTGGTAGTTGCGGATTCAACGGGCTGCAACGGGTCAGCGTCGAGACTGACTCGCCGCACGCGTTTAGATTTGTCGACCTATGGAAAACACAGAGAGAGAGGAGGACAAGAGACGCCCACGTTTTCATTTATAGCTCTTCTTCATATTCTTTTCCTTTCTTTCTTTCTTTCTTTCTTTCTTTCTTTTGCTCTCTTTTCTCTTTTATCGTTTGCCTTTCTAGCCGCGTTTCCTCGTCATACATCTTTCGTTCTATCGCGATTGCCGTTCGTACGAGAAACGAGAGAAAGAGGGAAAGAAAGCGATTAATTCCAAGCCCGCTGGAGATGTCTTTGTGCCGAAGTTACACTCGTTCTAGTTTTTTCTCTCACATCCGTCGCAGCATATAACGCGATGCAGCTTCGACCATCGATAGATTTTATCAAAGACTACTCCGAGCTCTTTCTCTCCGCAACCCTCTCGATCTCCGGCAAAATTTCTCTAGCTCGCGTGTTGGCTCTCTTCTGATCCTTGCTCTGATCGTGATCCTCGAACGTCGATCGTCGAGGTTCTATCAGCTCTGTATTCGTACCTCGTACGCGTGCTTTCTCCATCGATTTCGACAATTTACCGCCCGCAACTACTGCGATCTCTGATTGTACGCGCTAACACAACCAACGATATTCGAAAGGTATACACATCTACGACTACGAATACGGAGCTGGAAACGATAATCTTGGCAGTGGCTGAACCGTACAGCCCGTTCTGGATATACGTGTAGGTATAATCGTGCATTATTTGCTCGCTTCGTGAAAACCCCCGGGACAAGCGCGGTAGATACGTTCGTGTTTGCACAAGGGAGACCCAGTCGCGCGCGTGTAAATCAAGAAAAGGGCTTATCACGAGAACGACCAGCGAATAGACTAAAAGCTGTCCGAGAAGTATTCGTCGATTTCATTTTTCGCGACGATGATGTCTCCATCAGTCGATTCGATTACCGTGACATACAGTAGAAGCGCGTAGATAATGCCAACGAATTAGCACTGCGGCGAGGAGAATAATCGCGAATACTTTCGTGATATTTTATCACGTCAGATTACATCGACTATTCGAATCAATGTTAATGCCGCGGCTGATCGCGTACATGAATTTAAGATTACTCGCGTAAACATCGAAAAGGCATTAATTAGATGAATACAAACAATGGTACTTTGCGTAATCGCGAGCACGCTACGTTTTCGCGATCGTTGGAAAAGATGCTCTCGCGATAAGCCCACAAGTAATTCGAATGGAACGATTGGTCGTGCCAGCGATTCAGAAAAAAGAGTCGTAAAATAAGCCATGAACGAGGAAAAGGCGGGGGGAAGATTGACGTGAATGAAAATGAAGGAAACGCAGGTGAATGATTTATCCGCAAAAATTTCTAAGAATCAACGGAGGTGAACGAACGAAAAATAGAGGGGGCAGTTGGGAGTTGGGGTTGGGTTTGGTGGTGGATCATGGGGAAAGAAAAAAAAAAAAAAAGAAAATGGACGTCGAACGACAAACGAAATGGCTCGTCGCGGGAAACAAAGGCGACATACGATCCAGAATAGGCATCACTGCAGTCGTATTGTGGACTTTTGGATGCCACGATGGAAATCATAATAGTCGGCTGAGTACCCGTTACTACACGTGCAGTCCGCTTGGCGTGATTTCAAAGCTGAACACCTTATCATTGGTTATCGAGGCCGATTTTCATACGTACGTACGGTTCGTCGGGAAATGCGATGACGTCGGCGAACGTGCTCTTTCGCGATCGTACGTTTCCGTGCGATCATTTTCTCTCTCGAGAACTATTCTCTCTGGTGTCGTTCATTGAACAACCCGCTCTCTGTTTTGCTTTTGTGCTTGTTTAGTGGCAACAGAAGCTGCACGCTGACGCGACGGAAGGCGAACGCGAGGCTCGAGCGAACAGCGTCCGATCCGATCCCGGATCGACTCCTCTCTTTCCTTTTCTTTTTCTTTTATCGGCACATGTTCCGAGGTACCAGATCGAGGAAGAAGAAAAAAAATTGGCCAGTTTTTCGGGTGGCGGATAGTGTGATTGACCGAGGTACGTATCGATCGCGGTTAGAAAAGGGAAAATTCGGATAGGATCTTTATTCTCGTGTCTCGCGTTTCGGTCGCGTGCCGTGCCCTAACTTTCCCCTCTATTCGAGGATGGAATTATAAAATAAGGAGGGAACAATTTGGACCATGTCCATATAACCCGACACGAGTCGAATATGTAACTTGATGAAATGGAGTTATTTCGGTGGAAAACCGAGACCGAAATTATTCGGATCCAGGGACCAGGTCGAATGCAAAAGTATCGCTCGATTGTTCGCTCGTGCCCAAAGACCGCAATGCACACGCAAAGGCGGACGCCAATATACATATGTAGGTGCGTTGATCGTTTCTCCAACCTCGTCCAAAATACCTCTGCTGCTGCGGTTTAGTCTGCCGGTTTTTCATCGCCATGCGATGCATCTAACAATAAGTACGCGGCTCGCGTTCTATTCTGTATTGCGCAAGATCAAAAGAGGGTTTCCATTTATTTTATCCTCGTCTTTACTTTCCCTTGTATTATATTCTCGTGTATTTTACGTTTGTTTGTCTCATTATTTCTTTATTTTGCAACGACAAGTGGATGTGACTGCTGTTTTCGTAAAAGTGGATCGAGACGGCGAAAGGAGAGAACGAGAAGATTCTCTCCTACGTCTCTCTCCCGACTTACAAGTTACTCAGAGATATGTTATTAAAGAGAGTCTCGTTCGTGCAATAATGCTTACTTGCCTTCCACACGTCACCCGTGTATCATAAAGGATGGTCATCGAAACTCTATCGTTTGAATTTTAAACGCAAGCAAGATTGTCGTACGAACGACACGTCTATCATGTATATATATATTCTTGATAAATATATATATATGTTTGTGTGTGTATATATGTATATATATATACATTTAAATATATATACATATATGCACACATATATGTTTATCCGTGATAATAAAAATGTATATGCATAATATCGGGTATATAGCTCGAATATTTTGTTTGCTATTAATTACTCGTGAGAGGTTTCTTAAATGCTTGCGGTGCTTCGGTCGCCTAATGCTCGTAAGAAAGGGTGGAGTGGACTTAATTGCTAGCTCTGGCTAAACCTAAGTGATGGATGTATATATCTCTTCAAGGTCGTAGCTGCACCGGCTTCACGGTCCTCCCTTTGTTCGGGCAGGACGTACCTTTCGTTTTCACAATTGTCCAAGCGTTCCGTTGATCACGGAACGACGCTGGAACGAACCGTACACTCGAGTGCAGATACGATCTCTTCAGTCTACGTCCTCGATTTGTAATTAATCTTCGATAGATCCCCAATCGGGGGATCGAAAACTTAGATAAGTCGGAACCTGTGGGGAAGACAGAACTTTCGGAGACAGACACTCACTTTTTCAAAGGCACTGTTCCCTGGGGCCCTTGCCCTGCGCCGTTCCTGGCGTCGTTAACCCGGCAGGCCACCATACTATATGCTGAAAGCAGTTCTACAATGTTACAAGATTACGTTAAATGAGTAAGTGTTCAGGGTTCACAGGTGCTTGCCCAGCTCCTGCGTTACCAGGCCGTTCTCGTCTCCTTTACGAGTTAAAGGGAAAACCACGAATCCCAAGCGAATGTCAAAGAATAAATTGCTAGAAAGGAGACGAGACGACCTCGAGCCCAGGTGCGGGTAAGACTCGAAGGAATAAGTCAAATGATCGATTAACTCGCTCTCCACGACCCAGCCCTACCTTTCTCCTGTTTTCGTCTTTTCCGTCTATTGCAAATCTTCACCGCGCATATGCTGAGGATGATCGCAACGATGAAGAAGAGTATACCGCCAACAACGCCCGCGGTGATCGCCTTGTGCTTCACTCGAGCCGGCACCGGGAATTTCACCAGGTCGCTGGCGCCGTAATTGGTCGCCGAGTTGGCGAGCACTTGGAAATAATAGGTTCTACCACCGACCAAATTCTTCACTGTACTCGCAGTCAGAATCGTTGTGATACAAGAAAACATAAAAAAAGCTTCGTTTAACCATCGTTGTTGTTTATTCGTGACAAAGTGAAAGAAGAACGTACCCAAATAGCTGGTTTCTTCGGGTCGGATCTGTCCCTTGTTGAGCGTTTTCCAGGGTCCGTCCGTCTTATATTTGATGGTGTAGTATTGAATGAGATGATTACGTTCCACAGGGGCTTCCCAGGATATCAGGAAACCGTTACTGATCTCCGTCACCGTGAGATTTTTGGGAGGACCTGGCTTTGGTCCTGACGATTTATACCGTATTAATAGAAACGACAGGTAGAGAAACATTTTACATAAAGAATAAAGCGGGATATGTCCGGTATTATACTCGACGACCATACCGTATGCGTAATTCCCTTCTCAAGGATTTCCATCGGGCATTTATTCGCATTCCTGCGCGTAACTCTATGGTTACGGGGGAAACAGTGACGGAATTGGGATTACAGCCGCTAATAAGGCTAACGAATGAACGCCGGAAGTAATTAGGTCGTAACATTATATACATATGTAAGTAGTGACGAAAGAAGATGAGCTCACGCGTCTCCGATTCCATCGAGACGTTACATCAACATCGTCTATCCCGCGACATCGTAATGCATTAACGTTACCGTTTGTCAAGATTTATTTGTCGTCGTCTCGATGTTTAGTCGAGAGAAATTTAAAAAAAGACAAGCAAAAGACAAGTAAACTTGATAAAAGGAGAGACTAATAAAAAAGAAAAAAAAAACACGCGCATATACGTAGTTCTGCGTTGCCGATGAAATTCCCTGGCAATATTCGTAATTATTTGCATCCGTTAAACAGTATCACGGCACAATACGATAAATTTTCACGATGGAAAAATATACGTGACTGAAGCGGCCGATATTTCTGCGATCGTTTCTGCGGTATTTACAATGTACCTATTTGTTAACTTCATTTCCGCGGCCGTGCACGCTGCGCCGAATAAATTGTCGACCACACAGCCGGCAACGTGTGCACTAGGAAATGTGCAAACGGAAAACAGACGCACACGAGGACGCGTGCCCGCACCTACCCACACCTTGCTTCACCCCCTTTAACCGTGCAGGCACAAAAATATAAATGGGTTCTCGATGGAGGCGCCGCGCTGTGGCGTCCGGGAATACCGTGAATAACTGGAACGCGGTTATTGTATTCGCGAAAAGCTTTTTACCAATGTAACGGCCACGAGTGGCTGCAATTAATTCGCGCCGGTCGAATGGAAATTTCTCCCCGCAAAGGCGACCCTTGCGTTTTTGTTCGACCGTACTCGTTTCGATCGTCGCACCGTGCACGCTCGATGCGACCGAGTTCCACTCGAAACCAAACTCTCCGCTTCTCGATACCAGCCGCCAACCCTTCACCCCTCCTTTCCCTTTCCTTTCGTACGTCCGTTTCTATTGAATTCGAGTACATTATCTCGACGAATAATTTGGGGGAAAAAGTTCGTTTGTCGGATAGCGAGCGGAGCACGCGAAACAACGACGAGAATCGAGTCTCCGTCGACTGAAAGACGAAAACATTCAGTGGGCCGAAACAGGTCCGTGTTTCGCTCCGAAAACAAACGTAATTCCGGCCGCGAGACGAAATCAGGCCGGACGACGAAAACGACCCAACAAAAAGCTAACAAACAGGCAGAACAATCGAAACGAGAACCAACTTGGTGGTCGACCGCGTGTCCCCTGTTAACGAGATTACGCGTTTCCTCGACGCTTTCGGTCTTTATTGACTTTTTACGTTGCTCGCGCGCTGTCGACAAAATTTACGCCAGGCCTGTACAGCATCGTGAATGACAATTGATTTCGACGCAAAGGCTCCGCTTTCCCTTCTTCTCGTGTTTATTGTCCCCTTCTGATCGCGTTACGGTATTTAGACGTTTGGATACGGGGCAAGGATAGACGAGGAGAGATAGTCGATAGAAAACACAACTGGGAAAAGGCTAAAATAAATTTCATATTGAGTGCGACTGAAAGTGTTTATAAACCGATTACAACACGAAGAAAGTCGTACGAATACACGCGGTAGAGTAAATAAATTAAAGAAAAGAAATTGATACCTTTCGGGCGCATGATTGGCGGGAACACTGGGTTGCCGGTAGAATCGGTCGGTAATATGAGAGTATTATGATCTAAGATGTCTGAAACGAGAGCAAAGAAAACGGCAATCGTGAGAAATCAGGTGGGAGTCGAAAGACAAGTGGATCCGGTGGTCCGGGGTGACTGGTTGTGCCTTAATAATAGGTCGCAGAGAGCAGGATCGGTGCGGAGGAGATCCTCGCGAATCCGATCCACCGGAATTCTCGTTAAGCTGGCTGTAATCGTGTTACTCGAGGCGGGCTAACGAGTTTCGAGACCGTTGATGCGTAGACAGCGACGAATGGGGAATGGAAAGAGGCAAAAATTGAAGCGTGGGGAAAGAAAGATACGGGTGAAGGGAAAGGGAAAGAGAAAGGAAAAGAGAAAGGGAAAGGGACAGAGAAAGGGAAAGGGAAAGGGACGTTGAATGTACCTGGGGTTCTTGTGGTACCACTGTATGAGAGAAAATTCGGACGGTTGTTCGTGGCTCGTTCCCGGGTTATTAGCGGAAATTTCTGATGTCGACACGTTATTAATATGGAAATGCCGGAAAAATGGACGAATCTGGTCACGTTTTACGATCTCACGGGATTACGAATTGCATACGGATATATAAAACAAAAATTTACTAGATATAGAAGTTTACGAGTGTGAATGCGTATGTATGTGTGTATGGTAGAAGCGAATGCACGAAAAGAAGCAAGTTGAAGATCGGCGGCGTCGCCCTTATCTTTGCAGTGAGAACCGGATAAAAATCTGTACAAGCTCGTGCAGGAAAAATCAAGGTACAGTATGTACAAATGGGAGGCAATGACCCGGCAGATTCGAGGGAAGGAAATAAAAGAGGAAACAGAATGAACGGCTCGATGGGTTTTCCGATACGATAAGTCGCGACGGAAGTCTTCGTTCCCTTCCTCTTTGCTTCTTCTTTTAGGTGAGGTGAGTTTTAGCGTTAACTTTGAAATTCTCGCGCAGAATCGCTATTTCCAGCAACGAAGCTTCATAAACATCGGTCACGGAGAAGAGAGGGAAGCTTTCTTCCGCGCAAGGCATCTTTACGAAATCGTTCAACCGAGATTCTTTGTTAGCTCGTTTCGAAGCTCGTCCGTTTTCAGAGAGAACGAGCGAGCGAGAAGGAGCGGGAGAAAGCCCAGAATCGGACGGTTTTATGGTCGATCGCGTTCAAATACAAAATCGTCCCTTTGATTTCGGGGCTACAGCTTTTGCGGTAGCGTCGAGTTGTTTCGGTGCTTGCCGGCTGCCTCTACTCACGGAAACGACTTTTCCGACATCGATTACTAGTTGTACGAATAGGTACGATTGAAACGACGATCTTACCGCTTTCGTCCGTGGCTGGAGCATGACCGGCGCTCGATGATGGAGTCGCTGAGTGCGTCAGTGCCACGTCTTCGAGAGTGAAGCGATTGAAAAAAGAAGGAAAAGAAGAATTGCATAGGATGCGATTTGTTAGTCATGTTAACATGGACAAAGACCGTTAATTGCAGCGACAGCGATATTCGTTCGACAGTCGATTGTCGCGAAACAGAGAGTTCCGGATTGTAACGAACGATTATCGCGAGAGATCATACGGCACCTTGTATCACCGATCCGATTATACCAAAAGTTTAAAGATCGTTACCAAGTGTCCTGATGGTAATGAGTTTGCTCAGCATCCCATCGCCCAGAGCGTTCTTCCCGATCACTTGGAATTCGTACAGTGTACCTGGTGTTAGGCTGTTGATCGTTACCGTCGTGCTTCCAGACGGAGTTACTGGAATCGTTTTCCATTCCGACGTACCAGATTCTCTGTACCTGTGTTAAACGGAAACCAAAGTTTCCTATAAACTCATTCCAAAACGTATATACTTAGTTCGACACTCGAAACAACGTACTCGTTTACGAGTTTGCTCTCGGAATGCCATTCTAACCGATATTGCAGGCGCCACGTACCATGGTCACATTACGTTCCAGGTGAACATACTCGAAAATACTATTCCAAAACCGTTTGTACTTAGAAGCTACTTGAAACACCATCAACAGTTCCCGTTCGACACGAGAATTCGAGTAAACAGCCGGAGTATCAAACTCACCAGATAGTATAATCCTGTTTGTAATCAGGTCCTCCAGAGTATCCCGGCAGCCAAGTCAACGTGACCGCGAACTCGGTCGCAGTCCCGGATACGTTGTACGGTGCGTGGGGTTGCGTGCCTTCGACGATCAACTGCGTGGAGGCCGATATGGTTGCCACCTCGTTCGACGCGACGCATTGGTAGAAGCCAAAGTCCGCGCGTCGAAGGCTCTCGATTGTTAAATTGCCACCGACGATTTTCGCCCGGTTGCGTTGAATGGACGCGCCATCCCTCTGCATAATGAAAATCACGATGCAACTCGAGCCGAGCATTAAACGACCAACGAGTTGGAGACGCCGCGAAATTGAAACGTTCTATCGGAATCTCGACAATCCGTTAACCGATCAGACTTTTATTCCGCTGCGCGACCGGGGTACTAAACCAATGACAAACCGAAACGCCGCCGAAAAGTCTAGGATATACAAGAATTCCCAGTATCCGGTTAATCTTTGCCGATTATGTTTCCAATCGAGCGAATGGATCTTGCGCGATTTTATTCTACAATACGTGGAGTACTTTTTTTCGGCGATGCATACCCTGTGCCACTGTATCGTGGGCTTCTGCGTGCCCTCGGCTTCTTGAGCGTCGCAGTGCATCTCCACCGTTTCGCCGACTTTCTTCTGATAGATGGGTTCTGGTTCAAGAGTGAAGACGGGTGGATTTCGCACGAGAACTTCCATCGGTCCAGAACTTCCCTGTGTGCCCTGCGCGTTGTACGGCGTACAGGTGTATCGACCTTGATGATTCTCATTGACCCGTGTAAAGAGCAGGGAGCCATTGTTCATCACGACGATATCCTTCGTTTGATAAGGCTCGAGCAATCGTTTGTCCTTTGTCCACGTGACGTACTGAAGGGTAGGATTCGCTTTTATGTAACATTGGACCACACCAGCCAGTCGAAACGGCAGGTATTGCACCGTGGGGGTGAACGTGACTTTCGCTGGATCTGAAACGCCGTGTATTTAACTGTAAAAGTCTTTCGAGAACAATTATCGCTCGCAAAACATCGTCGATGACTCACATTCTACGTTGAGGTAAGCGTTGGCGCTTTGCGGGTCGCCGATGCCGTTTGTCACCTCGCACAGATACTGGCCAGAGTCGTCAGCGCTAACGGGATTGATCACGAGACTGCCGTCCGGTTTGATCGATACTCTGGTGTCCAACGCCGAGAGTTCCGTTACCGGAGCTCCCTCGCGGAACCAACGTACAGTCACGTTGCCGGGCAGAGCTTTCGCCTCGCAAGAAAACTGAACTTTTTCGCCCTCCAGCTTGGTCTGGTTCGTTGGTGGCACGGTGATCACCGCTCCGCCTGCAAATCGCAAAGAATAACGTTAGAATGAATTCGAAATCGACGCAAATCGATGTGAAACGACGCAAAGTCGACGCGATCGCAAAAAAGCCAGCGAAGGGATAGCGCTCGTCAGGGACGATACCGATTTCTGGCACGCTAGCAGCTTGTCAATGTCAGTCTGTCTGGCTGATGCCGGAAATGCGGCGGCCAACCAATATCCTGACCGAAACGACGAGCCCGTCGCAGGAGCTTTTAACTTGGTCTGGCGCGGAAGCGTATCACGAAACGAGATTTCATCGTTCGGTTGCTCGTGTCGATCGAGTCCGCGCGAAAACCAGTCCACTAGACGACGTCGATAAGTAAACAAATGGAAAGAGCGATAGATATTCTCCATTTAGCGAGCCCGATGAATAGACGGCTCTATAATGGACGGGATTGTTATTTTAGAAACGTCGTTTCGCGCCAGAGGAAGAACTACGCCCCGAAACTGCGGATCGATTCGAACGAGGGACTCGTTCCGACCGGTGAAACGATCAACAAAGTTTTCGTTCCGTGGAATTCTCTTGCGTATTTAGAGCGGACGAGGCCGAATCGGTGACGAGTTCCGAACGGAAGTTACGCGGAGAAACAGAAAAACAGAAAGAAAACGGACCCGCGTTTTAGCCAATACGCCTCGCCGCTTCAAAACTGACTGTCTTTTCTTTGGACGACTTTTCGCTCTGTGTCTCGGCAAAAAGACTTAACAGAACGCATTATATTCTCGTTGATATCCAAAAGATCGTGTCCTACGAGCATGCACGTGGAATTTTAAAACTTGCGAGACTTTCGAGACAGAGGAACGCATTCTCGGTCGCGCGGCTGAATATCTCCACGCATAATGGGAAGAAATCGATCCTGCGTGACAAAAGTCCTTCCAACTTTTCTCGGTATTCACTGGTGCTTTCTGGAATCCGATCTATCTTCACTGGGCGGGAATTAAGCTGGCTGCCATTCTGGCTGCCATTCGATCGTGGGAACAACCATTTTCTCGGCTCGAGGAAGGAGTCGCGCGCTACGATTTCCCGAATAGATTTCCGCTGTTTCCGTTTCTACACCGGCGAAACGCGCCAAGTTCATCGACGAAAATTAATCGTTATTCGATCGGAATCCGCTCATCGCGGGGTTCTTCGACCGTTGTGCCCCGAAACAATGAAATGGCGCACGGTCGAATCGACGCGGGTTTCGTAGGAAACCGCAACCGCGAGCGCAAAACGGTAGCGGAGCATGCCGCGGATTCCGCTACGTTGAAAACTCGCCAAGTTAACTTGGCGGACAAAGCTACGGAGGATCCTTACAATCGGGACGATGAAATTCAACGATGGAGTTCAGACGCGTGCGCCTTGCGGATGACAACGCGATGAATTTAGAAGCAGCCACTCGATAAATATTCACAAGTCGGATTTAAAACTTTTCGCCCGCGAGAGCAATGAATCTGAGAATAGAGCGCGTCGCCGACGCTCGCCCGGAAACTTGAAAGCAATCGATACGTCGGTTTAAGACGAACAAAGCCTCCCAATCTTCGCTTTTATTACGAGCCGAGATTACAAAAGGCAGATGTCGCGACAGCGTTCGTGTTTTCGGCAATTCCAAGGGGGAAAAGAGTCGCTCGTCCGAGGGACACGACCCACGACCGAGAAGAAACGTCTCCGCGATAGAGATGAATTTCGGAGTAGGAAGCTCGGTAAATATTCAAAGAGCAGATTCAAAAGTTTCACGCTACCGCGGCACCGGGCGGAGTTGAGTTGAGTTGAGCTCGGCAGCTCGAGGATCCTCCGCATTAATGGCGCAGTCTATTGGCGGTGTTTTATACGAGGAAGATGAGAGTCGTCTACTTTGCACTCACGGCTCACGGCCGCTCGTTCGTGACCGCGCGCCCAGATTCCAGCGAGATTTATTAATGTGAAACTTTTCGTGGGCTTTTGCCGAGTCCTCCGAATCTGCGTTCACGACTGACACGGATTTTTTACATGTCCATGTCGGATTAAGAGAAACTATCGAAACATTTCGTCGAATACATAGAAATTGGAATTCGTCGAAATGATGACGCGAATTCGGTATGGCAAACCGATTACCTTCCGCTAAAATAGAGCGGAGAAGAATAGTACCGACATGGCGCGTCGATCATGAAAATCGATGCGTCGGTCCATGTATTAAATCGGCCGGTCGTTAACTGGAGGAAAACCACGGAGGGGAAAGACGTCAGCGCGATGATGAAGACGAATGTTCCCGCGGCCTCGTAACGAAGCTTACAAATCTGCGGCACCGGTGGCAAACGAGGCCAGGGGCTGAGGGGAGAAAAAGAGAGGGTACGCGGAGTGCTCGAGACAAATCGCCTTTTAACTCGACCCGCCGCGAAGAACATCCTAATTGGCTTTGACTACCACAACCGCACCGTCCGGAACCGATCTTCTAACGCGAATTTTATCGCGCGCACTCAGCGATCGATATTGCATCGACGCATCGGTTTACGATCTGCCTGGAAACGTAATGGATGCACCGGTCTGTCAGATATTTCCAATGCTGCTGGCTGTGGAATGTCCGCACCGGCCAATCGTTATTATCCTTCCCGTGGGTTCCATCGAAAGCGCCTTTCAAACTCAACGAGAGATAAGAGCAGTGCGTTTCTTTCCTCCTCGTTTCAATAATACTTAGACGATACCTAGAATTCCAGTTAATTAAAATATCCGTGCCGAAGGGAGCGTAGAAAGTTGAAACGGCTCGTCCGGTCAATTTTACGAGCATTCCGAGCAGATTCGGGAATTAAAAACGACGTAAAAGTTACGTCGTTACCCAGAACGGCCAACCGATTCCATCGAGGACGATTCGCCCGAACGAGACTTTAAGAACTTCCATAAAATCGCGAAAAAAAAAAACGCGACCGATATCCGCCGGAACTTGATCTTATGAGTCCGAGCGGTACGGATGGATCTTTCTATCGATCAACAGACATCGATCGCGCGCCTCCTTCGCGCGAATCCAACGGCAAAAACCGAACTGGTTGCATCGAGGCATTTTCTGACGACACGGTTATCGGAATTTCATTATCGGTGCTCGATCGATTCCCGTCTACCGAAAATACCCCGATAACTTCTAATAACAAGCCGCTCCGATAATTATCGTACCGATCCGGCGTATATTAATTATTGGCACGTGCTAAATTCTTCCTCGCCCCTCACACCGAGGTTATAAAGTTCGTTGAATTCACCGTAAAACCGCAAGACAATTCGTTGCCTGTAGATCGTACCTGCGGATGGTAAGAAGAGGAAATCCTGATAGGATCGCTAATGAATAACGAAGGATTCCGTGTTTTGGAAGTTTGACAAATGACCAAACTTTGCAACGCTGCGAAGATCAGAGCGTGCTCGGAAAGGAAAATGGTGCGCGCAATTATTGCCGGAAAGTAGCGCGTTTAGATTAACACATTTCTAAAACGAGCGTCGGTTTACGAGAGTTTTTATGGCAATCGCGCGTCACACCTTGTAGAAACGACGCCGAACGGAAGGCGTCGACCTTTACTGCTGTGCTGTGTGATGATATCGGAGTGTCTGACGAGGAAGTAACCACTGACGTAGGAATATACACGTGTTCCGCTACACACACTCGTACTAGATCTGTTGTTTTACTCACCAGCGATTATAACGCGGGCCGTGTGACTGATTTGACCCTCCCCATTTCGCGCGATGCACGTGTAATCCCCGATGTCCTCGTTCTTGATCGTCGAGATTCTGAGCTCAGTGCCGTCGTTGAATATTCCGATGGTGGTCGACGGCTCGACTGGGTTCGCGTCCTTGTACCAGAGAATCTCCGGTGTCGGCGTACCCTCCGCTTGGCAGTTCAATATTATCGCGTCGCCCACGTTCACGTAGATCATCTCCTCTGGCGTGATGCTAAATTTTGGTGGCGCTACGAAAACGAACCAATCGTTTTTATCCTCCCGTGATACTCTTGGAACTGTAAGCAGATCGCGAGCGGAAAAGGTCGAACGTGACTGTGCGCGGTATCGAAAGTAGATCGGACCAGAATATGGTCAGACTAGCGGGCCGGCTGATTGCGATTCGTTTTTATCGATCGTCGAGTCGAAAGATGGAAACGTTAAAGTAGAGTAACACCGACGGGGTCGTCGAACGTGTTAGAATTGTTGGGAAGAAATCGCGACAACTACCACGCGATGGTGCATTACTCGAAGGAAACGGCATTAAGGGAACAATCAAACCCTCGAATCGCGCGGACGTTTAGAAAACGCTTCCGCGCCGCTCTTCCAACGTTTTTATCTTCGATGAGTTTCCATCCAGGGGGACTCACGACGGCCCTTCAACAACTTCGACAACCACCGTAGCACAAAGGAACGTCCATTTTCACCGCGTAAAGCGCGCTCTTCCTCGTGTATTTGATAGAACAGAAACAGTCGGAGCTGGGCAAGGACGAAAGAGGAAAGAGAGCAAGCAATCGGTCACCGAGAGAATTCGTCAAGATAGATGACAGGAAAATTTATTGGAATATAGTCGAAGTGTCAAACAGCTCTCTCTCTCTCTCTCTCTTTCTCTCATTCTTCTTGATCGTTTTAATAAACTTGATCGTGTTTTCGTCTTCGGTACGATCGTCTCCGTTCCATTGTTTGTTCTCGGCATCGTTAATAGAGCGATACCTGGCCATAGGATCGTATGCACGTTGATCGTATTTGGAAAGATATATCGCGGCAAATACCATAAGGAGAAAAACAGAAATGGAAGATATGAACAAGGCCGAAAGCGAGAACGCTGGGAGGAAGAAAGGGGAAACAGTTTACGAGTGTGACGCGAGTAAACGACCGGCCAGAGACAATTTCAAAAGTACAAAGAGAGATTCTGAGCGCTTTCGCTGGTCGAGTGGTTCTCCTCTTTTTGATGCCGCTGGCAAATCTTTAGTTGTCGCAATCGCTGACGTTGTCGACATCTTCCTCGCCGTTGTCATTGCTGTTGTTGACGACGACGATGACGCGGTCGAGTGTGGCCGTGGGCTCGACGTATATGCAGAAACCGAGAGGCGAAACAGCGGAGAAAAACTCGTTGGAGGAAACGGCGCAGCAGCGATGAGAACATAGACGTAGAGGTGCGACGATACAGACAGAGAAAAGAAAGAGAGTAGTACGCATCGTTTCCTAAAACATCTAAATACTTTCCTTCCTCGCGGCCGTTCGTCATAGTTTGTGGGCAAACAAAACGCGGCAATAGATTTTCCTTTCTCTTGGCCAGCATTTTTCCTCTTTTTTCGTTCCTATCGCCTGGTTCGATGACTCCATCGCGACGTCGTCGTCGACACACTGACGTAACGCGTAAAACTTTATCGCGTCGCTCGACGAAAGAATTGAATTGAATTCCCAAGAAACGACGATGCTCTCTTTCCCTTTTTTCTCCATCCTTTTTATTCCTCTTATTTCGTTTCTCTTATTAGCGACTCTCTCTCTCTATCTCGCGCGCGCGTGCGCATTTTCGTTTTATTCGCGATAGGGGGAGATCAGGATCGACGGCGTTCGTCATTCGAAGATATAAAAGTTCGCGGATCGTTAGAAACCGGGCCAGGAATAAGATTCGTCCCTGGACTCGTTCAACCTTTCTTTCGTTAGACACTTTCTCTGACGAAAACACGGTACTCGTCGCGGCCATAAAATCTTGTTAAGCGCGAGATAATATTAATGAGACTGCTTCGAGGTAAAATCGATGCAAAACTTGGCCAACTCGGATCCGACGCGAATGGAATTTTCGACTTAAATTACATTCGTGACAGCTCGTTCGAGACACGAACTTCTATTATCGCAGTTAAGTCCTTTTTAATCGATATTGTGACGTCGCGTAATCGCGTTTTTTGACTCAGTAACTTTTCTTAAGTAAAATTTCCTGGCCGATCAACTATGGTCAAGCGTAAAACGTGAACGCCAGCTTTTAAGATACAGTAGACCGCTCAGATACTCCGACGTCAGCTGACAGATGGGGAATCGCGCGATTAGGTTGATCGTTCGCGCAGAATCTTCGTAACCGATACATCGAACAGCGACGCTGAGTTCGCCGATATCCAAGCACGTTATCGAACAGTAAGTATAATGTACCGGCTTTCGACGGGACGATCGGTTAACGAAGAAAAGCGATAGCGTATCATGATCGTTCTCAAATGAAAAGTACTCACCGTGGACATCCAGGTGGAACCAGGTACCGTTCTTGTGACTGTTAGGCGACCTGTTGAGGAAGACGACCTTGCACTCGTACCATCCTTGATCGCTCTCGCGGATGTCAGTCAAGTTGAGGCTCGCCACGCCATACGGTGAATTCGGCGAAACTCTCGAGACTCGACCTTCGTAACCTTCGCCACTGTGGGTCGGATACGACTCGTACCATATGTATATTGGTATCTCCTGCCCCTTGCACCAACACCAACACGCAACATAAACGAAGGATCGCCATGAACACGTACATACTGGTGCGAGACTCGCTTCGGTATATGCTGGACGCTTCGTTTTCGATTTCGCGAAGCTCGTCGTCCCTGCCATTTCGTGTTGGGTATCGACGTTCTTCGGTTCATCGACAGTTCCACGAACATGATTGGTGAATAAATCAGTGGAAAGCATAGTAGAAAGTGGAACCCGCGGGACGCATAAGCGACGCGTTATCATTAAAAAGAGACGAAAAATTCGAATCTGCTCGCACCAGCTGCCGGCTAATGAAATGACAAATGACGAAAGACAGAGGATGCAGCGTGTGTGAAGAGCGGAAACGATCTACGGCCGCGATTGGTCGCCGAGTCGCCGAGTCGGCGAGCTCTCTCCGCGCGAACGACTGAACGTAACGAGCATGGCCTCTTCCTTCCCTCTAATTCAACGCGCCGGAAGATCCTCTTAAATTTTCATGCTCGTTACGTTCGCCCGGCCGAGGACGGCACGACAACTGTCATTTTCCATGCAAGTCTCTATGGCAAACAAAGGGATTCGTTGTGCGCCGATGAAAAAGTAATCCACAAGGCATAGACCGTGCGTTGATAGAGAGAAGGCGCTGCTGGAAAATGACTGGTGACACGAAACTTTTATGGGATCCGTGGGATACGTGCCATGCGAAATCGAGATACCCGTCGATCCTAGATTATTCCTCGAGGATCGCGTGTTTTTACAACGATAAATCGCGAGCCAGCTGTTATTTTCGATCGGCCGTCGAATAACTTGGTTATCGAGGATCGGCGGTTTGTCTCGATCTATAGTAAAGTAAAGTCTGACACACAAAAAGGGAGGCATGCGACTAAATGGATCTATATATCGGTGAAGAACCGGTAAAGAACGATCTCGATCAATTCCGTGTTTCTCGTAGAAAATCACAAGAAAAATAAAATCGGTTGATATTCCAACCGGTTAGTTACGTGGCCATTCATGAAAATTGTGGTCTGCGAAGCCAGATGATGCCAGAGAATCGTGGTGAAGCGCGTGTATTAAAACGAGCAGCGGCATTGTGCGTACTAACGTGTTAACTGCTACCTGTGCAACGACTTACGCACCGTTTCGTCGCTAGTAATCAAATTACACGTTGTAGAACGCATTTGCATTTTCGAAGCACGATCAAAGGCCGACGCGGCGGACCACTGAATCAGCGGCACTCGGCGAACGCTTCCTCGTTCGATCGTTCTCGTTTCGAAAGACTGTCGCGTGCTGTTGCCGCTCGTCCATTGGTTGCTCGATCGAGCCGATATCGATGCTTATCGGAATCGAGCGACGAGGAAGGAGTCGAGAGACAGAAATCGGTCGCTGAAACGGTGGACTACTCGTGTCTGACAGGGAACTAGGCTATTCTACTGCCGCGCGTTTAGTACTGCGCGATTCTCGCAAAAAAAGGGAACAGAGAAAAGAAGGTGGAAGAGAGAAAACGAAGGAGAAGAAAAAGAGGAAGACGAAGACGAAGAACAAAAAACGTGACAAACGTGGAGTGACGATCGTACGTTGGCCATTGACTGCCCCAGTTGATGGTTTCTATTTCGAGCTGGCCTACTTGCGACGGCGAACAGCGTCGCGTCGTAGTCGTCGTGCTTGCAAGCTCAAACCACAGTGATTTCGATATTATTCTCCCTCGAGCCACGGAACTCGTTCGATATTGCGATTTCGTGGTAAGTTGTCGCGTTTGCTTCGCCGTTCTATACGTGTAGTCTTGAACAAACGACGAACGAATGCGTTCCCGTGTCCCAAAATTTCGGACGAGAAAAACAATTGGTTCCTTTTCCAGGCTAAAAACTCCCTTGTTCCGATTCGCTTCGCCCCGTGCCCCGAACGCGAAACAAATTTAACGCCATCGAGTTCCTCGTATATCTGCTCATGTGCATGCTGTTCGTGCACCTAGTCGCAAGCAACGATTTCATTTTCTTTGTGAATCGGATAGACCGACGAATAAACGTAGAGATAGACCTAGATTTGGATTTAACCGAAAAACTGAAAGAGGGCAGAAAAGATGCCAAGAGAAGTGCGCGTAACCGGAATAAATTACGGATCTAAATGGTATACAGAGGAGCGGGCCAAACTACCTACTTTTTCGACGGTTTCTAGCGGCGCTTGTTTTTTTTTTTTTTTTTGTTATTTACGAGGCATAAGAAAAAGGTCGGGAAAGAAGCGTTCGCGAGGAAAAGCACGTTCCCTAGATGGAAGGTACGATTTCGTCAGTAGTTACGAGACGGAGCGGAATAAGTCGTGGCGTTTTGCACGAACACTCCGCGATTACAGCTATGCGCTCCGCTCATGTAGGTCAGGTGTCTTTCTTTTATTTTCCCAGTTTGGCTTCTCTCATCTCGAATCGTTCTAGACGCCTATCAGCGGTCGCGAATATCTGCGAGATTAATCTCGGTGCTGCTCCCTATTTCGTTACAAGTGCATCGTATATTTTCGAAGCAAGCAAAGTTTGGTAACACGTTCCTCTTGCCCCAACAATCCACGAACCATCTACCTACAAACTACTTTAGAGATTTCAGGAATCATCCTCTTTTCGCAAAGTCACCGAGGAACGATTTAACTTCTAACTAATTTCTTTTTAAAACATGAATCATGATAATTACTGCTCGCTTTTTAAGGAAAAATCTTCGAGATTTCGCACTCATTATTTTTCTTTCAACCGAAATAGAGAGAGAGCCGAACATCTGCACTTGCACGCGGTGCGTATTCCGGTGATTTTCATAATTCATTGTCAGACGAACCACAACTATTTCCTCCCACCATGTCTGCGTCTATTTCGCGAATTCTGATATTTATGAAGCTTGTCGGTTTCTCCGGAGATTGAGCTAAATCCCTCGCCAACCGAACCAGTGAAATGTTAACGAGGCGTGTGTGAGTTCCAGAACGGAATCCTTCCGTTCAACGTTTGTTCGCGTACCTGCCAACGGACTTGGTGCAAATTTGAACGTAAATTGTTCACGCGGGGATGGACCGGTTCGTTAATATCGAGCGGCCAATTTGCAAAAGCAACTTCGTCACCGCGAAAGAACGGTCTGGCACGTTCGCAATTCACGGTGTTCCCAACTTTCGACCGGCTCGCAATTAGCTTCAACGCTTTGTTTCGACGCTCTGGCGTTCGGGATTTTCATCTTGAACGTTGGAACGTCTTACGCTCGAAATGGAAATGCGATAACACGGCGTGTGAAAGCGTGAGTTCTTTGAGAAAACCTCGGTCGTGGTCGTTATAGTTCTTGCGCGAGAAAACAAGAAGAAAGGATAACTAAACGCTTTTGTCGTTGCCTCGCGAAACTCTTCTTTAACAGGATACATTCGTGCTTCGTGATATTGATATAATTTCGATCTTGATTACTCTCGATGATCATCCAGCGATCTCGACCGTCAATGACACAACCTCAATGACTTCTCGCCATTTCCGAAGCTGTCTACGTCTCTTTGCTATGACCTCGATGATTCGTCTTTCATAGAATGTGCACTAGAAACACAAATGCTTTTTCCTCGCTGAAGAAATAGACAAAGTAATTGGCAGGTAACCTTGGAACACTTCTCTTTTACTCGTTTGAACACATTTTAGTGGCTAAGTCGACGACCTGCTCGAAAGTTTTGTCAAAGAATAACTTTCTCCTATCGGGAATCTTTGTGGTTTAAAACGTCTGCGCCAAGCTCCGTTTAATGAAAAGCGCGTGGCTATAATTCGAAAAGTTCGCGAGACTAGCTTTGTCTCGTTCGTTCAGGAGAAAACATCGACGCTGGTGGTCATGAAAAGTTCCATTTTCTGTCCGGTATCGTTTATGAATCTTGGTACCGTTCCTGGGATTCGTTTTAGTTCGCGAGAAGTGCTCTACGATCCAATGAAACGGAGGAATTTCAAATTTCCAAACTTGTTAGGTTCGCCCGCCAACTTGGTCGATGCTCCTCCACGGAAAACTTATTGCGGAGATATCGTGTTCACAGAGGACAATTCACTCCAACACTCCAGCTGAACTAATACGACGAGAGAAGTATCTCGAATGCGGTACAAGTCGAATCGGTGTAATCAAACGACAACGCCCCTGTAGTCGAGTTTCCTCCTCGATTTCATTACTGCCTGTGTTCGACACGGCTTTCCTAATCGCGAACCAAATTCAAACTCCGATGCATTCTATCGGTACTATGTTCTCCGTTGGAGAATGATCCCGTGCGGTTAGTTTGCGTCGAAGTTGAAGAAATTACTGATACGACGCCTAACTAAATAGCGACGCTTTCGTCAGCGTATTGATTAATTCTAGCGCCTCTACAAACGTAGTCATCTTCGATGAAATCGTTCAAATCTTGATATGTATTTTATATATTATTACGTAAATAAATATATATATTTAATTATTTATTTATTTAAAGAGAGAAAGGAGAACCTGCCCGATTTGGCTAACTTCTTCTCATGACGAGGAGTCGCAGTTTAGAAGGATAAGCTATTCATTACATATTTGAGTCGAAACACGACCCGCGGCATTTCCGTGTCCGCCTCGAAAGCGAGAAAATTATCTTGACTTGAGAATGAACAGTGTGAACGCGTTTGGCGAGTATTTGCGTTCAGCCGACGAATTCCTTTCTGGCATTTATGTTAAGCGAGAATACTGCTATGAACGCGAGCACCCGTCGAGGGCGCTCTCGCATTCCGGCTGTGTATCCAGAAATGCGACCTCGCGCGATTCCGTTCCTTTTTAGAGCGATAATAAGGTTTCGTTGGATGCCGCGTACGCCGTCCTGGATTGTTTAATTCGACGTTGAAAGCCGTAGCGCGAGCGAGCTTCGTTTACGAGCAAGTGGCTCTTCGGTCGGCTGCGTTTCTAGAAAATAAATTAAGAGGAATGTACCACAAGTAGGTACTGATTTCTTCGAGTACGTTGCTTTGTTTGTCGCATATTCGTTCTGCCATAGCTGTTGAAAATCGACTTTTCAGGCGTGTCGGTATCTTACTGCTCCATGACGAAGGAGAAAAGTTTACCCCTGATCGCCATATATATCGAGCAAGTTACGTCAAAGTCATTTCTGGACTAGATTCTGCTAATTATCTCGTTAGACGGTTCATGTCGACGGTGGCATTAATGACAACAATGCCAGAAAAAGGAAGACGAAGCCACCAATTAGCGAAAATAACGAGGCGCTGAGCCCCGAACCTGTGACGAATGAGGAAGACAGAAATGTACGACAGGTAGAAGGATGGCGTAGCCTGGAATTTACACGTGGAATTGAGCGTCCAAGAGGGGGGTAACCCTGACACAGTTGAGTAGTTCAACCTGGCCTCCGTGCGCTCTGCATTATGCATACAGACCTCCTAACCTCGTACGGTAACACACCACTGCACTGCTTGGGACAACGATTTCGGGTCAGGTGAGCACCCTATACGACGCCGTTCCGTTTCGTTCTCGCATACATGAGCGGGCTTCTCTGGCAGGAAGAAAACGATCCTAAGAACACGGAAATCGTTCGAGGATCGGTCGCATAAAAACGATAACGATCGAACGCTGTTGGCCGGAAATAAGGGGACGCGGCATACAGACACGATGATACGGCCGTTCGAATATCGAGTTGCACGGATATCCGGGTAGAAAGGTAGTTGCACGAATGGAGAAGAGGACCGCATCGTTCTGCAATCCTACACGCGTGGAAGATAGGAAAGAGATGAGGAATGACTCGGGATAGCGGTGTCGGGCGTCAAGCGCAACCCCCGCTCAACGCAAGAACCGGCCGTGGGCTGGTTTATGTAATGTAAAGCTGGCCACGCGGGGGTGGTCTACGCTGTCCTATTTTTAAACCAACTACGGGTTAACCGGCTAACGTTCAATCGATAACGCGGGAGCAGCGTTTCTCAAACCACCGCATCGACCACCGCAAACTTCCCAGAAGTTCCGTAGAGGACACGCGGCAAAAATTTATCTTTCACCCATGCTGATCGATTTTTACTCGAACGGCGGCTATCGCGAGTTACACGCTTTCGCCGTTGGTCATTAAACCGCAAAATTACAAACTCGTCGAGATTTGCTGCACTGTGTCGATAGCGCTGCGTGCGACGAACATTTCCTCGCGAATTCGTAAGATTATGAAGAAAATTTAAATCGTACAGTGACGAACTATACGCGAACCCAGACATTAAACTACTTTCGACAACTTTCCGACAAAGCCTTTACGGTATCGTCTTATCGTGGACTCATCGTTCTTTCATCATATGAAAATTAATTCCACCTTAAACTCCCATAACAAGATTTTCACTTTATATCAGCCAAAAGACTCGTTCGGGCTTCGACCAAATTTACATTTCGTGTAAGCGGACCGTTCATACCAGAGCTGATTTGCATACTAACGAGCACACCCTTCTTTTCCTAGATCGGAAGTTGCGGTTTGAAAAGGTCGCGAAACGCGTTTCCTTACCCGAAATTTTCTTCGTTAATTGCAAATTATCCGAGACTCGTGACGGCCGCATGGCGCTGCGGTATATTCGGAGCGTAAAATTGCTTCTTCACCGTACAAATTGTAATGGCGAGGCCAATACACCGCGGCTTTCTCTTGTTTCCTTTTCCGTTCCCTGGTAATATGGTTTTTAAATGCAACGCTGGGTCTCGCAGAATATCGCGTGGCCTCGCGAAATAAAACTGGCTTCTTCTGCCGCCACTCACGACGCGCATCTTCCAAGAAAACCTAATTACTAACTCGCGCTCGAAACAACGAGTCCTACTCGCCTAGAAATAGTCGGAGCCAGCAGTGGGATTTGAATTTTCTTCTTGTTTACGCTGCCGGGCAGATAATTAACCTGGCGGTACAGTGGAAGGGAGAGGAGGAAAAATGGATGTGACAAAGTCGGAGGTCCCGAGTTTTTATTTCGTCGCGAACAGGCAGGACCAGGAATATTGTCGAGCGGGAGGAGAAAAATATTCGGTCGGACCTTGGTTGGGAAACCTGCCAGGTTGTGGGCAAGTTTCGCAAACTTCGGAGTGGGTGTTCCTCGAGAGACTGTCGGTGGAGCAAGGGCCAGGAGTCAGGTTTCCTGTGGGAGTGAATGTCTTCCCGAGTGGAAATGTCGGAGAAATTGAATTGCAAGGAGACTCTATTCCTCTTTTTCTTGCCGAGACGCATACACGTACACGTTCCCCTTACCCGCGTTACCCTGGTTTCCCGTTTTTCTTTTCAGACCTCCTTCCCTTCTTTTTCCCCTCCTTCCTTTCTTTGCCCATTCGCATAGTTCACTCCTGCCTCCATTTGTTTCATTAGATTACGCTACACCCCACGTTGCGTCGAGTCGCGGCTGAAACGTCCACCCTCCTCTCCACCGTCCGTCAACTAGCCTGCACGTCTCTGGTCACCCTCCGATTCGCTCTCCGTCTCGTCTCTAGACCCCTGTTGGGAATAGAGAAGTGCTGCAAACAGCAAGAGAAAGCTCGCCTCGTTATCATCGCTCCGCTGCACCCGCCCCTTTAGCATTAACACGTTTCTTCGCAAGCGTTTATTTTCTAGCAACTGCCGTGACGCGCGCCAAAAGTCTCCCTTCTACTTTTCCGACAGTTCCTCCTCGAGTCTCACGTTTTTTCCGTCGTGGGTGTACCGAGATTCTACATCCCGCCGTCGTCGCCGTGCGTTCGATGATATGTTATAATACAACGTGTTAACGCGATTTCGTAGCTCGAAGGGCATCCGAAGCGAGCGTAAAGACTATTTCACGGCACATGAGTATTTCGTTCGATTGACGTTCTACAAGAACGCTCGAAATGAAAGCCAGATCTTCGACTTGACGTGCTCGAGAGGTCTTGGAAGACTATCTAGAAACAGTCTCGATGGGAGGTCGAGTGTCTGCCTGCTCGTTGTATTCTATTAGGCGGAATGAGAATATCGTTTAGATAAACGCGATGCAATCGAGCGGCACATTGCCACGGCTTCTCGTTATTTGGCATCGATCCAGGATATTCGATAATTGTTCTCGTGTCTGGACTTATGCTCGCCTACACCATCTTGCCTCACCAGACGCTCAGGAAGAGGGGGAAAAACGGGGAAATGCACGTAGAGAAACACGACGCTCTCGTATGCAAAAGCCTGATGCGGGTTTCCTCTTCTATCCGCTTACGCAGAACCCGGCAAAGCCGACAAAGTGCAAATAAAACGCGCTTCCATGTTCCGTCTCTGCTGGTACATGTATGGTTCGTGGTTGCAAACAAAGAAAGAATAAACCGGAATACTGAAACGAGCCGCATCAGGGCTGCATCCGAGTTTCGAAGCTTGAAATCATTTTTCCGTGGATACGATTCGCGGATGCCGGTTCAAACGATCGACTCTCCAATTATCTCGATGTATCTCCTTTTTGTTTCGAAATAAGTATTCCTGTCAACGATAGGATCCAACGTTCTGGCTCTAACAAAGTTCAGCGCGCTTCCGTGCCATCGCCGCGTGTTGTTCGTTTTCCGCGGCGATTGGAAAAGCGCACGCATCGAATGAACGAGAGACGAGACGAGACGTATGAGTGGAGCGGAAAGTGTCGAGGAAGCGCGTGAAAAGCGATCGCTGAGGCTGCCGCACGGGCGGAAAAAAAGTCGGACGGGAAGAGAAATTAGTTGTCAGTCGCAGTGGCACTGGGTGAATCGAGGGGTAAGGCAGAAGCGGATACGGTAAAGTCCCCGCCACCCCGTCAGCCCCCGCGTGATTTATGCACGCATAAAAAAGAAAACGGGCTGCCCCTCTTCCATCTCTTCCCACTGGGGTAGTAGAATCGCCTGGAAATGGAAATGGAAATAGCCATGGTGCATCGTTCCGACGCCCGACATCTCCAGCTCGCTTTCAAATCCGTTTTGCGGCAAAAAAAAATCCTCGCCAAGACTCGGCTCTACCACCTTGATTCTCATTCATTCTGACCTACACCTGCCTCGTAATTAAGTCAGCGACTTGACTGCGAATCGGTCAACTCCTCGGGACTCCTCGTCCGTCGCCTATCTTTCGTTCAAACCGAATATGACATATTTATATCATCCTGCTCGTTAAATCGATGAACAAAGGGCGGATTGTCGCCGACAAACGTCTCTATCGAGTAAAACGTAGATTATTAGGAGGGTCACGGAGGAAAACAGGCGGTTCGATGATAAGCAGAGAACGACGTCATTGTGGCTAGGATCAACTTATATCGATTCAATCCCAGAGCGGAACTGCGACCACATGGCAAGTCCGTATACGCTTAGTTGCCGATCGTCGATTGTCGGAAGAAAAGGCCGCCGCGGCGCGAAATAGCGCGGCATAGCACGATACAGTGAGGCGCGACACGCGGAAACGGATGCGATTGTCATTGCGGCAATCATCGTATTGTCACGCGGAATCGATCGTTCGATTAATTAATTGCACGACGATGGACACGCAGGTTTGTCGAGTCAATATTGAATTCACGATTAATGCGTTTCAGTCGACCAGTGGAGCCGGTAATCGTTCCGAAATCCGGTGTCACTCGGCGGTGAACGCGCGACTCACTCGCTTTGCGTTTTGTTTACTGACAAAAACTTTTCACCAGTCGATTACCGCGTCTCCGGGTAATCCAAGACCCAGCTTTTGTTTCGTCCTAAACGTTGGCGCGAACGAACGCGATCACAGGGGAACAAAGTCTGTTGGGTTTTTAAGTCGAGAAATTATCCAGGTTCGTTTGTTTCCAGTATTTCATGGCCGTGGGAGAGGATTAAAGAGCAACGACACAAAGGGAAGCAACGCGACATACGTCCGCACGTGACTCTGGGATTAGTCCCGCGGAAACTACGGCATGCAGGGTGCGACTGGTTCGTAAAGACGAGATAATGCATCGCAGGCACAGCTACAATCTTTTAATGCTACACCGACGATACAAGGCCATTCGTCTTGTGGCATGTTAAATACGAGGTCATGCTCGCGTACGGGCCTCGGCCTGCCCGACAGAAATCGCCGGCTTTCCCGAGGGAGCGGGGACTCTCCCTTCATTCTTCCCCCGCCTTTCACACCGATTAGAAAACATCGACGTGTCCAACGAGCGCCAGCGAATCCCTGCGAGCCGATCGACCGCGTTCCCCGTTCATGCAAAAGCACCAGATGTTAGAGAGACAGAGACGTGATTTTCTGATTTCCCGCCTCCGACAGGAAGTGAAAGCGCATTACCCCGTATTATTGTCTACCGATTGACAAGCTCGACGGGGCTCGTAAAAGATTCGACGTCCTCGTAAAACATCCAACGTCATTTCAACGTTACGTACCAGAGATCGCTGTTGCACAGTTTCCAAAAGCGTGATTTGAAGGACGTCGAGCGAACCAAACGGAAGGAAACGAGCAATGAATGCGATGCAAGTTTCAAGCTCGTCAATCGTGGGGACCGTAATGCGGAAACGCTGTTTCGAGCTAGACTTTGATAGACAGTCAGAAACGTGACTCACAGATTGAACAGATTATCGTAGCAGCCCAAAGAGGAAGGCAAAAGATTCATAGATGGCTTATGATCGAGCCGTTGGACAGGTGGTAGGATCACAAGATATCGGGGATAGGGCGAACGCGAGACGAGGAACGAGACTTTCTCTTTCCCTCTCAAAACGGTGCAACGAACTCTCCATGATAAAAGGGGAGTCGCGCAACGGCGTGGCGCGGCGCCGCGGCGGCTCGGCCGCGAAAACGGGCGACGCTACGTCGATCGTTGTGATGACGCGCGACTTAATAAAAAATTAATTGGTCGCCGCTCGTCTGGTCGACGAGTCGGTGTTCACATTGGAAACTAGCGCCAACTATATCGATCGACGGCGGCAGATCGGGAGGGGAAACCGTCAATTTAGAATCCGCGTTAATTAACCGACCACGATGCTGCGAATGAAACCAACTTGCTGTTCGACGGTGGTGACATGCGAACAAAGGAGACGCAAACTGTCGCGCGTTCTTTTCAGGACCGCTACGCGACGCGATGCCGCGACGCCAAGCGAACGTCATAGTCGCGTTACGATGATTCGCGTGGGATGCGTGTGAATGAAAGAGAGACGGTTGTAGAGATTTGCGCGAATGATTCCAACTATAGTCGGCTACTGGGTCGTTGTCTGAGAGAACGTGTGATCGGATGACTTTGTTGTTGATCGACGTAGAAAACGTGCTCTGCCCTCTCCAGTCCGGATCAGATACATACGTATATACCAAGTAATACAGTATCGTGGCAACAAAATATACAAGAACGATATATCGATAATACGTAACGTTAGTTTAAACTACGCGAACGGAAAGCCAATGGCGTATTCCGCTCCAGCTGGGAACGAGAGGCGTGTCCCGTTCGCCGCCGATTCCAACCAAAACGAAAAAACGTAAGCACGTAAGCCAACAAATCATCGAATAAACAATTCAAAGTATCGTCGACAATCATCGCAATATGCTTTAAGAAACGTAATGTGTGCTCACGGGGCCCCGCTTCCTGTTACCGATCCTGTCTCTGGTATCGCCGCATTTTTCACCGAGCTTTCCGCAATAAAGTGCCGCGATGCCGCCCACGCGAACGCATAAAACCCCCAAAGTAACGGGTCGCTTTAACGATCGAATATCGCCTAGCATGGTCGTTTCGATCCTCTACCAACCTCCATAAATTGCTCGCGCGGATTTCAGAATCGAACGATGCGGGTTGCGCGCACCTGGATACCTTCGTTGCTTATCGCGTCCGAGGGAAAGCTGCGCTTTCCAAATGGTACACAAAACGGTATCGTACCAAACGGTATTGGCTCGTGCCGCGTCTACGATACGATACGACCGTGTTTATTTCCGTTGCGCACCGATACCAACGTGTCGCATTCGTCCATTTGGATTTGTGGGCACAGAAACAAACGCGAAAAACCCGCGAATCGGTTTCCAACGCGAAAAAAATCGGAAGGTACGTTGCTTGGTACCGAGTTCAGGCGTCGTGAAAATTGAAACGGTTCGCGGAGAGGCGATCATGAAGAGATATACGATATACGGAACAGCCGGTGAACGGAACTGTCGCTTGCAAAGAAAGCGATAAAAAAGATTCGGTCGCGTAGCTTGCGCGAGAGCGCTACTCATCCGTGCACAAGACTCTCTTCGCCGGCATCACCGTCGTCCGGTATCATGCTCCAATTCCTAATTACACAACGTTCGACCAGCGAACTAAGAAGAAATCCGTGATTCAACGATCCAATCGAGTCGCGACGATTTCATCGAATTTTCAGCCCGGCAAAGCAAAGAATCGGTACGCGATGAGAAAGTTTGTCGAAAGACGGTGCAGTGATACGATCGCCGATACCAGAACGCAGGTTGCTGGTAAGGTGTCGAGCGGGGCCCACGTACTTAACTCACGGATATAGAGAGCAGAGGTTGTCGTCCGATATCGTACCGTATCGCCTACCTTCTTCTCCCATTGGAGAACGTAGGGCACTGGGTGCTCACCGGGGAACTCTACGTGACAGTTGAAGACAACGCTCTCCCCCAGGATTGCCGTAATGTGCACCGCGTCCTGGTGGCAGAGACCTGAAACACAACATTTCAAACATCTTTACTCGCCGCTCCCTCGAATCGCCGCCAACTTTCTCCACAAAGAAACTCGTCCGAGCGCCGTCGCGTACTCGTCACATTCCGCCGCGGTATTTCTACGAAAACTTGCCAACTCCGTCGCGTCTCTACGACGGCCGATAGATGTTTCGCAAGTCTGCCGGCTGACTTTCGCGCCCCCTTAACTTTTCCGCCGAGTTACAGGTCGCGCAGTCGACCAACTTCGTGATTTACCGAGGCAACTTCCGCGTTCGTATTTTCGTGACCCTTCCTTCCTTTTAAGTCTCCTTGCTATTATGCGAGCAAAAGCGTAACCGTACGTTCCAAAGAAACAATTGAACGAACGAGCAAGCGCGTCGCGGTTTCCGCACGGCAGAACTGGATTCTCACAACGATGACGTCACGCGAGAGACAGCCAACTTTAAGGACACTTCGGAAATTTGCGTGAAAGAGTTCAGAAACGGTTACGAAAA
Organism: Bombus pascuorum; assembly: GCF_905332965.1. Lineage (NCBI taxonomy): Eukaryota > Metazoa > Arthropoda > Insecta > Hymenoptera > Apidae > Bombus > Bombus pascuorum. Next base: position 1,429,215 of record NC_083495.1, on the reverse strand, counting down.
ACTGGTATCGAACTGTCACGACAGTGACACAGTTCCATTCGAACAACGGATCCGAGTTTGCTACGAATTCTCTTTGAATCAGACCGCGTACGAATGCGATCCGTTTGTCGCATCTACAGATACACGTGACAAAGCTCTCTGCAATATTTTTTTCGCGGTTACTAAGTAAACGAACGCTCGAGAAGCTTCGTGTGTAGTGCCGTGCGATCCACGTACGAATCACTGTAATTATTTCTCTCGTACCTCGTTAACGAAGCGTCTAAAAATCCTACATCGGCCAGACGTTGGCACATTTTTACTGAAATCTGCTGATATTCCAATCGGGTAGAGCAAAGACAGATGATACCAGCACCCTTCTCCCTCTTTCTTCCTGGAACCTATAACCCTCCCGTTCACTCTCGTTTTTCCTTCGAAATACACAAATTCCTAACGCTCTGAGAAATATAAGCGACTTGGGCTTCGAGTAAACTGCAAGCTCGAAAGAGTGCTGACCGCGATAAGCAGAAACGGCGGTGTCATTAGCATCGCTAATAACGGCTTGTCAAAGTTATTGATATCATACGAAACAAGCGAAACGTTCACCTCGTATCTGGCTCGGGACAATCCTCTTATATCAAGTCCCGTACTCATTGCGCATAATAATACGAACCGAGGAACGCCCAACGAACATTTGTGTCCCATTACTGTGATTACCAAGTTCCAGCTGGGAGTGGCCCGCTCTCCGAGGCAACTGTTTTTATTTGTCGGCAATCGTTCAATTTTCCACCGTACACATACGTAGTACACCAAAAACAGTTTGACTTGTCCCGCGGTGGAGACGCGATGCTAACGCCTTTCCGCGGTTCACGACGAAGCGGAAAAGAATCTGTATCGATCGAAACGGAATAAGATCTAAATCTTTATGCGGGGAAACAGGATGGAGAAAGACAAAGAAGGCAAAACGAAGACCGTGTCAGACTAGGGTGTAGCCACTTTTTGCCCGGTCCTTTTTTCACCGGCAAGCCACCGTTCATCCGGGGAAAAAGCGGAAAAATACGAAGAACCGCGTACGTGGCGTAGATAACAGCGCCGAGGGCGTTCGAGGCGGGCGTCCGCCCAAAAAACTAAATGAGAATTTCCGAAGAGAGGCCGCAGCAGTGTGAAAGCGATGTGAAAATTGTCTTCGTTCGCGGAACAATGGCTTACGAGCCTGTGGAACCTCTCTTGGGCGCGTGCGTCTTCGTGCCGGGGGATGAAAAATTACTACCAGGAAGAAAGGACTCGTCGAGCAGAACCGGTCTGATCCTTCCCGATTTCCCAGCCGTGGTACACCGCGAATTACTCCATCTTTTTCCGTAAACGGTTGAAGATCTGTCCACCTACAGTATTCTCTCTTTATCCTTATAGAATGTTTGACCAAGGATAGGAAGTAAAAGTTGGAAAAGAGAACGCGAGGAAAAACGACGGATAAACGGAGCAAACAAAGCGCAAAAAGAGAACAGAGTCGAAGATTAGTTTCGAAAGCGGTGGATGGAGCGCCCTCGTCTTCGGCGCCGTCGAGTGCGCGACTTTGATCGCCACTCGAGCTTTCTTTCCATCCTCGTTCTGCCTATTGTCCAGATTACTGGCACGTTGGCGTTGTTCGTGGATGCATCACAGACGCGTTACAGCGGTATAGATAGATGTAGGTACGTATAGAACACAGGAGAACATCGTTTCTTTGACAAAGTCCCTTCGTCTTCGTGTTTTTTTTCTCGCGCGCTGTCTGTTTGTCCGACCGCTTGTACTGTTCTACTGCTTGGCATATAAAGGACCCCACACACTCAGTCGTTCTACTAGCGAAAACGTCGATCGTCGATGAACCGCGAGAAAGAGAAAAATCTAAAGCGAAAATGTTCATACCGACCTCGGCCAAATGGCATCGCCTATTTTCACAATCCCTTTTTTCTCCTACTTTCGACAGCGTTTTACCGTTTACCAGCTTTAGGTCCATCGAATACCACGGAACCACTCCTTCCATGCTCTGGATGACATGCATACGACACACAATTGAATACGCAAAGGCACGCGTAACGAGATACGGTGCTGGTTTTATCGCTCTACGGCAATTCCAAGGAGAAATCGAAGACGCGAGGAAGCTTGTAAGGAGCTTCTCATCTTCGTCTTCAAATTTTCAGTTAGCGGCGAACCGTGAAATTAAGGAAGCACTCGATCGGCGTATCGTGTGCAAGGTGCAAATGGTTAAGCTTAAGCTCCATTCACACACGAGAACGCGACAGCCTTCGAACGCGGCAGGGATGACACGGACGAAGCAATTAACCAAGGGCTAACGAGCATTCTCCCGTCTCGACTAACTTTCGCTTCGAGTATAGGTTTTAATTATTTAGCGTAATTGGATACCCCTTGGTTAAGTATATATTCAGTAACTGAGTGAACGACCTCGGGTTCGAGCTCCGTGTGGTATATCGGCCGGTAAGTCGACGCGAGATCGTCGAGCGCAGCGGAGTGACCGAAGAGTGCTACGAAAATGCGTTCGACTCGGTGCTATGTCGCAAACATCAGACAAGTTTTTTCACTCGGCTCGATCGATCGACCAGCTCGCGTAGCTTCGCTACGTGTCGTTTGCCGTGTGGAACGGGCTTTAGCAAAGGGCAACGTACCCTCGAAGAAGGGACAACGTCATTTACAACTCGTTTCATCGCTTGCCATCTGGGCTGCTTTGAAGACAGCTACGAGGAAGAAACCGTAATCGTTGGCCGTCAACATGCGCGGATGCCTCAAGTACGCGTAATTTATGGCAACTATGTGCCGTTCCTCGAACTCCATCAGTTTCAGTAATCTGGAGAACAACTTAATCGTACCCGAATGTGTCCGCGGATGATACTTATTGTACTTTGTTCGAAATCAACGACGATGATCCGGAAGAAATAATCGGAAGATGCTAGTCAAGGGCGGTGAGTAGCACCACGAACTCCCTTTGATCGCGGGAACCTATCGGCGGAACTAAGCTCGTTTGCGTACGTAGGGAGTCTTCTTAAACGGCGAGGCTGGCCTTTTCAGGCAAATTACATGCCCCAGTGAGCCCATTCGTCCGGCGGAATCAATTTAAAAACTGGCTGGGAGCGGCGGAGAAGTTGAAGGGGCACTTTGCGAGCGGCTAAGTTGCGAGACGAAGGTCGAAAGGTCCGGCGGAAAATAATTGGGAAATAAATAAATGACGGACATTAACTCGGAAAGTTGCTAGGCGAAACGAAAACGATGGCCGTCTCCGAAGCCGCGCAAGTGGCGATCACAATGGCCGTCTTTGTTCGTTCTCCACGACTTACCCAACTTTCTGTATTAAACAACTTTTCCGCTAATTTTCCTCGCGATTCTCTTTTCCCCGTTTCTCCCTGATGCCGTTCTTTCTTTTCATCTTGTTCATTCGCCGCCAATTTTTGCGATAGTTTTCCTTCTCGTACGAACGAGAATCTTGCTAAATCTCGATTCTGTAGCGACGTAGAGACATCGGCCCTCTCCGCAGAAAAAACGCATTTTCGATTCATCGAGAAGAGACAGTAATAAAAAAGAGCTTTAATCGCATCGATTCACGATGTTCTTCAGTTCCGTATACGCGTCATTAGCAGGATACATCGTGCTCGCGTTGAACAAGCTTTGCAGAAGGAGAGACGTAGTTTTAATGAAATTGTTTTCGCCGATGAAATTAACGAGCGTGGAAAGCAAATTAAAAAAAGGGAAAACATCCTTTGGAACGAGCAGGCATTGACGTCACTTTATTCATCTCGTCGTGGTAAATCAGTTAAATGCGCCGCGGCTTTTCATGCTTCCACGTAACAGTCGTAAATAAACGCGGTTACGCGAAAAATAGGCTTTCGCTCAATCGTTTTCTCTCGTCCCGCCCGTTTCGTGGAATGCCCTTTCCAATCGTTAAACGACATCGTCGCGAATTTTTATCACATTTGTCCGATCGATCTACGAAGCGTTCGTTCGCGTTAACAAAGGGATTTTTCGTAAAATATTTAGTCGCCGTGAATGATTATTCCATCATCAAGGAAAAACGATTCCTCTCTCCTGGTGACGTTCGAGAACATTTATTTCATCCGCGAAGACAGCTTCTTTGAAATTGCAATGGTCGCAATGTACGTCGCTCGCGGTGACAAACAACCCTGGGTTTGACGGGAAAATATAGAACGACGACATGACGGCTCGGAGAAACGTCGAAGACAATTGCGCCGGTAGAAAGAATAAAAAGAGAGCAAAAGATCGGCTCTTCGGCAAAAACCGCCGAATATAACGTTCGTGTCTACGAATAACCCGAGAAATCAATCGGTTCGGCGTTCGACAGAATCTCTAGACTCGATAGCGAAACGCATGAGCGAACAACCGAATGCACGCGTAATTGTACGCTATGGCGCAGATATGTATTACCAATTACGAGAGGTATCTCGACGGAAACTCTCTGCTCGATCTCAATCGACGTCATTACGGGTCTGGCCCACGCGCATCCAACCACGCCACGCTGAATTCAAGATCGATCGGTCGATCGTACTTGAGAGACGATGGAAAGCTATTACCGTGACCCTGTAGGCTTGTTCTGATTACCGAGCTTCGCTAATTAATGTACAACTCGAGAAACCGGTAAACGGTAATGAAACAAACGCGTGCTCGACAATTCGAGCGGCAAACACGAACGATTGTGCCGTCTCCGATCCTCTCGCGTGACAATTTATCCGACAATCGCGATTTTCTATCCATTAAAAAAAAAAAAAAAAGAGTAAAGAAATTAAATCTTCACGAAACGTACCTGGCGTGACGAAAAGCACGATACCGAGGAGCAGGGTCCTCGTTGCCACATCCGCGATCCATCGGATATCCCTGCGACACCATCGAAACCGATGCCTTTTCCCATTGACTCCTTCCTCCTTTTCAGCTGTGTTGATAGGTCTTGCGACGGAGAGCCGTAGCTTCCCGATTACGCCCGATCCGCCGTTCGAGCACCTCGAACCTTTCTCTTGTCCATTCCCCTCGTTCGCCTGTCGTCTGCACGGCCGGGAACCCGTACACGTGGGTTGACCGGAAGCGAGAGCCGCTTGCAAGTCAACTCTACCGGAAAAACGAATTTATCCCGCGTTAGAACGATTTCGCTGCTCGCTATATGTTCTCGAGATCGATTCGAGCGAACTCGACCGCTCCAGAACGGAATTAGAAATTCTTCCGGTCGAACGTTCCTTTACGAATGATCTGATACTTTGCCCTGCCTGGCCATCACTCTTACGCGTTAGTAGTATCGCAGAAAAATAAATAGAAAATTAGGCTGGCAAAGAAAATTGGCAGGCTTTACCTTTCTTCCTGGTCACGGGTGCTCCCCTCGGATGCTTGGGAGCCATCGTGTCTTAAGGAACGAGGTCTCTGGGGACAAGCGCTTCCTGAAAACCGGGACTCGAGCCTTCGCCGGAGGTCCGTGGCTTGTAGCCCTCCTCCGCCCCCCATACCCCCGCTCCCATAGTATCTGTGAATTATAAACGAACGTGTAAGCAAGGTTAGGTAGCGTGAGATTCGCCAGGAGAGCTACTCTAAATAATGAAGGAAATAGGCCAATGTTTCGAGCGCAACGAGAAATTATTCAGCTTTACATGCCTTTTTCCGGAATCTACTAGCGTTACGACGTCTCCGAGTATCTCGGCGTTGCTTCTGTTGCTGTGCTCTAAACTCCGTACAAACGCGTGATTTCACCGATGCGTCGTTTATCCAACTTAATAGGTCGCTGAAAGCGTTGTTTTATCGAGGCGAGTATCTACAATGCTTGTGCGGCGTGCCTAAAATTTCCCACAACCTTATCCCCTCGAGACATCGTAGCGATAGGAGATCGAATCGGATTATACGCACAAGCACCGATAATTAATGATAGCAAGAAGTAAAACGATATCACGGCGTTTGCGTTTCAATTAAATCCAGCGATAAATTATGCCGACGATCTAATCGCGCATTCGAATATAATTATACGTTTGCCACATCTGGTAATCAATGCGGTCAATAAATAGCAAAGGGCGTTTCTCTTGTTATCGAATCGCGATATTTTCAATTTGCACCGAACGAGCTACTTAATTCCGGAACGCGTAACATGAACGCGATAACCGCATGTCTCGGCCAGCTTCTTTTACCTCATTTATCGAGCGATGTAGTCACGAAAATGGCATAATGCCGTGAGATAGTGTCTTAATCGATTCGCCAGTCGTTTGATCCACGATTCCTATCGCGCAACTCGATTATTCTGCCGAGAACCGACTCGAACCAGCCGATAAGGGTTCGATTACTCGACTCAACCGCGAACTGATTTCTTCCTACACGTCGATTCTTTCGTTCGTTCGTGTTTGCTCGTGATCATGATGATCGGCCCCCGCGCTGTTTAACCTCCACGAGGAAACGAGGCGTGTTACGCCTCAGAGTCAAAGCAAATTCGTTGCCGCGTACCAAATCAGAGATATCGGACGTTGGACGAGGTTTTCTATGCGATCCGACCGTTCGCGCCACGATTTTCACCGTCCTTCTCTCGAACCGCCTTAAACGGCGAATAAGATTTTTTCCCATCGCGAACAGAGAAACGGGATCCAACTATTCCACGACTACGACCGATCGTTGTTCGACCGATATTTGAAAAGAATCGGTGAAGCAGGGCACTTACCCCTGCCGTTCCGCCACCACTACCGCTGCCCGGATTGACCGCTCCCGGCGCCGATTTTCACCAACCTCGCCACTTCTTCAGCCGCCGCGACAGCCACCTTAGCCTCCACAGCGTGTCGCTATCATCACCTGTAAACCACCGGCTCGTTAGCGTTCGGCCAAAGTACACGCGTCACGTATTCGAAAAGGGTGTCTGTCGCTCATGTTCGTTCCCTCGGCGTACGCTTACGTCGTTACTATCGTGTACGAACGTATTCTTCCGAGGGGTAGTTGGAATTCCGAGCAGGTGGTGCATGAATCGAATCGATTAGCGAGATACGTGCTCGTATGTGGAGACCGATCTGATCGATTCACGCTCGCTTCCTGGGAGAGGATCGATTCGGGACATTGAACAGAAACTTTGGACAGATAATATGTCGCTTTGAGCAGCCGCATGGATTGCGATGATCAAACGACCAGCATCGTGTTTCAGCAAACGACAAATATCTTCCAAAGAGGTCGATCGTTTGATTGTAATCGCGTTCGGTGCTTAACTACGATTTCTTGGCCTGAACGATCTTAGGAATCACGAACTACGCGCGATTAAGAGTGATCGGATACGATTCGGAAGAGAAATTAGAACGTGCTTGGGTTAATAATCGGATTCTCGGGATTTCGCTGCATTCGTATGACTGTTCCGTGATTTCACCGCGAAACGGTCTTGTTGCTCGAGATTCCGGAGCTACCGGGTTGCAATAAAAACTAATTCTCGGATTCGGAGCGATCAACCTTTTGTACGCGCGTCATTCGCGTACGTTCGTAAAAGAGAGTACGGCTCGCCACCGTTTACGATTATTGGCCTTTAACGCCGATATTATTCCGTATAGAGTCTTGCGTTTTACTGCCGCAAGGTGAACTACATTTGACGTACGACGATCTGTTCACGACGCTTCCATGGTGATCGGCAATGAAGCGCGCCGTAACATGGATTCAGTATGTTACGCGAAAGAGCCGACTGGTTGAAAACCGTCAGCACCTTCGACCAGGATTACACGCTGCTAATAGAAGACGCACGGGGAGTAAAGGGATGCGTAGGGTGAAACGAGGCAGAGGGAAGAGAGTAGAAGAAGAGAAGGAGGAGGGTTAGTCGAACAATGGTACATGTCGTCCGCGCAATTCCCTCCTACCGAACGACCCACGACACCACCTGTCATAACTCGTCTTCGTGTTCCACGGTTATTAGCGCTGAGCCGGTGGGATTGACCAATATCTGCTACCCCTGTAATCCCTTGTTCCTTTCCATTCCCGACCTATCGCCACAAACGACGCACGCACCCGGATGAACCGAACGGGAAGAATGGTAACTGCGACCAAATGAAATCTCTCGGATTTATCGAACATGCTATTTTTGCCGCGATTTTTTCCGGATTTCCGCGATGTTCTTCATGGCTCGATGTCTTTAACCTCCCCTTGTATGACAAAGACTTTGCCACGATGGATAGAAAATCTTTCCTTTCTCCGAATTAAGTTTCTAGCGATCTACGCGATGCGCGAATCGTACGATTCACTCCCTTCACGTCGAGTATTTTTGCGTGATACTCCACTACACTTCAGATCTGCCTATTTGTCGACTAATTGACTCTTGTTGCCGATTCCTACGCAACACGACGTAATTTTTCGATTTTATTCACGTTCGATGAGATAATTACGATGAATTACCGATGGAACCGACAGCCGACCATATCCCAAAGAGAAGGCGATATGCGGCTACGGAAGGATTATTTCTTCACCAGCAAATTTCTCGACGCTCTTTTTTCGGTTTATTAGTGACAACGGCGGTAATCAAGTGCGCGCTATTTATTGCGAACAATTGCCGACGTTCGAGTTTCCCTTGACGGCGGGATCGCTTTACGAGCTTTCCAATCAATTACGGAGGAAAGTAAGTTTATTACTTGTCCGCTTCGGCGAAATTGCCGAAAGTTCGTGGTCAATTTCACCTCTGTGATCCGACAGTCTCTGGCACTCCGAGCTCGTACCGCGATAAACTTTATCCGCTGGCCGTCTGATACACGAGAAAATTAATTAGCGTGTCGGTACAAGCGTCGAGTCCGATGCAAATCTCGAGTTGCTACAGGGAGGAGTCCGCCGCAATTTCGGAGCAACCCCTAACGAAAGACAATTCGAATTAGGCATCACGGACGATGAATGTATCTTGTATTCCGTTCGCATTCTTGTTATCATTATTAACGCGAGGATTCGAGAGCGGAGTAAACCGTTTCGTCAATTACGCGGCAAAGGGAGAAACTAATATGCAAATATTTTCAACGCACTGAAACATCGAATCGAAGTGAAAAAAAGGTCAAATCGGTAAGCGTTCACGGGTAATTTGACAATGCGGCAACAAACGCGGTTACCCGATTCAATTGCAACTGGCAGCTACAGCTGATTCGATCAATTGTGAAAATTCGGCTGTGCTTTTTGTATTCTCGTATCACGTAACGAGTGGCGATTGCTATTCAAAATAGAAATTGCAGGGCCACCGGTGTATAAAGTTGTCTCCGTCATATCGATCCAATTACGGTCGCTCGTTCGCGTCCGCTTGGCTTCCACATAAAATTTCCGCCGCGTCGAAATTTCTCCGGCCATACGACTCACGCCCTTTCCCCTTCTTAATCTACCCGTCACGATTCTATCGCGTACTCTACCAAACGAACCCTATCGCTGTTTAGCTTCGCCTTCCAAAAATTGAAACATTCGCGGAGACTTTATCGATCGTAACTTCCGACTAAACGCACTCATCTCGTGCCAACCATTTTACTTCGGCCGAAATAATCTTTTACAAGAAGATCGAGTAAACGCATTTAGCATCTTTCGAACGTGTAGATTCGAGCAGAGTAGACTGATCATTCGCAGTCGACGCTGTTTGAAACGTGTAGCAACGATGAAAGATGGTCGCACGATTCCTCGACGCTGTCGCGTTACTTTCAAAATATCACGTCCGCGTGTCACTTAACCGTGTCATTTGGCATCCGGTCTTGCCCGTGCAGCTTCCTGCGCGCATTGTCAGCGCGGATCTCGTCGCAAATGCATGTTCGCGTCAACGCTGACCCCGGAGCCCTTTCAGCGACGTACACAAGAGCACCGCGCGTCTATTCGTCACGAAATCCGTTCGCGTGTCCTTGCGGCACGATGATGAACACGTTAATTATTACCGTCAAGGTTCCCTCGCCAAACTGCAGTGGTGGCCGATGGCAACAGAATTCCAGGCTAAAAGGGAACGAACCCGAGGTCAGTCGATGACGTTTCACCAACAAAATTGAAACAGACCTGTGAAAAGGATCGTCGAATGGCCCTCGCGAACGCTTCGCAATCGCAATGTTTGCTCTTTCTCGTCGAGAAGCCTCTGCCCGTGCTCTGTTACCTGGAGACCGCCCGCCAATCTTTTTTCCCTTAATCGCCAGCTTTCAAAACGAAATGGGAGTTGCGAACGCTCGTCGCGAGGGCTGAACTAATCGAAAATGATCGTGGACAAGTTTGCGGATAAGAATATCACGATATTGCGTATGGCTTTCTTTGCTAAATCGGGAAGAACTCGGTTAAAACGAGCCAATAAAGAAGAAACTTAGAACTCGTAATCACTCTGTACCAAACGAGCATCGAACAATGAAAATAATGTCCAAGGGCTTAATTGCAATGTCAATTAAATCTGCTGTTTCGTCCAGTTGATCCAATTATATCGTCGGTCAAACCGGATGAAATTCTCGTAACAATGCATTAAAACGAGCCCTTCTCTGGCGAACATTTTTAGCTCCTCGTGTCTTTTATCGGCTGAATCCTCGACGAAATATCGTCGCCGTCAGATTTCAAGGAAAGTTAAGAGCCACGATGATCTTCTTTATAGGCAGAATTATCCGGAAGCGATAAAATGGACTTCCGTCGTCTCGAATACGTCTTTTAACCGTCTCGAAAAAAAAGCGGAATCTGTAAAAGGAAATCGATTAAAACAGTCAATGGACAAACCAGGACAGCTACGAGGTTGCACGGTTTCACAAGTTCGCCTGGCGATACCTCGGCCGTTCATTAATCGTTTTCGCCGGAACTACCTCGACATCGTCATTCAAGCTGGCTCTCTCTCTTGCCATCCCTCGTTCCACGGTTCGCTTTACAGGCCAACTTCCGTGTAGCCTACCGGAGAATCATAGGTCGTATCTTCGACGTCGTTACAACCCGTCAAAGTTACCGGCCACGAGATTTTCACCCTCGTAAGTTTACGAGGGACGTTGCGGGGAACGAGTGCTTCCAACGAGTATGCAACTCTTACCAGGATTCCCCGTGTCGGCGAGCACCTAACCTAACCCGGCAACTCGGCGGTGATTACATCCGAGATAAGAACCGAGATGTACGGACGAGCAAAGATAAAGGGATAGGGGAGCGTGGATGCGACTTCGTCGAGGGAAATGAAGAAAAGGGGTGAAGCGCCGAAGGGATGAAGACCACGCGAGAGAGAACGAGAAAAGAGAGAGAAAAAGGGAGGAGGCACGAGAGACGAGCGTAAAAGAGGATTCGATCATGGACAATATGTGATATGATAGAAATGGGTTTTAAAGTGGAGAGTGTTTAAGTTGCGCCCTTCTCAGGGGAAATCTCGGAATATCGACTGCGCTGCGATGTTAAACACGCTAGACCCTCGGAGACGCCTTCGTGCGACGCGAAGGACCAATTGCCGATCAAAGGTTTCAGCGATTTTCCTCTCGTTTCGCCCATGCTTTGAGTAGTAGTTGAAAGAGGACGAGAAAAAAGGTGTTTCGATTGGAAAAGAGGAAAAAATATATCTACTTTACGCAAACCAAAGTCTGAACTGTCTCTGAAGAGACTCGACAGAACTCGAGAAGCCGAACGAAATTAGGAATTCATGTAGGTACTTCGAAGGGATGTTGATAAATTTGTTCTCGTTTGTTTCTACAGGACAAAGGTTCGATTCGGCGAGAACCGGTAATTTGTCGGAAACTACTCGAGGATTAATCCACGCTGACAGTTTGACTTACCGAATCAACAAAACAGTGAATTCTATGCAAATTCTACTCTCTTGGTCGAAAGAGACATCGACGGTAGCGGCGAGTGAAATCGGTATTAATTCCATCGTAGTCGATGGACGAGTTTATTTAGTCCTCGCCTTCGTAGTCTGCGGCGGAATTTCCGAGGAATCCGTCAGGGCGTTCGTTCAACGACGAAACGAATAAACTCTTCCTCGAAGCGCTATTGTCACCGCGAGCTGACCTACATACATCCACATTCTTTCACGTTCATTCCGTCCAGAATCTTCGCGTATCGTTTACTTTCGAAAGGAACAAAAACTAGGCAAAACTATCGGCGTTAGAATAATCGCCTCGATTCAAAAACTCAAAGTTATCGTTGCATTGTAATCACCGTAATGACGTTAAACGTATAACGTCAGATACGTATTCTTCGATTATCACTCGCACGCGGCCTAAAGCCTAAGATTTCACGTCCCGACACGCTAGAGGGCAATTTCTCTTTACGTATGTCGATCGTGCGTCGAATCAAAGAAGGAAAGTGGCAGGTTTAGCGGTCCTTTGAAATTATGTGCGCTGATTTGTGACAAAAGTAGCACGATACACGCGATCACGTCGCTTGGGGCTTGTTGGCTCTACGATTCCAAACCGATAGCATCGCGAAACGAGGTACTTTGGACGAATAAACCTACCACCGGCTAAACCGGCACCCTATCGAAAAAACGACTCGTTTCGCGCTCGCGTGATTTCTTGCCGCACCAGACGACTCCGTGACAGTGCGCGTCGTGAAATTCCAACTAGCAAAACCAGAGGGAAGATCCGACGAATAATTCTTGGATGCTTTCGACCTCAGTGGATCGTGCAGAAGATCGTGACCGATTCTCGCTGTTCGCACAATTACATGACAAACGGGAAAATATTTGTCGGACCAGCGACAATTCGTAGTGGTGCAAATTCGCAATGAAAATTTACTTTTCCAACAATGAAGTTAGCGTTAAATAATGGAACGCAGCACGGCAGACCGTCTACGTTTCCGTAATGGCAATTGATGTTAACAGAAAAAAGCGGGCAGTGACGATTTTCGCGTGACTCTGCGAGAATAGGAATAAAATCGCGAGAACGCGAGTACTATCGTTTTTTCTTCCGACAGCGGGCGGAGCGACGAGTTTAATTACAGTGAAGCGAAGCGTTTGCGCGACGTACAGTCGTTATTCTCAGCACAGCTCGCGGCTGGTCGCGATCCATTTATGGAAAGGTTCCGACGATATTTGCGGTACACCATAGCGGCGTAAAGCTCAAAGCATTTAGCGTGCTAGCGGCGATTCGTAGCACTGCGCAACAACCGCGAGCCCCGCAAAACGCGTCGCCAGCACCAGCTGCGACAGCATCGTCACCTACTCGACCGCAAAACTGCCAGCGGAATACCAAAATGCGACTGGCGAGTACGCTCACCAGGCATCCGTGAAATGATACCCGGCACGAGCTCGAACACGCCGAAATAACTGAAACTTTTGCGGCGGTGCCGGCGTGACGATGGATTCCAAGGATTCTACCGCGTTTAGGGTTCGGCTACCTTCTTCGAGCGCCGATACGAAAGCTCGCGCGCGCCTCGTATACCGCCCTTCCGCGATTTCCTGCCCGGTATTCCCTGCGATTCCTTCCTCGGCCTGCAGTTCCTCTGGTTCGTTCGATTCGTCGGTTTCTGGCCGATCGGAACGACGCGTCGAATGTTTGCCGGCTAAGCGAGAGAGAAAATCCTCTCCACAGAGATATCCTTGCGAGCTCCGCGGTTTGGCTCCGAGTCTGCTGTATATTCGATTCGCGATGTAATAACGTTAAAGCTCTCGGTATATGTACTCACTCAACATACGAAAGAAGTTCGACCGCCTCTTCTACCGTTATGAAAGATCGTAAAGCTTTCCATACGATGAAACGCGAGAAACAAACAAGAAGCTCGGCGTGTTTCCTCCCGCTCTTTTAATTCCTTCTCCCGGGGGCGGTGCAACAGCCGGCCGTTCACCCGGGAAAGAAAAATTTCAATTACCCGCACCCCGAGTTTCTTACTTCTAGTTTCCGTGTGCCGGATGGTACCTATAGGTTTCGTCGTAAAACGGTCGCAGCCCGGCGAGCCGTCCGCCGAGAATGTAGAACAAATCCAAAGTTGTCTCATCAACTTTTCACTGGCCGCATACCGTTCCTGGAAGCTCGTTCAGTTATTCATTCGTGCGCTGGCAAAACGACTTGGCCACCAGGTCGTAAGGTCGGCGATCGATGCGTCCAACATGCGCTTTGTTTTTCGCATGCTACGAGCAACCTGAACGCGTTTCTTTTCTCGATATCCAACTCGATTATCGAAATTCACCGATCGTTTAGGTGGTCCATGCGAAATTACGGTGCCGCAATGCGAATCACATTGGCGAGCATTTATGGAAGTTGTCTGGGCCGGTGGCGTAATCCAAAAAGAGTTAATTATCCTTCGCTATTAACACGCTCTAACAATACGCTTAAATCGTGGGGGAAATAAAATACTGTACACGAGCTGCTCGTAATTTCGCGCTTAATTAACGTTCCTCCCTCTGACACGTATCTACACCGACCTCCTTCTTGTCGATCCATCTTTCAAGAGGTGCGAACCTCGGGCCAATGATTTCGAGGTTAACGCGGCAACGGGGATGCGTTAAGCGAGTCGCAATTTGTACTGACCATTCGAAAGCATCGAATGAGTGAGACGGCGAAAGGAGCAAAAAGGTGTTCAGAGGTGCAGGAGCTGGCTGATCTTCCTTCTTTTCTTTTTGACGCGTTAGGGAGTGAAAGAGGGCAGTGGGGCCACGAAGAAAAAAGCGAGACATTCGGCTCGGAAAATAACCGGAAGGAAGAAGATGTCGTACGAAGTCGACTCTTTATCGACTCGGTCAGCTACCCGCAGCTGCGATTGAATCAAATGTACCATAGGGAAGTGCACTTAACCGTCCCTCTTGTCTCTTTTCTTCTCATCTCTCTTTCGACCGTGCTGCCACCGACAGTCACTGACGCCGAACCGGCTTCTCGGAGGCGGCGCGCCAATAAGCTCATTCCCGGACCAACAGCGTCGAAAGGGAAATTGCTGTCGCGAGAATTTACTCTGTCCACCGTATTTTTCCCCGAGAGAAACCAATATCGCCGCGGTTCGACTTCCACTGGGTCAGCCTATCATTCCCTCTGCCATACCATCAGGCTTTCAAATCGTACGTATTTTCGATTCGTGATCCGAGAGTACTTTGATTTACTGGATCTATGAAATTTTCCTCGTTCACGATATTCCCTGTGGGTCGTACTTCCTATATCAAACGTCAAAGGTTTACAGAGTTTGACTCCCAAGCAGCACAATTGCGGTGTTTAGATTTTGTGTCGAAAAAAGTACATATGAACGCTACAGGCGACTGACGGTATTTTGTATTTCATTGTTATTTTGTCAATAATTTTTATTGCACAAAACTTTAAATATTTATAAACCAATAGTACGCATAAACAACAATATAAATGTATTTCATAAAATAACAAATATGATGGGCGCTATTGCGCCGCTTATTTCTCTTTGCAATCGATTAAGACAAGCGCTATCGCGCTGTTCGGGATTTTTCGACCCTATTTTTTCCAAAGACCCTTGAGTCTCAAACGGTTAACAATAACATCGCGTGATTCTATTAACTCTGATAGAAATGGTCGAATTGAAATTTCCTGAAAGGTACGGAGGAACTTGATGGTTTCTTCGCCGGTCCAGTGCGAAACAACGTAAGCGCCACGAAGATATCTGACGCGTAGGTTCGCCACGATTCCTCGTGAATTATTGCCCCGTCTCGACGGTATGCGGATTATCAAGTAGAAAAGTTCTCGCGAACATCGTAAATTCCGGTAGCACCGTAGGGCGTATTTTATCAGACGTTTGCCGGGGCATTGCACTGACTCGAATCCGATTTACCTAACCAAGTTTTAACATCACGTCAACGAATAAATAACGGATGATAAGACAGTTCTCCCACGTTATGATATCTAGACGTTGAGCGCGTTCGCTACAGCCGCTCTTAACCTCGTGGATTTTGGGACCGCTGACGTATCGAAAGTCTCCTTTAGCGATAACTCACAACGACGCGACGCTGCGCGTACAAACTCAAACACAGGCACACACCCGCATACACGTAGCCCTGTAACAAGCGTAAGCCACGGAAACAAGGATGGCCGTGCTTAAGCGGCGTCTACGAGCTGCCTAAAGCACGTGGTGCAAACTTAGCGGAGCACGAAGTTTGAAACAAGTCCGCTTGCACAATACGGAAGCTGATCGTTCTAACCAGACGGAGACACGGCTAGACGTCACAAAGAAAGAGAAAGGAAGCTGCTGATGCCATCGGGAAAGCCTGCTCCACCGTTATCGGGTTAAAGAGAGGCACGATACAAGGTAACGTAATCGTCGGAGGCTAAGAAGCTACGAGTGGTGAAGAAGGAAGTCGACGACAAGGGTGTGTCTAAGCTACGATGGATATGCGGACGCGTTTAAATTCCGCTTAAAAGTCCATTAAGACCGAATTAGGCGGCCTGCGTCTACCACCTCTGAGATCATCTCGTGATCCAGCCTGTACGAAATCGCTGCCGTAACTTTTGTATAATGCTACCAAGGAAGGTTCGTCACTCGCGTCGCGTACAGCTAAGTGAGGTAGAGAATATCGAGGTCAGTTTAGCCATGACAAAATAAAATTCAGCGCAGAATATATCGGGGCCCGAGAAAAATCAATGCAAACTATATTCATTTGGGTATTAAAATGTTTGTAGAAGCGGACAAAAGAAAAATTGACTGGACAAAGTTGACATCGGCGGCGATAAACAGCTACTGCACTGGAATTCGAGTGCTCGCGTCCATTGCACTATACTGTCATTGTGCTTAGTTCATTTACGAGGATAAATCGATCGTGAGGATGTTTATGCTTGGAAATCGACGCGACCACGTTCATGTTTGAATGTTTGGTTTTTGCATCGAAAAGTTTGCCGGAAGGCGCTATCGAGGAAACATCACAGCACGAGGTCCCCTTAATTCTCGAAGCGCAGATGAGGCAAAGAGGCTGGATAGTTGGATCGATGCATCCTTTGAAAAGTTGGTTGGAGGAATCCGTCGCGAGAACGCGACTGCAGGCCGTTCGGGTTTAATTGCGTTTCACACAGAAACACGGTTAACTGGATGACCGGGTTTAATTACATCGTTCGCGGCTCCAAAGTGTAAATGCAATAGATGCCGGCACGCGCGCGGTTACAACGCGCAATTGAAGGTTTTATGAAAATCGATTTTCCATAAAGCGACGCGTTCACGTGCTACGTTAATCCGGATAAATTTGCGCCCCATGCACCAATAACGTTGTATGTGCACGTCGCGTTCGAAGGCTCGTCCGGATTTCTTTGTTCCAACCGTCTTGTTGATCATTCTTGAGTGGTTTTCGCATGCTCGACAGGGTTTATGCGCAAAGAGTTACAAAAATCCGCGGCGGTTAACAATAATGGAACAGTCAACAAGATGTCATCGTGGAAAATGCGGAGAACATGGGGTTTTCGATTTCTTTGTTCGATTCATAATTACAGCGGATGTTCCTTTAACTGAGACCCAATAGCATAAATTAAAATGTTACTCGGTGCAAATGTAGCCTTGTTACCACCCGTGTATTTCTCTTTTTTTGTTATAATTAAAACAATAAATTAACGTATGAGTTATACCGTTTCTAGAATACGTGATGCGTAACGTTATCAATTTATCCACGCCTGTTGTCCGCCACCTGCCATTCTCGACATGTTCATATCGACATCAGCCCCGATGTTTGTCTCTACGGAGAATCCACGTTCGTCGATAACGTTCAATTATCAACGTTTCGTTAGAATAACAACTTGTTTCAAGAGGGTCGAATTTTATCTCGTACGCCTTTATTTTACCGTTAGCTTGATCGAATAAGCCACGGGAATACCGGATTTCCGAAGATATCTGTGTTTCCACTCCTTCCATTTGGATGTTTCCGTTCGATCGATCTATTCGAATCCAGGTAGCTGCACGTTGGCGTGCACGTAGCTGGATGGAGGCCGAGGTGGCACGTTACCTGCTCGTGGCCCGAAAAAAGACCTTCAACTTTCGACCTACGGAACCAAGAAGAAAAGGCATCGCGTGCTCGAGGAATCAGCACGATCTCGAGTCAGAATTTCGATCGCGTCTTGCGTCGCCACTCGAAGGACAGATATTGTCTCGGCTCTTGTCAGTATGTCAGATTGGGTAGAAAAAATCGCGAAGGAACCGCTGAATAAATTAACCGTTACGTGACGAGCGGATCGTGTCCGAGACCGGTATTTAATGTTTAAGCAATCTCCTCAAAGATGCGGTCATGGACGTTTTATAGATTTCGTTCGACTGGGAAAAGGCGTTTTCTTCCTTCAAGTCGAAACAAAGAAATCAAACGACCGTTCGTGCTCGTTTTACGAGTGTGAGGTCAACGAATTAATAATAGCAGCAGCAGAAGCTGTCTAGGAAACGTACGATGGTGGAAGGACGAAATCGGAAAAACACGAAAGCAGGGAGTACCGCGTTGTGGATTTGCATGATTGGTCAATCAATACCCTTCTGCTGTTGATAGCCGTGCTACTAGATAAAAACCATTCGACAACAATGACGATGCATTTATTCAAGAGTAACGATTAAATTTCATTCCCGTGGTCTTGAGTTGAGCGCGAACGTTCGCCGATACGACGAATCGATTCCTGAAGGAAGCTGGACGAAAACACGATGGTACTCGCTCCACTTTCCCGTTTAGCCGTTCGATCGACTCGCGTAATAAGTTTCACCGGTTGTATAGGCAGGGGTGGACGCGGGATTCGAAACGAAACACAATTCCGCGGCGACAGCAGTTTTTAGTCGATTCGAGGCGCCAGGGAATTCCGGCCAGGCGTATCGGGTCAAGAGAGATTAAACGAGAATTTGGTCGGCAGAAACGCGCGAGATACACGGCCCTCTGTTGTAAGCGCTACACCGCGAACGACGATGCCGTTTCCCGTTCGAAAAACCCCATCCCCTCAACTCCGTTAACGTTGCAATTGCAGCGGCCGTGTATAGGACACGAGTACCCCCTTGAAAAACGACCATGCCAGTGTCGTTCCCGGGAAATAGTTTGCGTTTTATACGACCGAGCGAAAAAGTTACGCTGTCGCGCACCGGTTTTCCGTTAAGGCGGCGTTTTTCTCCGAATGTCGACGTGCAATTTCGCTCCACGAGAAAATAGCCGACTGCGAAAAGGGTAACGATTTCAATTCGCGGTCAAAATTAACCGAAGCCTGCTGGCTGATATTCGAATCGCACGGTGCCATCGCAGCGAATAGTTGCGTCGACTCCAGCAGTTCCAGCAATTTCATTCGCTTCACCTGGCTAGCTCGCTAACAAAATGCAATTTAATTCCCCTTGATTGTATCGCCAGTCATACCAAGAATCCTCGTATGCGTGCCTGTGCCAATTTACTATCGGCGCGGCGTGTCACCGAGAAAAATTGAACTGCACGTTTAAATCGCGCTTTATCGTAATGTCGCGTTGCGTCGTCGTCGTACTTATCCTAACTGTGCTTCGATGCTGAGTTTATACCTAGTATACCGAATTACTGTTTCAAGTAAAGCGCACAACAAATTCGCGATACCATTTATCGGGCGCGATGCTCGGGGAATGTTCGGTACGTTGAATTAACCAGGAAAATTTAGTTACTCGAAATATTAGCGAGCAAACGGTTAGAGTGGCTACTACATAAAAGCGGGCAGCAAGCCTGACTGCATCGAATTCATCTCTCGTATATAATGAAATTCGAAAGGTTAATTACGTTGATATAAGTTACAAAACGAGTAAATAATTAATTCGTCGGGTTACCGATAACCCGAAAATAATTCTCGCGACTACGCTTATAAATTTAACCACGTTAAAAGGAGATACTAAATCAAAACACGTTAAAAGGAGATGCCAATGTGAAAACGAATAGCCGTGGCTGAGTACTGCTCACGCAGACCGACCCTATTAGCAAATGCAATTCGACCGATTGCCGGTACCACGCGTACTCTATTAAAACGGGAACCAACTTCGCATTAATCCCGCCGATGTTTTTCTATTTTTCACCGTTCACGAGGATCGTGGCAACGATACGCTGATCGATCGAACACCTTGCGGCTATGGAAATGACGATTCGACGCGGTGAATCGATTCGGGCACAGGTGCATAAGTGACGTAGAGACGTATAACGCGACACAAGACTCGATAATTCTCGAACCAAGAGCCGTGGGCCATGTGTAACAACCTCATAAGTTAGTCACGAGAGGAAAAATCGGCGGTACGCACAAATTACCGCAAATTGATAGTTAGCGAGGTTGTAAGTTATATTCGACCAGCTCGAAGAGAGAGGTTTGCCAGTGGTTGGCTGCATCCAACGAACCGTAAACGTGCTCTTCGTGCATTTCCTGGCTCGGATACATCAAAGGAGTAATGAAATCAAGCATGCCGCCAGGTATTCTAGAAGATCGATTTCTGACTCGATCGATCGAATTCCGTTCCGAGGTTCCGAGATACATTCACGATTCACAGAGAATATTATCTTCTTTCATCGTGTTCTGCCCTTTTTCCACGGTCCGACAAAACTTTTAATTGCGAATTTATTAACGACTCTCGACGGCTGATGGAAAAAGCGACTCCCATCGCAACGTGCGTTTCGTCAATTACGAAAAACTCTTTCTCGGTTACTTTACGACAGCTTTTTCCTTCGAAAAAACAACTAGACTTTTTCAAACGCAAATAGATACTGCGATATTTTACGCGATAAACGACGAAGCAATCGAGAATCGATGTGCCGATCAATCCCAGGCAAGCGTTTAGCGGTAAACAGGCTGACAATGTCCGCGCAATCAAGGAATAAAAAAGATTGGTCGGAATCAAACATGAGTCGGAGTCGCACAATTTCTCAAACGCTGGATCGTCGTAGTCGTGAATCTGAGCGCGATATCTGATGGACGATTAATTCTGTTGAAAGCGAAATCGGTGCGGTATCGTTTTCGTGAAGCTGGCAGTTGGAGGGGGTCTTGTTGCTTGGAAAACCGCGAGATGCACTAGCGGTTAGGTGTAATCGCGTTTAAAATAATTGCGCGCCTAGAATTCGATCGATCCGGGCGGGCAGGGGGTGGATCCAGGTGTGAGGCGTAGTTCCAAGTTCGTGGCACGAAAACGCCAGCCCGCGGCATATCCTTGCACTGCCCTTAACCCGCCCTTCGCGCCGCGGCCTCAGCAAACCTAACCTGCGCAGCCGCGTTGCAACTTGCATCCAGCATGGAGCGAGGCCATGTGCGCTATTAGATCCATCGACAAAAACTAACGATGGGTCGACGGCGGACGTTGTGGCAGCGAAGACGACGCGGCGATACACCACAGCAGGAAATAGGGTTGACGGCGAAACGGACCAACAACCTTGAAACAAACATTCACATCGATGCCGAGAGAATTAACGTTTTCGATCTGAGAGCTTTCACTCGATCACGCGGTTAGCTTTTACGCACCTATCGGATCCTCGCGACGAAATACCAATGCCAAGAGGCAAAAGGAAAAAAGAAAGAAGATATGAGGAAAGGAGAAAAAGAATCGTGTAGCGGACGTGAAAGCTTACCATGAACCCGATAAGTCTGTATCTTGAGTTTCTTCTCTCGCCGGGGTGTGGTTCCTTGGCGTACGGGTGGGGCCAGGATCACCCCACGGGATTAAGGATTTTGGACTTGGCTGGATTCGGGAAGCTCGTGCCTGTCTCTGTACGCGTCTCTTCGAGTATACGTCAGAGGGTTGGCGTATGCGTGTGTCGGAGGGACACAACCGCGCGCGTGGTTGTTTCTAGGTGTACTCTGCTATAGAGGTTAACGGCTAAGGCGGGGACGCGTGTGGGAGAGCGCGTTCCTTTCTAGCATCGACGTGACTGTGTAAACGCACGTTCGCGTCAGGAAAGTTGCGATGGATCAGCGGGAAAGAGGACGGAGAAAACGCGTGCAGGTTTTTGACCGTACGTGCGTGTCGTGCACGCGAGTACGCGTGTCCCTAGAACGAGACCTCGTAGGCAGTGCACGGTACTTGCGCACGTGTGTTTCTACGGGGTGAGTCGTTGTGTATGTGCGTAGAAGGACGAGTTTCTAGGTGGTCGTGCGTCGATTCGCAAACCAGTCGGAGAACGGTGTCCGGGGATCATAAGGCGGAACGGGTTTAAGGTTCTTTTGGATAAAACGGAATAGGGCGAGGGGGTCGGTCTAGACGAACTCCTGCCTTCGCTAGGACATTGTTACTCTCGGTAGATTGTTTCGTCACTGAAAGATTTGACCGATGGTAACACGATCCATCCGCGGCAGCCACCTCCGCCTATTTTCCACGTTCTTGACGCCCTGGTCAGGACCCGTCAAGGTCCTCACCAGAATGTATCTTTTGCCTCTTCCGTTCCTTCTTCCACCGTTCGTTTTGTCTGTCTTTCTTTTACGGTCCGTTCTTAGTCACGTGATGCATCGCGCCGCGACATCGTGCGTGCTACCACCCAACGAACTGATCGTGTCACGAATTCGCGTGCACCATCGATTCACCTCACGGTTCACGAACTTTGGTCGATCTTCGACGACATTCGCTCCTTTCGTCAGTCGCGAAACTCGACCGCACCGTGTTCGCGCCGGCTTAACGACGAATCGGACACCGCCAAACCCCCGACCTTCGATTCAGAGATTCGAGGTCGATACGAGGCGTTCTCACGATAGACACAGACTAAAAAATTGTTTCCCTTTCGCTTCGACACCGACACTGATAACTCGACGCTGACGTCGTACTCGATTCGCACACCGTTCGCAGCACCGTTCGCGAGCCGTTGGCCGAGTTAATGCACTCTGCTTCCTCGCCTCGTGTTGTTCTTCCAACAATCTCTGGGTTCCGTCTGACGGAAAAAAGATCGCGGAGTTGCTGTTCCTTTCGATAAGGCCGCGAAGTCACGACTGCGACACAACGTTCGTACAACGAATCGGTCGCAGCGAATAATCGCGCGCGCCTCTGAACATCAAGGCGATGCGTTTCGAAAGCAGCGGATAGTTCTCGAGCGGGCGAATCGTTCGACACTCGCGGTATACGTTCGCGCGCGCCACGATTCCAGTAAAATTCAGTAGAAAAATCGCGAAGAGCGCGTCACACACCGCGAGGGAGTAGTTGAAGGTACCGCTTGGCTGGCGGTGGTGCGCGGCGCCATGACAGTGTTCGCTCCTCTACTACCGCCCCCACCAAACAACCCCCACTGTCGGCGCACTCTCTCAACCCCTCTTCTCCCAGCGAACCCCTTCGAAACCCCCCGACACCCCGCCGACCCGACTTTTGCCTCCTCCGCAGCTACGGATCCGTTCCATTCGCCCCGCTGTGCCTCGTCTTTCACCCTCTCCGACACCCCCTGACGTCCCTTGCCACGATTCGCAATGCCTCGGCCCCACCAACGCAATATTGATCGGGCGGAAGGGCGGCATCCAAGCTCGTAACGACTTTCAGAGGTGCCCTGGCCACGTCCCTCGTGTCATCCGCCTCTCTTTTTTTCTGTCCATCTTCTCTTCTTTTCACCCTCGTTCATCCTTGATTTCTTTCCTCACTCAGCATCGTAAGAGATTTCTCGCGTCTGCCTCTCGCAAAACAAATTGTTTCGGAAGGATGTTTAGCCGTTTTTCGTCGACTAACAGCCGATCTGTCACTTCAGTAATAGATTTCTTTCCACGGATCGCACGTGGGGCGTCGCGTGTACTCCATACGACCAGACGGTCGACCGCTGCTTCACCAAAATCTACTCCATCGGTTCGCGGCGAGCATCCGCGTTCGTTTGTCCGCTATCCGCGAGTCGCTCGACTATTTTTCTTGGTCAAACAAATAGCAACGGTTTGTGCTGCTGTTCCATTATAATTTAATTGAATCCCTTTCCACGTTTGCGACGCCCGAACTGCCGATGCTTCGAACAATCAAATATTTAAGCGAGTTCTTCGTTTGCGTTCAGTGTTCAGGACGCGGATTCATCAAGTTAGGATGAAATTTAAAGCCAAGCGACGCGTGAAATTTAATAAAGTACACGCAAATTCCTGCGTATTTCACGGCGAGAATCACGCGTCAATTTCGTCGTTTGTTCGGTGGCGACTAACGGTTTCGCGCAAACTCGCAGCTATCTTAGAATTAACATGCATCTATGCACGTATGCACGCCGGCACGATGTAGACATTAACAATTCAAGCATGTGACTTTTCGCCGGATCAAAGGGACTGCTGAAATTTCACGATTCACCGTACTGGAAACGTCCGCCGTCTGTCTCTTCGGTCATTTTCCAAGTGCCTAGACGCCTCTCGCGGAAACTTTTTCGCATCCCGATATTCGCTGTTACCGAGAGCGCGGTCATCGACGTCCTCCGCTGGAATTGTCTCGAGCCAGCTCGAAGAATGGAAAAGTTTTCGGGAGGTCGGGAATATTTTGCGCCTCGTTGCTTTTCGCTATCTGCCTGACTTTTGGTTGTTTCTCACCGATGCCCGAGAATAGCGCGAGAATCAAAGTTGGCGATTATTCCAAGGCCCTGCATCTTCCCTGATACTTAAACTTTGAATAAAAATATACTGAATCCGAGCGTGTAGCCAACAACTCGACGGAAGATAATTTTAATTCGGTGTGAATGCGACACGACGAAACGAGACGAGACGAGACGAGACGAGATGAGACGAGACGAGCCGAGGCCGATAAAAATACGGAAGAGCGTGGGTCGCGTTATAGATAATAAGGAGATAGAACGCAGGCTTGGTTCGTAAAGCTTTTGACACCTGATCTCCCTTTCTAGGTAGACACAATGCGAACCACTCGCATGGAACCGTTCAACCCTCTAGATCCGCGTAAGCTAACCTTTTGTCTGGATCGCGATGAAACGAGTGCTTCGCAGCCCCCTAAATAACGTTGAACGTGCGTGGCTTGCATTCGTATTCAGTGTTCGGGAGGCGTTTCTTTGTAACGCGAATACGTATTGCTGATTTATCTCGAGCGAAAGATAACGGGATGTACATTACCGCGCGTGGCTGGAGAAAGCGGAGACTCGTAATAAAAGAGCGGAGAAACAAAGAGAACCCAGTACGAATAAGCGCGTGACGAATGTTAATTCCGGATGCAAGATTTTTCGTTTCGATCTATTATCCAATTGGACGGGCCACGATTCAGCATCTGTCGAACGCACGGATCCTTCGCAATCCCTAAATAACGAGCGAATGCATTGTTTCGAGTGGTATCTGACGGTGCGCAGAGAAGCCCCGTAAAAGAAAAAAAGAAAACGTTGTGTTCATGCATATGCAAACAACTTAAATTTATGCGACCCTTCGTCCCGTATCTTTATTCAGCTTCTGAACTGTATCCCTTTTTTCCGTTGCGGGGAAAGAAAGGAGGAAAACATAAACGAACCGCGACGTAACGAGTGCAAAATACGGGACCTCGATAAAAGAACGGCCAGGGAACGAACGTCCGAGCCGAAAATCCTGGCCGAGTTTACGGAAATATTATTCCGCTTTCGTCGAGCTACTCGCAAACTAGGTTCGCATGTGATTTTGCAGTTCAATGGCGGTGTACGGTTATTAAGGGAAACTTACCCCGCGAGTGCGCTCGCCCCGGATCCACAGAGACGCCTTGGGATCTGAAACAAAAAGAAACAGCGGTTAGTTTCTGGGATACGATAGCCGAACTGCTGGCAGAACTTTTGCAATTTACGGCCTGGAAAATTCCCGTAAGAGCGATCGCGTGACCAAAAGGAGGCAGTACGAGGTCGTCGGAAACAACTAGGCGACCAAGGGGAGGTGGACGCGGGGATGTTACACGCCCTTCGACGTCAACGGGAAAACAGAGCTGAAAACCTGGCGACATGTAAAAGGGAAAACCGAAACTGTGGCGCCAAAGTATCTCGATTCTCCGGAGACTTCGGAAATTCTATTGTAACCGGGTTTAATCGGCGAATGACGTCGAGCGCTTGCACAACCACATTCTGCTACGATCGCAACGAGCTGATAAGAGTCGGCCAGCAGACCATCGACCGATCTCTAATCGACGTCGCGAGATAGCCACGAGAAGATTTGCAATTTCGCGCAGCGATTTCGACTTCGATCGTGATCTTGGAAACCTTTCCCAGTCCTGCAAACGAACAAACGTTTGTTCGGCCTAGCAATCGAACGTCGTGGTCGCTTCGTTCTACACGCGATTCCTTAGATTTGACTTTCAAATGTCGGAATTCTTACGTAACGCGTCACGAATAAAAAAGCGATTATTTTTAGAAAATTGTGCTCCAAAAGAATCGAGTTCTTTTTAATTGCGTCGAAATGGTTGTTCGCGGAGGTTACTCGCGTTGCCATAAATTATCCGCTCGAATTCGTCCACTGCGTTTCCTAGGAAATTGGATTGGCTGACATTAATGCGATGTTCGCGGCTCAGCCACCCGGTAGTTCCGTCGCAGAGATGCGTTTCCGGCAAGGACTACCAGCCATAAATTGCTAAATACCCGCACTTAAAACGAACCAACCAGCGGTCGCGTAGCTAACTGGATATGCGTCGATGCTTTTCTCCGGAATTTGCGCAGAATATCACGAACCGTGACTATTGGCCGCTTGCTAAAAATTTAAGTGCTAGGTATGTCGCGATCGCGAAGCATAGGATAAAATAGATCGTATAAATAAAGATCTATTTACGTCAAAAGATGCAGGTTATATATCTGTACGCACACATATATATACATTCGCGCGGATCGATAGTTTTGCACAGTTTAATATACATAGATGTCGTGTCGGTATTTTCTACCGATGCGAGTAAGACGAAGCGAGAAGACGATAGGAGAGCGGAGAGAAAAAGAGAGTCCTCGACCTCTTAGAAACGAACGCGGCAAACCGCGGCGCTCTATCGTGCACCGAATAAATACGACTCCGCCGATATCCGCCAATAAAATACGACGCTGTTATAAATCTACATAAAGTTGAAATGATTGAGAACCGGACGGTAACGCGGTACAGATCGACCGCTGCATTAAACTTTGGACACGATACTTTCTCCAATCGGCATTGTTCGAACATTAACCGCGTACCCTTCGTAATTCAACGGAAACAAAATCTTCCGCCTCTTTCCCCATGATTTCTGGTCACCATCGATGAGACGCGAAATCGAGTTCGGTTAAAGGTAAACAGATTTTCGGCATCGAGATTTACGGAATCTGATTTTTGGAATCTGATTTTCGGTTTCTGATCTACGAGAACACGTTGACAGTGATACTCGTTTACTTCACGTCGATTACTCGCCCTTACCCTATTCGTCGCCGTAGAGAAAGGCGCGAAATAAAGAGAACGGAAGGGGCCTTGTTCGACTATTAGCTTCTTCCCTCTTTTCGTATCTTTTACGGGAGGACACGGCACGTCGAAATTGGCCCTAAAGTTGCTCGGTTGGAAACACGAGTAGCGCAAAGGGGTATACTCGAGAGCCGGGAGCATAACATCAGTTCGCGGCACAATCCGGAAAACTGTGACTCGAAATCTAATCGTCCGCTCATTCCCCCCGCGAGAAGTGTCTCCGAGGAGCAACGATTCCAGTGAGTGCACTCGTTCTCGAGAAGCGTGAAACGACTGCAAACGTGACGCCGGAAGATCTAGTCCGGTCGTGCTTCAATTTAATTGTTCTCGCCTCACTCGAGAAAGCTAGTACAATTCCCGGTTGTTCTAGTTTTCTTTCTCTTTTGTGAACCTGAGGAATATCACACTTGAGATAAATACGTGGAACCTATTTGTTAGAGGCAACTATCAATGAATGCCTTGAAATTCGAAAACCCGCGGAAGAACCTTGATCGACTCGAAGGACGCGCGCTCTATGGCGGATCGTCTGGACTGCAAAGCGGTGACAAACAAGTTCGATCGCAACGTTTCTAAAGAGCATCCGCTTGACCGCTTCTAGGTTCCACAAGATCAATAGTAAAAGTCGCAAGGCAAACCGAGGTTCAGGATCGAAGAAAAGCGTGTCCGGATCGCGGGGGTTCTTTACCTTGGTCTAAAGATAGAGCAGTGGATGGTTGGTGGTCGGTAGGAAGCAGTTGACTCTAATTTTACTCGGAGTCTGTAGGTGAACGCGAACGAGAGGTCAGCGAGACATCGGTAACCCGATAGGCTGGCTGATCGGACAGCAGCTCTAATTTTAGATAAATCCATCCGTCAGCCGATATTAGTTGGCTCATACGTGTGCCAGTAAACGCACGCCGTGTATGTCGAATACACGTCGCTCACCTAATAATGCACGCGAAAGTGCACGCGTATGTGCAGCTGACCCCAACCGACCGACAACACAGCGGTTCTCTCGCGCGTACATCTACCATGCCTGTGTGTGTTGGCCCGTGTACGAGCATCGAGTTGCACGCCAGTAAATCGATGTCTCTCTGGACGGTACCAGACCGGTACCGACCGTCCAAGGCTAGCTACCATATCCAAAGGCGTACGTACAGTCTATGGATTTCGGGCATCGACTTCGACACCGACTTGTTTTCCCCCGAGTCACTATCCAGTTTTCCAATGGTGATCTATCGTTCCTTAGACTTTTACTCTTTTGGTCGCGACAACGATCGTTCCCGATCGGTCTACGAGCCAGCTAAATAATCGGCAGATAGACACACTTTAGATTCGAATCGGTGAGGTTGAAAGTTTGAAAAAAAAAAACTTTTCAAAGATATCGGCCGAGCATCCAATGGAAAAACAAACGAACAACTCGACTTTGCTCGATCGCAAATAGAAATATGCAAATCTTGAGGTAACCTTGTTCACTTTCTTCCGCGCGTTCGAGGGTAACCTACGAATGTTGGGGGAATCAGTCGAGTGTGGAACGGGGGAAACTGCTTGCCAAAATATTGTCTCGGTTCTTGCCTGTAGGGAGAATACCGAGGAGATTATCCACGACGAAATGTATACGCGAACCACGACAAGAACGCTACGTACAAAGCTTTCAGGTCGCAAAGGAGCGAATCCAAGACTTCGCGATCGAAGAACCAGCTAAATCTAAATTCAATCCAAGCGCGCCGCGCCGCGCCGCGCCGTATTTCCGATGATTTTGTCTACTCGATTCGTCGTTTGCCGTGCACTGTTTTTACGGCGATGACGTTCGACCTTCTCTCCTTCGAATTTCGTGAATCCTCGCGGTCAACCACTGGTCTAAAAACGAATCGAAGGTTAGAAATGTTAGCGCGCTATCGTAGGTGGGTGGATCGACGCGCACGTAACGTGGGTGGATCAAGAGTAAGTGAATCGAAGGTCGAACGCTGGAAAAATTATTCCAGAGCGGAAGGAAGCTCGATAACGAAGACGAAGCACAGCGAGCCGCGTGAGAGGGAAAAGGAGGCTGCGGCTGCTGGCTTGAATGAACGTTTCATTTCGATGCTTGACATGGCCGGAAATGGGAAATGGAGCTCGAGGCCAACGAGACTAGTGAAATGCAAATGAATGGCTGCTTCCACTGGCAACACCCTCGTACCTTGCCGTTCGTAGGGCTGAAACCGAGGCGATCTTGTGGCAAACGCGCGTCTCGCTGCTCGATCCATGTGCTACTGAGAAAAGTACGACTATCACGCAGCCTCAACGCGCAGCTCGGTGAAATAACCATGAAACTGCGCCACGGGATTGCTACGCGACCCGACACGTCGCACAAGTCCGCATGCCATCGAATAATATGCGCAAATTAATAAATATCTATAGCACCTAATTTCGTATATTGGCCTCCGAGATATAGCGCGATCATAAAATCCATACGACGTTGCAGCTTTTACATCGATGGGGGCCGGATACGATAAGAATCTGTACATTTAGGCGAGGTCGCGTGAAGTACGCCCTATTCGTGGTTTGGCCTTTATCGAAGGGAGTAGAGGGTCACGGCAACCGAGAATTTCACGACGCGTGATATGTGTGTAAGTATTTGCACGACGTTTAAACGATCTATCAGAGCTGCAGTTGATACTACTTCGATCATTTTTAACGACAGCCGCGCGTTCAACGTGTGACGATCTATGAGTCGAAGTGAGAAACGATTTGGTGGATCGAAGTTTTCATGACTGCCAATCGAATTTCGTCGGCTCGATGTCCGGCAAAGGATTCTCCGAATTCCGTAAGACCGGAAATTTAATTTCAAAGTCCACCACAAAGAACCACCGGTCAACGAAGTTAACGAATTCGACGAAAGACGTCCCTTTTACCGGTTTCCTTTTACTTTTCGTTCTCTTTGCGTTCGTCGCCCGAGCGTTCGATCAATGACGCGACAGCGCGATTGGTCGACTCCTCGAACTCGCAGCGAGTCTCGGGCCCGAACGTCGACTACTTTGCGAGTCTGTACTCCTTACTTGCGTACCAGTAATGCTAATGTCATTTGTCATTGTCTTTGAGACCATCTTTTTATCGACTATCTTCTCCACATCGGTGTCTTTGATTTTTTGTTGATGCGGCGAAAAATGCAAATTTCCTTCTCCCTCGTAAAATCGTACCGCGGCTTTTCGACTTACACGATTCGCACGATTAATCGCCGTTCAGAACACCTACACCGATCCCATACAATCCACTTTCCAGCCGATTAACGCGTAGCTAGGATAACGAGCTTTATTAACCAATCTAATGAAATCCAAAGTTGTTGAGCATGGGTTGGGAAAGTCTGGAACAGGCTCGTAACTGGGAGGCGCCGGACATAGTCAGACACGATACGCGCGTCTCTCTCGGAGTTGGCTGCAATTCGATTCGGAAGGGCTTCGTCGGTGATCCATGCTTCACGGAGACCGAGTTAGAGACGGTTTCGCCAAACAGAAGAAGAGGACGAGAGGCAGAGAAAAGGAAAGAGGAAGAGTAGAGTGGGTGAGCAGCAGAACTACCAACTAGCTCGACCACGAGTTTCCCTCTAACTCCCAGAAATTCCACGGTATTAATTTATCTTCGTGCCTTTAGTTTCCCGTGCTACCGTGCCTTCTTCCATCTATCAATGTGTCTAGCGTATGATGTGCGTTCTAAGTACTTCATCCCTCGTCCGTACGGACCCAGGTACCAATAAAGGCGGCTACACGACCTGTTTCGAGCTCGGTACTCGCGTTTCTCGAGACGTAGTCAGCTCCCTCTACCGCTAATCGTTCCTAGTTTCGATCTTCTGCGATAGATCGGATCACGAACACGGGAAAGTTCACGCGTTCGCGTTAAAAGTTCGCTTCCTACGACTCGGCAATTTTACCACGCATCTTGTGCACGTCGAGCGAAAACTCGACGACACAACTGTCAACTTACGTATCGTGATACCGCACTTCTCGCAGCCGCGAGTTCCTGCACTTCTCTTTATGTTCCTCTCGTTAACGTTCCACCTCATAAGTTACAGCTTTTCATCTAGACCAACGTCGGCAGTAAATATTCCTTTGCAACCAATTTCCATTTGCGAGTGCAGTCTGCTCATCTTTCTCCGCACTGCCGCCACGAGCCACGTCGCCGACGCGTCGTTCGCCGCTTTTCTTTTCTCTAAGTAAACCCGTCGCGCGCTTTTCCTCCTCCCGCAACCGACTCAGCAGGGTGAAAGTGAGAATTAAAAGGGTTTCAAGGATTCCGTGCTTTTACCCGACCGCGGAAGAACCGAGTGTTTATTCGGGAAACGCGTCACGAACAACCACTGGATAATGCACGCAACCTGACGTTCACGTTAATTGCGGCGTTCTGCCACGCGATTTTCAGAGAAAACAATTTCAGAAGGGGGGCGGGAAATCGATCGATAGCCTGCGTCGAGAAAGCGGCGCGAAATTTTCCCAACCAACTCTGGCTTGCCATTTTTCTCTCGAAGCCTGCCGGCTATCTCTTTCCGAGCACAATTTTTCAACTAGTCAGAGAATTATTCCCTTGTTTCGATTCGGTGCTGTCTATTTGCGTTTCTTCTACGTCTGCCGCATAAGTTACGACTCGCCGTCTCGCGCGATAAATACATCATTTCGACCCCGACCTCTCTCATCTAGCCAATTTCTGCTTGCGAGTCTTCGCTGCACTGTTACTGTCGCGCGAGATTTACGCCAGACTGCCGCTACTCTTGAATTACAAGAACCCAGTTGACTTTTTACGACCTGCTCTTCCGTTACCTGTTAATTCGTTGCTTCAGTCGAACGATAACACGAAATTAGTTGTATTTTGTGGTGTTCTCGAAACCGCACTTTGTCTGGAAAATCTTCCCGGTTGAAAGAAGGAAATGATGAGAATCCAGAAACACCGGAAAGGAACAAGGTTAATAAGGTTGCGTTTGCGAACGTTGTTCAGTTCTTCCGCTCTTGAAGCGTCACCGGATTCACCGACACAATGACGTTGATTGTACCGGCTGGATTAACCGACCGAAGCTGAGGCACCAGTTGGATCGTCAAACGCACGGGTATCGCGGAATGAAGCGAGTCGATGGAGGGATGCACGGATGATTCAAAAGAAGGCTTACTGAAAGCTCGTACGGTGTCTTTGAAAAACGTCGAGTGAATCTCTCGAGCGAAGGCATGTGGATATTTGCGGGTGAAGGGTTCGTTCGCGACGCTCGTGCTTTACGCGCGATAATTTTAACAAGTTCTGTTTCACGGTAAATACTTTAATCCTTTCTTGTGAAAAATAGAATAGCGAATGTGTATACGGCACCTCTCGACAGGAACGAGCCGAGAAAAATTTCCATGCAAATGTACCCTTTTACCGAGCAGCGGAATGGTAAATGAATACTGAATGAAAAAACGCGAAGTGTGACCCGACTACCCTCTCTTTCTCGTGCCCAACGTTGCGCCACCTACACGCAGAAATTTCTTCGCGACGTGACGCGTTTGAATTATTCTCGTCTCCCTTTTACTACATTCGCTAGCTTTCTTTAATATTTTATAAACGCGTATTCACGTATACGCTTGTCAAGGAAAGCGCGTCACGCACAAATACTCTCTCCCTCGATCGAACGGAACGTCTATCGACGATCGTGGAAACGCGCGGTTCGATCGAATGTCGCCACTCAACGAGAAATCGCTTCGAAGAAAAAGTTGTCGGAAAATTTGACGACTCCAGTTTGGCATATCGATACGCGACGTACGTACCTATCTACTGCCGCCGGAAAAAGAGGAAAAAGACGTTCCACCCCGACGATAAAGGCGATTTATTCGCGAGTAAAGTTTCGTTCGTCGGAATCACAAGGAAACCACTCCGCTTCTCGAGATTTCGTTCCCCCGCTTGCAACAATTTTTTCCCCCGTTTGATATCGCGGAACGGATAATCTCTTGCCAGAGTCTCGACGATTCGAAACACGCTCGGGGATCAGTATCGACGATATCATTGCGCATAAAGAGGAAAATGTAGCGCGGAGTCGAGGCAAAATATCGGGTAAGTAAAAGAAAAGCGAAATGTGGGAGACTCGATGTTAGAGCACGTTGACGGAGTTGCTTCAAGGAGCCAAAGAGGCGCGAGAAGAAAGAGGGAATCAACCTATCGGTAATTTGTGTATCTTCGTTACCCTTTTGCGTGCTTTACCAAATTTTCTCGTAGCCGGTAATCGGTAATAAAAAAAGGTGAGAAAGAAGAAAGAGAAGAAGAGAGAGCAGAGGAAGGATTCCGGTAGAGCGGGAAAGTTTACAGAAACGCGTTTGTGCAGGAAACACGAATTTTCTCCGTCAGAAGGGGCCTGCCCACCTTCTCTCTTAATTAGCGGGCCAGCCCGTACATTGGTTTCGCGGCTCGGGGGCAGGTCGAAACACCTCTAGCCCGTGCTGCCTCGTCGACTTTCGTCCCAAACGGCTCCACCTTCGTTTCGCGTATTCGTTGGTAGGTGCTTTTTCGAAACAGCCGGAAGCGCGAAAGCGTCGGTAAACAAGTGGCAAAGGCGTTCTGCGCTGCAACCACCGCGGGAAACGCCGCTTTTTCGAGTATTTTGGCCGTGTAAGTCGGCTTCTTTTATTTCCACGCTGCCCCGCCTTTGTTGCACCAGGTTCTCGTGGAATCGCCTTGAAAATTCATCGAAACGAAAGCAGCTCTGATTCGGCACAGCTTGGCCGGGCGGCGTCTCGCGCTTGAAAACGCGTCGATTCAACCGTTTATTTGCACAGCCGACGAAAAGTTTTGATGATCGGTGGCAAAGCAGGGGCAAACGAGGTACCGAGCATGATTGTAACGCGTGAAATGGTCCATTCACCGTAGAGTACGTCGCCGGAGAATTATCTCGACGTTATTAACGCATCAAGTATGAATCGTGATATGTAGCGTAGCTGGAGCTGTAACGAGGGCGACGTTATTATCCATCCCCGGTGCGGAATAATAAATGTCCGGAAATTTTAAACCGGCACGTTTCCACGCGATCACCGCGGAAGAGGAACGGAGTTCGGAGTTTCCAATTTTCTAGAGTCGCGGGCGAACGTACCTAAGTTTAATTCGTCAGACTCGCGTGCTCGCTCGCCGAGAGGAGACTAATCCCGCGAGGCAGCGGAATTCAATGCGCAAACTTGCTCGTCGTCCCGGTTTATTTCTGGTTTCGCGTGCCTCGCGAAACATCGAGCGAGTCGATACAATGCCCGGCCGCACAATCGCGCCTTTGATGTAATTTCCACTTCTTCGCCGGCGGAAAGACGCGTCTCTCCCAAGAATGAGTGGCTCGAACGCGTCGCCGAGGCGGTTTCATTGTTGTCTGCTCGGTGTTTCCGGGCGCAGGGATGCGAGAGGCACGTAGGAAATTACGTTGCACGTCAGAATGCGGTCTCGAGTTGCCGAGTGCGACTGATTTCATGGACGATCGGCGAACAGGAGTCTGAGCAAGTCGCGCAGGGGAACGCGGCTCGCGAGATTCGCGGAATCGAGTAAAAACGATTGTTAGTCTGAATCGTTTCCAACACGCGGGAGTAGTTCGCGCTCGAACGTGGCTTTCCATCTACGAACGTAATTATTCTTTCCAACTTGCTTTCTGCCTCGCGACACCCTTTCTTCGACCGTCCTCCTTCCTCAAGAGAAAAACGCCCTCGATTGTCATTTATGGTGACACTAACGGTTCCGACGAAATGGCCCGCACTTTAATCCCGTGATCGAGGTTATCAAGGGCCTAGCGAGTCGAGACTTCCTTTCGTTTGTGCTCGTGACTCAAAGGAGAACTACCCCTCTGAATTACATACCGTCGGAACGGCACGAGATGGCACAGCAATCTTTAAACAAGCCTCGTAAAACACTGATGACCCGGTCTCTCGGCACGGGTCATAAAGCTCGTAAAGCTGCGTCCTGATGTATAACGGAGAATAGGGGTTGTATGGGCGGCGCGCCGCGGCGCGGAGCAACCAAGCAAACAAGGATTTGCACGGGGATAGTTTATCGGCTACTCGTAGTGATTCCGGGGGGGGGGGTGGACGGCTAGAGGAAACAATAGTTGCGTCACGCTCGTTCACGTTGGAAAAGCTCGTGAAATCGTATCAAGAACATCTGGCGCCCAAATGCTATCAAACTTAGAGAAGATAGAAAATATCGAGAAAGAGAGCCTGCGTCAACCGTTATCGAAAGTGTTTCGAAGATCGAAGGGTAAAGGAGATAATAGTCAAAATATGGAAGCACCCACCGCAAGTGATTTTTGTTTTTCAATGAAGAATTTGCGTTGCTAACCAGTCGAAAAGATTGTTCAGGTTCACTGATAGAGGAACGAGTGGATGAATTTGTAATAGAAAAATATGTTGAAATAAGTAGAGGTATAGTGTATGCTGATCCAGATCCTCATTCTTACAGTGTTACAATACAATAGGAAGAAGATATGATAGGGAGCACCTTCATATATCTATAGCAAAAGACATTACCAAAAGGTTAACCTTAATGTGTAGCTCTAGCTGAAGGCCAAAAGAAACAGCAATAGAAATCTACTTACAACTCTTTTGTTTCTAGACTTTATAATCCAAAACAAAATTTATATTCAAGGGCACAATAATATGGACCTCTCCTTATTTTGAGTATTTTTCACTAAATTCTATTCTCTTCGTAACAGCGATGTCCAGGTCATGGATATACAAAAGTAAAGATGTAGAGTTTTTGTTGAAGTAATTGCTTCAACAAAAATGATCACAGGGAACGCGTGAAATACGTTGTACTACCGCTAGAATAAAGAATCGAGGTGGCGGACAATGGCAAGCAAAGGAAATGGAGTCATCGTGCAAAGTTTTCTCGGAATCATTGGAATTTCGATGGAAGCGAAACTTTGTCCAACATTTGAAAGTCAGATTTTATCGCGATCCAACGTCTAGCTAGCCGAAGGTTTCGTGCGCCGAGAAATAAAGTTTGAAGGTTCGCCGAGTGAAAACGGAACGATAAAGCGTCACTGAACGCGCGCGTCATGGCGAAGAACTTAACTTCAAAATCGCAAGCGGCAGCAGAGATCCATCGCGAGAAATCGCTTCCGCATCTTCCAAAAGTGTTCAATCGTGTCAGAACCTAACAACTATTTTTTATTATTGATAGAATAAATACACCGAAAGAAACTACTCGTACGATAACCTGGATATCATCAACAAATTATCCAGCTTCTTCGTGAATCGATTTATCGACGCGATTCAAAAGGCAGTAATCCAACGTATCTCTGACGATCATCGCCGATGGCAAATTCAGCATGCAATGTTTACAAGTTTAAACTGTCGGACTCGTGTAGTTTGTCGTACTACGATAGCGGTTCGAGCGTCTTTCGTTGAACGACCGTCGTTTAATCTCAGTCGTTCCTGAACTGGAAAATAAAAGGATGGCGAAGGAACTTATCGTCGCTTTCGCCTCAAAGTTTTCCCACTCGCTATACCATCTCTATCTCTCCTCGGCTTTCGGCGAAGGATAACAACGTTGGCACATCTAAGTTCGTCCGAAGGTACGAACGCGGAAGGTGTACTTCGCATTTGTAGAATGCTCAATTCAGCAGCATCCGCCGTTTCGAAAAACGAGAAAAATACCCATTCCGTAGCGAGATCTTTATCGCGGAAAGATTTCCCGAAACCAACTGCGAGATATTCCTTCGTTTTGCCTCCCGCTGTCATAATCGCAATAATCTCGCTATAAAAGCTCTGTCCTCTCTCACCACGACCGGGTGTTATAATAGTTACTTTACGCGAGTACGAGATATTTTTCTCCTCGAAATACGTTTCAGAGTCTCGACTAATTTAATATACTATGTAGGGGAAAAAATATTTAGCCGATCGAGTTTAACGAGATTCGAACTCGTATCCTCTGCTTTCTCAATTAAGTTACGCAGGGCATCAACAAATATTTCCTCCCAAACTCTTAAAATCTCAAAATGACCGCTACCAGCTACAATTAATAAATATCGTTTGTTTGTTAATATCAACAAGATAAAGCCTCTGTTACAGTAAGTATATAATTACATAAGTATAAAATAAAATAAAATAATACAATTATAGCGAAACAAGAACAGAAAGGATTAATTCGTACGAGATTAAGCAAACGATTTTAGGAATTACGTACGGCGATGTGAGCAAAGTACCCAAAGGTGATTAGAGAATCACAGAAAAGATTAAATTTGTTACAGAGATTGTTGGCATTTACAATTAGACGATTAAGGCAGTTAGATTGGTCATAAAGTAGGTTTCAGGTGTAAAGAGAGCACGAGTTCGTAGACGAACTGCACTACGAACACTAAATTTGTAAGGAATGTCTAGAGAGCAGATGAGTAGGTTGACAAGCTTATTATATACACGGTGTATAAACGGTAGATCGAGGCTATGGTACTGTTCAAGTGGTGGGAGGGAGTCATTAATGGGGTCATTACCCCCAGACGCAATTAATAGAATAGAATTATGATTATGGCTATAAATAGACGTAGATGAGTCGGTCGCATAGAAAGATAATCGGAGAAATTTATTTTGTACGCTTTCAATTAACGCATATCTGTAACGATATATGGTATATGGGGTCAAAGCGTAAATATCAGAAAAGAATAATTCCGCGCGGAGCGATCCGGAGTGGCGCGGCATTGCTCGATGCATCGTTGCATTAATAATTAATCGAATAGCACGTTCGTGTGCAAATTCGGGACGTTATCCGACGTCAACGGGAATTATTGATAACGCTGACGCGATCGGTTCTCCGACTGTCGCTTATTTTGGTCGCTCACGCGATCTTCCACGTCCCATGGTTCTCTGCGTTGATGCGTTTCCAAATCGAGCCAATCGGACAGTTCTCTCGTTCGATCGATAAGTCGCGCATTTCGACCAACTCTCCACACCAAATCGTTTTTAATTAATCCATGACAAACAGTCGAGCAAGCCGATCTAAATCGCCCGAAGCATCCTTGTCAAACGATAAATATCAAAGCTGCCTTTTCCCGTCGTATACTTGAGCAAATGAGCACGCGTAACTGATAACGCCAAGATCTCGTTGATATATACGTACCAAGCAGAATTATTAATAGCACAAGCAGGATCAATCTCACTCACAGTTATCCGAACCAGCCGGTCGATCTTCGATACACCTGCCGCGTTCCATATCGCACGGCTGATGCGTTTTCGATGCGTTTCATCGATGAGAACCCGACGAGATATCGAAGATACGTCCGAATAACCGAGTTGCTACGCGTGCCGCGAAACACGCGTGCACGGAGATAATGCGAACGATACCTCCAAGTAAATCGAGTTTCGACCGCCTCTGGGAGTCGATCGACAAATTCCCCACGTGCCGTTCCCATCGCATTCCCATTAAAACAATCTCGTTGCCCTGTGTCCAATACCAAATAATATTAAATTATAGACGGTTATTACGTACGGGACGATGTGACCAACCCAATGGATAACCTATGTACTTGAACCCCGCAAACTCTGTTAATATTCCATTCGTTAAATTCGATTACGCATTACTTCTAGCTTCAACCGTTGCCCCTCTCATCTTCCAAAAAAAGATTGTCGTAGCGCGAAGATGTACCGAGTTTCTGGCGCAACTTGTTTGAGAATCGGTATCGTCACCACCGCGTTGTCGCTGAAATCTATAGGTAGTCGTATTCAAACTAATTACGTGTTTCCCAATTTTTCAGCTACGAACGTTCCGTATATTACATCGATAAATTGAAAATATATATATATGTACGTATAACAGAAGCGTAAAATGTAGGTATACCGGTATCGAGGAGTTTCGAAGAGAGTCAGCTAGTTTCTCGGCCGGATAGCAATCGACCGTAGGCACACACGAGCTCACGTACCTCCTAGATTACATTCTAGCGAAGGTAAGCGTAGCCTGGTAACGGTAGTATCTTTCAACCTGCTGGCCCCTTCGCGTACATTTAATCCGATATCGTATTAACTTCGGCATACTGTGGCTCTGGGTGTGTACCGTATGGTGAATTCGAGAGCTGCGTGCATGCGCGCGATACTGCCGTGTCGTGCGAGATGGTGCGAAAAGGCCGGCGACCTTTATCGTCCGTTTCCATCGCGGAATTCGTTATCGAACGCAGCTCGAACCTACATTCTCGCGAGAGTCACGCCAGCACCGGCCGGGCCGCGTTTATTAATTGATAAGCCGACGAATTTCCTACGCGCGGATAACCCGGTCAGTCGATAAAACGGAATGCGTCATTTCCGCAAGTCCTCCTATCCTGTTTTGAAACTCACAAGTTCCCTCAAGAATGGCAGCAGCCCCGTAATTTATCGCGGTCAAACGGATCGTGCGGGTTTGTTCCAACTTCGAAGTTCAAGTTTGTCTGGTACTAGCGAGCTTAAGCCGGGTATTTACTTTCTCCAATCAAATTTCCCAATGGATTATAAAGCCATCGAATCCAATCTTCCTATAGCCACACTAGGCACGTGTAAATTACAAAGTGAACTGTCGCATTCCAAATAGTCCTTAATCATCAGCCTATCGGAGACAGCCGAAGCAGCGCCAATTCGAGTGACCGAATCAGCCGGTCGATCCGAACAGTGAAACCATCTTGACAGAGGCATCTATCGCGATGCCGTGGCAACGGAATGGAACCGTTTCGAAACGCTGTTCGCGACAAGGACGAGAGACACATGTACGATTATAAGAAAATAGCACTCGACATTTCGCGAAAGTTGTATTATTTTAAGAAGGAAACTACTCGAGAAGAGAGCTCTTCTGAGAAACTTTTCTGTTTCTTCTCATCCCTGGTTTCCGTCCGTATCATTGCTTCTTCCTGTAATTAGATAACTTTTGATCTCGTTGTCTGAGCACCGGGTAATACGAGCAAACGTCTGTCGCTCGCAATTCCGAGTCCGAACATTCCCCCGAAAACTAACAGAACGGAATTTAACCCGTCAACGATTTTTAACGGTGGGTAAATCGTAAATCGCGTATGAACATGTTGCACTTTCTTCCACACTGTCTCGCGTTTGAACGGTACATTATCAATCCGTGGTTTTAATTAATTTACACGTCGCGTGTACGTGACTGGACGACGTTCTCGCGAGATTCCCACGCCGTCAGCAATTTTCGTGCGTGCATCGTATTCACGCGATTGATTCGACCACGCGTTGGAAATCTCGTGTCTGCGGAGGCAACAGAGCCACGAAAGCTAGACAATCACAGGATAATTTCGAAATCTACGTGTTAACACGACGTGAATTTCGCGGCCTGATTTAAACGTCCCAGTTCGCGTTTTCGCATAACGAAGACATTTTTTACTGATCGAGGTCGAACATTCTTAGCGACGTATCAGACTACAGGATGAATAGGAATTAAAGCGGTATACAGTTTGAAAAGGAGGGGAAGAGTTCGGGCGGATGTTAACCAATCGAGTTATATAACGTCGAAACAGCACTCGGTGTATCGAGTTCGCCTGACACTTGGTCGTCGGGCTTTCCGCCCAAGCCGGAGCCGGTGCCAGCAGAGTCAGCGGAAAAATTCAATTTTTAATTAATACCGATACAGCCACTTCTACCAGCGAAGGACTGGTGGTGGTCTGCGCGATTTCGTTGTTCCGTAATTACGTAACGTCCGGCACGAAATTGCATCGCGCGAATGCAGTCCGCGTCGTTACACGCGACACGAATAGTTAACGTTTCAGCTGCTGTATTCCATTTTCCGTTTCCTCTTTGGCTTCCAGGTGCGTTTTCGTTCTGCGAAATCGACGCGGCGCCTTGCCTTCATATTCTTCCGGGGTATTAACGGAGGAAAAATCTAGGCCGAGGAACGAGGCCACCAGTTAAAGAATGCTAATTCGGTGTGTCGCGTCACCACGTCGCGGTCGAGTCAAAAACCGTTTCAAAGCGTTACGTCGCGCCACTTCGATTTGTGTCAATCACCTGTGAGATTCAAAGCCGTTCGCTACTTCACGGGTCGACTTCTCCGTGAAATGTCGTCGACAGAGCAACGTTCGGACGATAGGATCAAACCAAGAATCTATCTAATCGAGCACGCGGCGAAAGAAAGAAGAACCGAGAAGGATCGGTGCCGATGCAGTTGAAAAATGTCCCCGAGAACGGCGACGACTATGACTAGCCTGATTCAGGATTTCGCCAGGAACCTTCTCGGACTGGACGTAATTAATAAGGCTTGGACGCGTCGTCAGCTGCACCCGTAATTTTTCATCTCCTGGTCGGATACCGATTCTGCCGCAGCCACCGGCCTAGCAGACCGAAATGATGGAAGAGGCGCCGATGTTCTTGTTGTCGAATAAGGAGAAGGGAGTGGGAATGCGCTAAGATAATTCATTAGCCACGCGAGGCATTGTTGTGATTCATTATCGGCGCTCGGCGACTAGCTTTAACCTCTTGGTAATTTATTAAAAGCGAAAGAGAATTATATGATTAACGAGGACGCGCGTCTCTATGCTGCAAGCTTACGGACGTAATCCTCCACGGGAATTTATTTGGAAATTATCGCCTAAACATCTCCGCGCAATTAACCGTCAACTTTAACCGTCGGCGAACGCTCGGCGTCTTGTGATACTTGAAATTTTTCTTCCTAGAAACGCGCGTCGTTTTACCGCCAACGGATCCATCTGCTCCGGCCATTCCTCCTTGACGTTAATCGATCACGTGTACCGCACGCCACGGAGTTCTAGCCGCAAGATCGACGAAGGAAAATGTCAAGACTAAACAGCGACGAGGACTGTTAAGGTCCCCGATACGGTCCAGCATCCCATGACTACACGCTCCGTCGCGTCTCTCTAGCGGTCGATACCGATACTCGTCATCTAGTATCTTCCACCATGCTCCTCTCTCTCTTACTCTCGTTCTCCTTCTCGTTCCTGTCTCTTTATAGTCACCCCTTCTTCGGACTGTTCACTCTCGGCGAGACTCTGCGTGTTACGTCAATGGCAGCAGACCGACCTCAAACCACCCAGCTTACCCGGCGTCATCGCGATGTCTTTCTCCCTGATCGTTGTAGCTGTCGCGATGCCGGTGACGTCACGCTGCTGTCCTACTCTTCGCTCGGTTAAATTCATATCGTCGTGCAGGCACATAATAACACATCGATTATCAATGATCGACGTCATCCGCGACTTTTCTCGCTCAGTTACTCATCGCCGTCGTTACCGTATTTTTTTCCTTCTAAATGCGACAGAGATACCGGACAGAGAGCGCGTCAACCGATTTCTTTTCAAAAGTTTTTCGGCCGCGTCGCGGCGCCGATGAAAGTTGTCGCGGAAAGCGCGCGTAAAGCAGCCTCGCCACATTTACATGATAATAAAACGCTAACGATTGGCCGAAGACAGAATGACCATAATGAGTCGGTTGAAAATCCACGCGGCGCTAACAGACCGTCGCGAGCAGCATTAACATTCCACTTTCAAAGTTCTTGCGAGTAAAAAGGCAGGCGCAAGTTAGGCAACGTCGAAGCAAAGATAACGAGGACGTTTAACATGCAAATACCGGATAGAGAAAGGGGGTAAAACATGGGTGTAGTTGGGTGCTGCGGGTCAAACAATTACGTGGCAAGGCGCGGCTGCGGCCCGGAGGATCACGGCCACGAACCGCGTCCACGACAAAAACCGGTATGTTACGATGTAGGTCGATCCTCGGTGCTTTCTTGTCGATCCTGGAACCCAGATTGTCTGAGTGCCACATGCTCGGCAAGTAATCCCCCTATGATACCAGAAGACAATCGCGAACGCACGACAGAAATGAAAGAACTGAGATGGTTGACAAAAAAAAAAAGAAAAAAAATAAGCGTGGCGCAGGATGTAGTTACCGTACCGCCACGCTCCGCCAATAATCGCTCCATGATTTTTCGCTCCCGTTCAAAGACAATTCGGAAATATCAGAGGCCTATAAACGGACCGATTTATCTGGGGTGGGGCAAAAGCATTCATGGGCAAAGGAAGAACAGAGAGATGGTGTTACGTATTAGGTATGAAACTGGTTAGCTGGTTGACGTAACTGGAGACAACAAAGAGTAGAGAGTCGCGTGGCAGAGCAATGAATTTCCGGCTTAAGGCGCTCGAACGATAGAGGATGAATAGAGGCGACCAGGAGAAGGGTAAACGGACGAACAAGATAGAGTGCGACTCGTCTAAGCCGAATGCAGCGGTGGATGGTCCTCCGGTACGCGTCAAGCCCGCCGAAGCGGAACAAAGCGCGATCCCAATGAGCTGACTTGGCAATTCCTCGCTCGAGTCTAGCCGAAACTAGCTCGCTAATATTACCCTGCATTCTGTGCACCGAAGCATCCAGGCTTTACAGGCGCGGATGGCCACTTGACCCGCTCTCTAGCCGGCCGGGTCAGGCACCGTTATTGATTCCAAAAAAGAAAGAGAAGAAAAAATGAGAGACGAAAGCGGCGGGACGCGGTGAAGGGGCTGCAGCGGGAACACGACGAAACATCGAGCGGAAGAAAATCGGAGAAAAACGAGCGTTCTCAGGAAAAACATGGCTCGAGGCAGAAACCGGAACAGAGAAAGCCGACACAGGGAATCAAGATGAACGTGTTATTGTTTTAAAGCACCTGGAAGAGGTGCATTCGTAGTAGAAAAATACACAAGAAATGGCAAGATACGGGTCGAAAGAGACAAGAAAAGAAAACGCTCTGAGGCAGTTCACGTCACCCTTTGAAACATCTCGCACGATATCGTATCGTAAAATATTGAACAAGACGATAACGAACGTATCGAATAATAGAATAACGATATTATAATAATTGAACTATGCACCGGCCTCTGATTGAAGGCCTTGCTTTATCGTAAACTTTAATTTTGACTGATTCCTAACTTCAACTCTTGACTCGCTCGGTGGTAAATTCCCCGTGTGTCAGCGTCGTTCCCACGCGTATACGCCATTGAAACATGGACGATGTATGTCGATTAAATCGATCATATAAATTTCGAAACGAGCAACGTCTTATCCCTTTCAACGTGCGATGCAATTTACTCTTTAAAATAAGCTGGACGCGCTTTGAAGGAAATCGTTTTATTCTATCGTGACACATTCAATTTACCTAGTACTTAGGGACTTTTATTTCCAATAAGCGCACGGATCCGCACTCCTCTTTGCGCGACTCGAGGTCAAACGAATCAAAGGTTTCCTCCGGTTAAAAAGAGAAACTGGAGAAACCAAGCGGAGAGGAAGTTTGCGCGATTATTGTGTCCAGAACCGGCACAAAATATTTGGCCGTCGAAAAGTCGTCGTTAACTTGACGCGACGGTGCAGTCAAGAA
The DNA here is from genome assembly GCF_905332965.1 of Bombus pascuorum. Classification (NCBI taxonomy): domain Eukaryota; kingdom Metazoa; phylum Arthropoda; class Insecta; order Hymenoptera; family Apidae; genus Bombus; species Bombus pascuorum. The sequence goes on along the minus strand of NC_083495.1, from coordinate 1,384,876 downwards.
AACGAAATGACGACGGTATGTTGTAAAAGATGCCGTTTGTTCCATGAATGACGAAATTTGTCCAACCAAAGGAAAAGAGAAACAACGGGAACGAAGGCGAATTAAACATAATCGAAGAACATTGCGGCAAAGCACGATGCGTATATACTTAATAAGAGAGTAAAAAAAAACAGGGATAGAGAGAAAAAAGCAAAGAAGTGCGACAGAAGATAAATGGTAGACTAAAGAAACGAAGAAGGTAAGATAGCGGAGGAAGAGAAGTTAAGCAACTTGACCCGATTTGTAAAATGTTTCACCTGGATGAGATTGCCCCCACTCCGGTGGTCCGCACCCTCTTGACGTCACAGATGCACTCGGTGACGTCACGCCGCAACGTCACTGCACCGGCAGTTGGCCCGGGTACGGGGTCGTTGCCAGGAACACAGCGTGCTCGGGGCATCGATGACGCGCAAGTCACTTCCGTTGCACGCGCAAGGTATTAGCCGTGTGCAATTAATTAGCAGTTCAGTACAGGGACACGACGATACATTGATTACGTTTTCAATGTATTTGCCGGTGCGAGCGTCCCTCGGTGCGCGATCAATATAAAATCCTCGCGTTATACGTACTTCGCCTCGGTGCACCGCCAATGTTTTCGGTGTAACTGGGTGCACGCGTACTTGCTGAATCGCGTAGAATAAAACAAAGCCTCGCTGCCCTGCGCTGAGTCGTGTCGGTCTCTTTCGGCAGAATATTCTAATAATTTCCACGAAATCCCAACCGCCAAGTAACAGGAAAGTTGCAGCGATTGTTCTTGCGATCGTCATCGATCATCTAATATATCCGATATATCCTGTTATAGCTCGTCCTGACACCAACTTCCGTAACGAGTTCATACGCCCTGCGCGATCGATAGATCTAACATTTGTGCTAGCGGTACGTGCAGACATTTACGTCCAATAATCGGTATCAACACCTGCGGCATCACCACTGATCACCGCTGCTTCGTTCCACGCTCTTCAGACTCTGAATCTCTTCGGACGATCCAAATCGATGGACGTCTTTCGTTCCTGTCCCACCTATCCATCTTTTCGACTTTCAATGTTACTTTTCCGATCGTTCGATTTCTTTTCCTGTCTGGTACGTGTTTTGTCGCTCGTTGCGAAACGATTTTAGCGCGGGGCTCAGTTTCGAGCTAGCCATCGTCGCTTTATGAGTGGCCTCGTTATCGAAATGCGATAATTTGTTTAGCCGACCGCGAAATCGCTCTTCCCGTCCTTCGACCTGACTCCACCCTCTTCCTCGTCCCGGCTGCACACGGTTCCTGTCAGCCGTTCGGCACCGGGCTGTCGTGCGCCTGACAGCACTGACACTTTGGCATCATTACGATGTAAATGAACGTGAAGTGTCAATACTGGCCGGCCTCGGTTGACCTGTTCATTATTTTCCGTGGTCAGGCATCGTTCGACGCCCAGGTACTGGTGTACCGGCCAAAAATATCATCGAGTTGGTCTGTGCGATATCGAATTGTTCGCGGTCAGCGATGTATCGTGGTTTTCGATCTACTTCCGACCGTATCTTTTCCACTTATCTCTTTACCCAATACTTTGGATTGTAAACTAATTTCCACAGCGGTAGTTCGCGTATTCGAGAAAGCTTGAACAGAGGGCTAAGGATGAAACCGGTTGGAGGCAATTTTTTTAGAGATTTTATACGCAGTCCGAATATTTCCGACAGCTTCACCGGATATCACGAATCAATGGGGGAATCGATAGTTATCGTTTAGGTAGATGGAAAGTGTCACCGGTCGTAGACGCGTATTGAATGTTTCGCAGGATAAAATGGATAAAGGGTTGATACACTGTCGCACCCTTTATAAATACCGACTCATCGATCTCGCGGTAAACAACGAAGATACGATACGTTTACATGGAAATAAAAATAAGCAGAGATCTTAAAATTGGATTACCTTCGACGAATTTATTATTTAGCAACGATATCGTGTGATAGAGGGAAACTGGACGATAAAGCATTGCAGAGAGTGGACGTGTACGCTTGAAAATCGAATATAGGCCGTACCGTGTGCGACACTGCTAACGCGCCTGTACGTGACAGAAGCGCTTACAGATATTATCCGACGCTATGTAAACGGATAACATATTCGCGATAGATGTGGGATAGAGAAGTATTGTTTATCGTCGTCGGAAGTGTCGTTCGCAATGGAGCCCCGTAGCCACGTACATTTTTGCACAACAGAATTATTGTTTCCACTCACTGGCACGATAACCATGCGTCGAGAACCAGACGTCAGAATGTCGGCGCAATTTGTTGCCATCGGCGATGAGTTAATTTGTGGCAATTTTTCGTTCGTATGACGCAATATCAGGAAAGATCGTGCCAACACCAATCGCGTTAACGTATCACGTTTTAGTTGCAACTTTTGCGCTAGGTCTCCATAACACCCATCTGGTTTACGTATTCCAAATGTCTGGCTATTTCGAGATGCGACACGTCTCCTAGTTAAGCGTGGTTTTCCTTTGAAACTCTGATAAGAAAGTCTATTTAGTAGATTATATAATTCGAAGCGGTTTTCTATTCTTCGTCATTTTGCCCAATCGATCAGAAAATTCAAACTCGATACGCGATAGGTTCGTCGCGTAGCTATACGCAGCTCCAGATTAATTTAGCAAAGAGGATAAATGGGTGATCGAAGACAACACAATGCAGGTTCTTGCGTTCGACCACCACGCGAATAACTGCGATAATGACCACTATCATGCACGGCACGTGGTTATTTCGCATGTTCCTTTATCTTGCTGTGCCGTACGATGAGTATCCGCTTGTCGGTTTACCTCGTGGAATCGCGAGCACCGGAATCGTCTCTATCGATGTCGACGGATACAATGCGCCACAGTGCTGTTGGCGTTTTCTCGCGCCTATCATGAACGGCAACGCTAATCTTCATGAGCAATTTGCACGTGAGCTGTTTATCGAAAGGCGCAAATTACTCGTAATTTATCGTGTTAACGCCAACATCGGTTACAATTATGACTCGGGCTGTTTGATTCTCGCAACTACGGGAAACACGGTATGCCTTGCTAGATGACACCGATGGAATATCGAGTGAAATTCATCGAAGAATTTGTTGAGAATCGTTGATCTTAATCGAAATAAAAGTATAGGAAAACTTAGATTACACTTAGAATTGATATCAAGATAGTTTCAGATTTATTTAATTTATATGTGATTTACAAGATCTTCTTCAATATATATTTGCGACGTCTTGGCACCCTCTTTGTCTCGCCATCTCCTATACCACTATACTACTAATGGAACAGTTGCATTCATCTGCCTTACGAGATGTTGTGCACGCATATACTTCTACACATTCATACTCATATACGTGTGTCACTACTAGGCGGCTAATCTAGTGTAGCACACAAAATTACACATATCTCAATAGAATTCAAAAGAGGATAACTCGTTATATCCAGTCTCGAATCGAATCGTGTTTTAATCGACAATTATATAAGTCGGTATTTATAAGCCCATTAAAATGGTAGCCAGCGGTTAGTGCGAAACAGGATGTTCGAAATTCCGCGGAAGCGCAAAGAGGACTCGGTGTGAAAAATATGAAAGTGTCATTCCCGCACGAGAAGAGTCGGTTTATCTGGCCGACGTTAACTTTTTAATAGAACAATTTGTTGTTGCGGCAGCGCTGGAAAATGTTGCCACATAAACTTCGTTATTTTAGTTACGTTTGCTCGTTCATGTGCAAACCCACGTGGCGCATGCAAATGTTATCGTGGCGTCGATCCGACGTTGAGCATCAATTCCAACGGTGCATGCAGGTGACGCGACGATTTCCCCGCCCCGTAAGCGCGGATTTTTCCGGGATCCAAGCGATTTACGGTCTCTTACTAAAATATCCGACGATTCTACTTTTGCATCGAACGCCCCTACACCTCCCTAACTAAGTGCTATTCGTACTTAGCGTACATCTGCAAGATCGTAATTATTACGACACCTTCGGCGATCTCTCCGACCTGATTATCGACTACAAATTGTCTGAACAGTGACAGGCGTGAAAAGCGATCAAAGACAGATTCGATGCGAATTTCGCGGAATATTTTGACCCAAGAAATTTTGGTTCCAACCGATTGGCGTACAGATACAATTTAGAGTTCAAACGTTGCGAGCAGCGGAAAATTTTCATAGTACGGTATCGACATGTACGAATCGACTCGGCACGGAGCATTCTCGAACCGACCAAAACCCATAGATTCAGTTATTTCTAAATAATTGGGGCGTTCGTGTTTCTGAAATTGTTACTTCCAAAAACCAACTAGCAAACGTATTCCCCGAGAAGGAAACGAGAAATCTTTCGCCCTTTAAATGCAGGGTGCGTCAAACAACTCTGCTTCCCATTCACGTTTACGATAAATTTTCGAAATTCGATATACGCATATATGGCGTATCGGCGGGAAATTGCCGAGACACCGGTAAAAAAAAAATGCGATAAATGCGTTGGTTCTGTTCATTTGGACTCGATAGTGGCGCCGTAAATTTTATACGCTGCGAAAAAGGCTGTTAGAACGATGAAATTAAGAGAAAGAGCCATTAAATTGTGAAAACGGCCAGAATTCGGTGGAATCGTGGCAACTACATCGATGAGTCGTGTGCTTTTCAGCCTCGACCCCGGGTATCCAAGTAAAAGTGGAGTGGCAAGATTCGACTTGCGGATGTTCGGCACCACCCAAAAATTTTGTATACGAATTAACTTAATAACGCGATATTTCTTCCTTTCTTCTCTTTTTCTTTCATTTTTTCGACGAACTGTAACCGTAACGGATTTTATTAGTTACGAAATCCAGAAAATTAACCTTCGCGGCGGGAAGAACAGACATCAGATTTTCGTGGAAAATTGGAAAGATGAGACGGTACGTCCGGAGAAACGCATTTGTTTGTCGGCGGGGGCTGAGACTGGGGCCGTGACCGGGGTCGATGTCACGCGTGCACGGAATTACACTCACAACGCAGACGGTCGTGTCCACCGTCGAAATCTATTACGCGAAAACGTATCGGTCTCTGCTGACTCGTAAAATATGCTTCGTCTTCTCGTGACAATGAAAATCACAAACTGTGTTTTTTAACGATCGGTGTTGCGACCGTTCGCGGAGAGACGCGGTCGCGAGGAAACGCGTCAGCGAGAGTCGTAAATTCTCGCTACGATTCGGCTAATCGACGCCGCGAAATGGTCGCTCCCCGCGTTTCGTTTAGGATAACCGGGGTGATTCACTGAATGCAACTTATTCTACGGTTGTAGAATAAATATGTATATTTGTATCAGAGTAACGCTTACGATCTGTATAAGGGTTGGATTAATAATATTGGAAGTTACCACTAGAATGTTCGAGTTAAATCTTGTACAATGTGACCGATTTGGACGCGACCGTACAGAGAGTTTTCGACTGCGACTGATCGGTTAGAATGTTAGATTGTGACTTTACGATGTCTCTCAGTGAGTTCGTTGGACTGAGCGATCGTTGTAGACGTGTTGACTGATTTGACGACGAAGACGAACTAACTTGATAGTGACGATGCTGTGTCGGAGGTGAGCTAAGGGTGGGTGTGTCTAACGCACGGAATCATCTGATTTGTTGATGACAGTTTTTGGTTGGAGAAGTGAGGGTAATAGAAATTGTTTCTATTGGTTAGTAAGACTATCGATGGACTAGGAAGGGTATTAGCCACCCTCGATGGAAAGTTGGGAGTAGGAGGCATCGCACGTGTGAACACTTAGCGTTCACGTGTTTTCCAGACGCTAACCAGAAACCTTAGAAAACGCTTTCGTGGAAAAGCCCTTGTTTGCGATGAAAGACTTTCGCCAGAGTTTTCTGAGATTTATAGTCAGGCTGCGAGTGTCTTCAGGGGTACGCAATAAAGATGTGCGGGCATCTGGCTGCCATACGTCCGCGAGGTGAGGTCCGGCTCAGGTAGAGAGTCGGCCGACGTAACAATCGGATGTTATTTCTTTTATAGTAACGACGATAACAACCAGGTACCAATACGGAACTTCAAATGGATTATTTTAATCGAGCGTAGTTGAAACCGACACCGATACCAGCTTTATTCGCTGCTCGCTATTAACTTTAATTAATCATCGTCATCGTTGCACGGCCGTAAATCGATCTGTTCGGTGCGCAACAAGCTCGAACGTGGATACTTTTGCGAGTGCACGTGATCGCGAAATAAACTGTATTATACTGGTAAACCGTTGTTTTTGTCCTTGTTACCCTCGACCCGCCGCTCGCCATGAACAATGCTCATCTCGTTCGTTAATCGATCGATCGTTCCATACGTTATCGCTTTATCTCTTCGCCGACTGATAGCACGCCTTTGCGCGAAACACGCGATAGCATTAGACTGGCGCGACACCTTAATTGCTCGCGCGTGTCTTTCAGTTTTCATCCAACGCTTCCTTTGCCAACACGTGTCGAAATTCGTCAATACGTCGATTAAGCGTCGTTCACAACGAAAGCCTTGCAGTATCCGATTTCGCGTTGAAACGTTATGCAAAATAGAAAACCGGGGGAGGGACGTGAAATGAAACGCGTGGTCCGAGCTTAAAATTCCCACACGCATCCGCTGATATTTCTTTTATTTGGCTGGCTCGGCGATGTGACCGACATCGACTCGTTTGACAGACATCGGCCATAACTTTTGACACAGGCTGTACGCGCATAGCATGTTCTCGCTTCTAACCCCCTGTACCATACCACGGTGATGCCGGTCCAACGGGGCAAGGGGAAGAGGGCAAACCCGCGGGACGTGATTTATTCGTGCTTTCAGGGATCCTTTAAAAGGACCTTTTGCTCTTCCCTTGCGAAAATGTATCAACCCAGTTTCCCTCGTGATCATTTTTTTATTATACCATTCTAGCATTCCTCTTGCTACGATGGCAACGACGGTTGGTTCTCGTTGCAAAAACTTGCGGAAGAAATCACATACGACGTGGAAGAAAGTTTTCGATCTTGCCGTAAAGAATAACGTGGCCCGGAAAAAGACGCTGTGACAGGCTACTACGAAAAATGAAAGGCACTCGAAACGTAATTTTCCTCTTCCGTATCTCTGTCCGCGAGCCCCGCGATGCGGTGCAATAGCGAACCTAAACATCGCCGGCGGTGAAAAGATTCCTCCCTTGCCCGCCTGTTCCTTTTTTCGTTTTTATCCCACCGATTGTTTTCGCCTTGCGTTTTTAAGCCTACGTCGTTAGCCTCGTTCTATATTTCGTGACTTGGCGATCGCCGTTTCCGTCTCTTGCATCGGTGGATTGCCTTTCTACGGATAATCTACGCCAGAGACGTAACCTGATCGACGCACGTATGTACGTCGCGTTGTTTCGTTAAATACACATCGGTGCGAGACTTTGATCGCGAACTCTATAACACCGCGCTGAAGACCATCCTTTTTTTGGCTGCCGTTCGACGACGATATGTTCGCTCTCGAGCGCAGAGGCGGCACGACGACGATGTAACGACGGAAAAAGAACAAGTCTGGCGAACAGGAAAAATACGTTTGTCGAAAATCGAGTGACACGCGGATAAAGTGCGAGGAAAAAGGGGGAGAAGCCGGTCCACCGTTCGATAAATGATGTTCGAGAGCGTTCCGCGGCAAATAATTGTACGCAAGCGTACAAAGGAGAGAATTATCGGATTAAAGCGACGTTTAAATTGAAGCTACGTACGTGGTAAAACGCACAACGAAGAATAATCCGCGTGACGTCAATAGTGGATGGAGAAGGAAGGGGGACGGGTAAAGCACGCGGAAAATAAAAATACACCTGGAACGAATTTCTCCGGGAAAGGTTGAAAAGTGTACGGGCCGTTGTTAAGCGGGCTGCTCACAATGGAATCCCGGCCGCGACCTGCTACTTTTTTCCACTCCCCGCTGAATAACTCGTGCGGAGAAAATGCGGCAGCGAGTAATTAAAAATGTAAATGGGCGCAATTATGCCAGCAAAGACATACCCAATAGCGATATCTAAGTTTGGCGCGAAAAAGGTCGCGGTATGCTAAGATTCGAAGTCGCCCAACGATGGATTTCGTTAAAGCGACTATAATATCGATCGATAGTTGGTGTAACTTGATGTAATCAAGTATCCGTAATCCTTGATAAAACTTTCTCTCTCTCTCTCTCTCTCTCTCACTCTCTCGCAATATCGCATACGTTCCACGATTTCCAGTTGCAAGACGGAACAGAAGCCTGTTCGACGATGAACATTCACGCGTTCGAACAACTCGGGAGAATTGCGGTAGCGATAGAACGATCAAAGTGTACGAGTCCCTACGACCCTCAATGCGCTCGAATCGTAATGCTACCGACGAGGAGGCCAACAAAATTCCAGGGAATTAAGCCGAAACGGTCGCCCCGTTTTACCGCGCTTCGTCCAAATTGGAAGACCCACGATATTAAATTCGAGTTAACCGATTCGCTGCAGTAACTCGCTGGCTACGCCAGCTCGCTGGAACTGAAACCACTCGCCTAACTCTATAAATATCGATTTCCTCGGAAACGATGCAACCCTCGCGCTTTGGCGTCATGTAACCGACCGCTCTTGATTTTTTAAACGACTTCGAGGTGATGGCATGGCGTTTTCCTTCTAACGGGACGCGAACCACAGCTTCTGATAAACGATGCAAACAACGTCGTTAAGAATTTAATCCTGTGCTTCGGCAACTGCATGCTGTGTCACAAATCGAGTTTTTAATAAATTCTACCGGTGATGAAAAGACAACAGAAATATCAGACTGGTAGAGTGCTTTTCGTTTATCAGACGCACGTTCGTTGAAGTATTTTGCCGAACTAGTTGCTCGTTATAATGGATGCCGTAATCGAACTCGTTAACACGCCATTGAAACAAATAACCCGCCAATTATTTTCTCCTGTTATCACGCTTATTTACGCTGTGTTCACGCTACTACGAGAATAACGTCAATACGTTAGTCGTCATTGGACAAAGAATCGGCTCGCGGCCAATTTTGAGACTCGATTCCGGCATGAAATTAAAAAATCCATTGTCCTCTGGGTAACTGACACGTATACGTTTCGCAACAATCGCTTTCCTCGTGCGGAAATTAGCGTGCCAACAGTATCAATTTTCGTCGCACCAACCAACCATTGTTGTCGGACAAACAATTAATGTCATTGTCGCTCGTTTGCTGAAACATTTCCGTCAAATGTCGCACATTCGCGACAATAATCAGCGAATAAAACGCGAAACTGATCCGATCGGTCTCCTCGACCGTGAGGTCGATCGTCGGAATCGTGCGCAATCCAAAACTAAACAAACAATAGATACAGCTTACATTTCTTCGAGACTTTGGAAATCGATCGGGACGATGGTCGTTGCACGTAATAAAACGATCAAATAGCGCGAAGAAAGGAAACAAGAAGAAAAAAGAGCCATCGTTGTCGCGACAGATTGTCCGGCACGTTTGACGAATGGATTTCAAGGTATCTTTCCGCGATGTCGGTTGGCGCCATCGAGTTGCATCCGGCGCTGAAGTGGTATATTTTTCACAGAGTGATAAATATGCAAGAGAAACTCGAAGCTGGCGAGCCACCTGACCCGTCGAGTCACCTTTGCGTTACCTTAACCGGTTCTCGGCTCCCTCGGTCGCCATTTGTTATTTATTATTTGTTTCACTGCGAAACGCCAGCCATTCGATCGTATTCACATTTTTCACGAGTCATTACGGAACGAAGGGGAACGAGCACATCGTTTACGTGCTTGAAGCACTCAATTTTTTCGGAAGCGCAACCACTAACCGCTCAAGGATACGACGACCATTAAGAGCTCCACCTTTTCTCTAATTTCCGCTTGGAATAAAAATCAAGTGTATTCTTCCACGAGAATCAACCGTGAAACAGAGTGTCAAGGATTTTCCCTTGCGTCATTCGGGAAATTTTAATCGCGCGTTTTAAGAACTCGCTAAGAAAAATCACAGCTCGTTCTCCATGCTAATTGACGAGTACAAGCGGTTCAATAAATTAAAGGGATGCTGAGTCGCGACGAATACGGTCCAAATGGCCAATAATATAATCGCTAATGTACCTGTATCATTAGGGGTTACGTCGATGCGTCGATAGGTCGGCTATGAAGAGGTTACTTGAGTATGCATGATCACGCTTGTGGTACGAAAACCCTAATTAATTTAGAAGTAACTTTTGATCAAAGTTTATCTTCGCCGTGCTTTTTCCACGCGAAACGTTCAACAAACTCACCTCATCACGGAAGCTCTCGCTTCACGGTTTTCTCGACACTTTAGTTCCGCAATAAAGTAGGAATACTCGAATTATCGTCGGAAGTACCTTCTTTTTTTTTATCGAAAAACCCTCGTAACTGATGCTTTCGACGTCAGTAGAAAGCGGAAAAAGTTGGCGAAAAACGTGAAAAAATGTCATGCCTCGGACTAGTCGGGCAGAGGCCGCAATGTCGTGTCCCTTAATCGATCTTGTACATCGGGTCGATAATTCATCGTTTGTTTGCTTACGATGCAATCGATAATAACCGTAGAGTTTAAGGAGAAGAATGAGTTTGGATCAGTAGCCGCATTACCAATCGACCTTCTCGCCGCTCTTTAGGATTCGAGTCCGGTAATTGCCGTGGCGATTACCAAGAATTACGACGATAATTACCGTCATTATGCGGCGCAGTAATTTTGGTAATTACCGCGGTAAATCGTAAGCTCCGATTGCAAGCTCTCTGCTGGCCAATCTGTAGACCGAGGCTAGATAACTCTTAAGACACGTAACTAACAGCCTGATACGAGATTCGCGTGGAACCCTGTTGCCTTTATTTACGGTAAACCGATGGTTTCCCAAAAGACGAGCTCCCGCTCCCCGATGCGGCAGTTTCCATTTTCTCGAGCTCACGAACCTCCCCGCTACCGCGAACCTGTTGAAATTTATACGAAAGCTAATTACCAACGATTTTATGCGCCAAATTCCCGACTGCAACAATCTAGAACGGAGACGCGATTAGCCTTTTCCAATTGTTCCTATCGTTTGAACGGGCGAGTTATTTAATCGACTGCGAAAATAGCAGGTGCGGCTTAAGCACAGCCAACGACGTACAGCCCAAAGTAACGAGACTCTTGTTTCTCGATGAAACTTTGCATCTGACCATTTTAGTGCTAAGTGCATGGTGCACCCGAGTCCAACTTAAAATCAAGGGGCCAATCGTGGTAAATTCCTACTGGCGCACCGGTAACATTTCCAGTATCGCGATCAAACGAAAGCTGAGTAAATCGATGCACCGAACAGAGCTCGACTATCGCCAGCGAACTGAAAGCTGTAATCGCGTTTCAATTTCACTATTCTCCCAAACTATCAAGTACCCCTCGATCTCCTGAAATCTTATCGAAATCGATCCTCTGCAAAGAATAGAAATATCGTCATTTATTCCGCCGGTACGTTAATTCGTCAAACACGCTACTTTGTCTCGTGCTAATTAATTCGATAATTTTTCGTCATAAATAACCGTTCTGTTGCAATTTAGAAATTCGCACGGTTTTGTCACGACAAAGGTTCGGCGACGACGACGACGATAGATACGGGGTCACAATCGAGAAAGGCGTACCTTTCATTGGGATTGTGATTCGCCGCGTGTAGCTGCCGCCGAACAACACCGGCAATCAGACTTGTCAGGCAGTGCGCAATGCCGGCGCTCATTTCACAGTAATGAGGTTCGGAAAAACGAACAAAAGGAAATAATAGAAACATCCGCGTGGTAGGTGATCGGCGAAGCGATGATTTTCGGTTGACCGGTCGCCGAAAGAGGACACGTTGCAATTTTCAGAGATGGAAATGTCGAATCTGGGATAAAATGTGTGAGCTGAGGCGATCAGCGACATCTGGAACCGCAAAAAGGATTCGAAATCGGAACTATGACTGACAACACGCGGGAAATGATAAAACGCGACGCGAGCATCGATCAATAGAAATTTACGAGTGGCGATGTCGCCTAAATAAATGAACGTGGCGCGGGACGGAAGGACAAGGCAGCGAGAGAACGCGGTAGAAATTAAAGAGGAAAGTAGGAATCGAGGAATGCGTTCATCCAGGAACACCAGGGCGGAAATGAAAAGCAACCGGAGGCATCGAGGGCGCGAAGTGGAGCAGCGATGTCAATGATTCGGAAACGATCGATGAAATGACAGTTTTCAGCGCGTCGCGTCGCCTCGCGTCGCAGCCATGCAGTGATTGCGCATGGTGCGACTCGCGTCCATCAACTTGACAAACGTCACGTTCGATGCAAATGGCCGAGGCTGACCTCGCTTGCCTGCATCTGGCCGAATGCTAAGCCGCCTAATTCACGCTCAACTTGCCCATTTTTTATTAGCTTCGTCGTAACGTTGTCGACTAGGCTGCGTAAGACCTCTTAGCCGAAATATTTTCTCGAACGTAGTAACACCGTATGTGCAGCTGTTGCGTTACAAACGATTACCGGCGTATCATGTCTCCTTGTCTCGTTCAGCCACGCCAAATGTCACGGACGATTCCTGAATTTATGTATGAAGCACCGTCCAGACTTTCTATATACTTTCCACCTTTCAACAGTCGTCGTTATCGTTAACCTTCCACGCCTATTCCATCAGTCCTCTATACGCGGATGGTTCGCTTCAGCAACCGATGCGATCGACCGAACATTTCGTCGGTATTTTTATCCTTGACGCGTTTCCCTCGGTCCCCGATCCGACTGCGTTTAAGCAAAAAACGAAGAGAAAAGATTCGTATTCTTCAGTTGATCTCGCTCGCTGTCAAAAGATCGTTCGTGGATATTCGGATAAGTTATGAAAGTTTTATGAAGCGCTAGCAAAGAAGACACAGGAGGGTGGACTTCAGGATTCATCGGCCGACGGTCACGGTCGCGCAATTTTTACGTTTCATTACGCGAAAAAGAGTTGGCCCATTCGATTGATGTCCCCAAAGAGGTCGACGTCTCTCGAATATCGCGAATCTGTGATATATTTGGGAATAAAAAAAAAAGTCAATGACAGAATAGAACGTTTTCATGGCTCGAAGGTACGCGATATAACTAAATCTTCCAATGCCGTGATTTCGATTGTTGCAGTGTGTGCGGATTCGTCGCTCCATCGCACCGGCCCGGCTCATAACACGACCTGCGAAAATATTTTCAAAGTCGGTTCCCGTGACTGTGAGTGTGATCGTGATTGTGAATGCGGTTACGAAAAGCTCGTTCGGATTTCGAACTGTTCGTGAAACATGTGTTGTAATTCAGCCGATGATATCGGGATCGCGACGCACCCATTCATAAGAGTAACGTTGGAAACGAATTCGGACGGTTTCGCTTTCAAAGCGAAGGCGGGTTAATCCGGCCGAATTTGAACTTGCAAGTTGCACCGAGACGATAAATCAGAGCTCGCTTAATAATGAAATTCAATGCGCTTGCTCCGGTGTCGAGCAAGTTTTATCAAAAACGTCTATTTATCTTTCTTACGAAACAGTTTGAGAACCGTTCGCTCATAAACGGCACCGGTCGGAGAGAGATTCTCGTCTCGGCCCTGTTGGCCGTGCTTCCTCCACCGGTAGAACTGGGTCGCCGAGATTGATGGTTTTTCTTTTATCCTTAAGATCTCCAAATAGAACGTGGTGAAGCGGGGGCACAGAGAGGGCATTCATAAATTTCGTAAACACGCCATCCAGGTGAATGCCGTCATCTCCGCGTCACGGAATTTTAAATCGTGGGTCCCGCCCCTTCGCAGTCTCTTGGCCCTGCATACTTACGCCATAATTTCCGGCAGTCGAAGAAGGGCCGCGACGAAACCACGGCCACGGGAAATAAGGGATGCGATGGCGCGCTCGCATGAAATCGAATCGAGGAAAGGAAATCGGGTCGAACAAGGTGACCTGCCGGAATCAAAAACTCTCCAAGACGTCCCCGTTGTTCGATAACCGACAGAAGCCGCACGGAATACGCGAAAGTTAAAGTGCCGTAAAAGCGATTCGATTTGCACAATTGTCCAGCGACTCTACTCTTTCATCAAACTCTGCTCTGCTACCTCCAGCCGGTACTTTCTTCGTCTTCGACTTTGTCACCGCTCTATTTCGCGTTCTTGTAATATTCCGTCGTTTCATCGGCGCGAAACAAAATTTGATGGAACCGAGGATTTCGAAGGAAAGAACGATACGATGAATAGCCGATTGGACGAAAAGTGGAAGTCCAAATATAGAAAAAAAAAAAAAAAAAAAAAAACGAAATACAGGAACAAACAGAATGATGTAGAACAGGCGGGAAAGGCGAAAATTGACACGAGAATCATCAAACGAATTTCGCTTTTAAATTTCGCCTCGTGCAATTAGCTTGGCTTGAAAACGGAGAATCCAGAGGACAGAGTTTGCCAAGTTTAAATCGGATTCATCGAATGTCTATAAATACGTTTCGATCACGATGATCAAACGCGCGATTCCGATACGCCTGATTCGTCGCCAATGCTCTTGTTCGATCGTTTCAGAACGATCGTGGCATCGAGAACGAGGTTCGACCTCAAAGCGTTGCAACGAGCAAATTAGAGGCCGGTGAGCCGATACCAGAGTCGAATAACGCTGCGCTCCATCAGCATGTTTCGTGACACGCGAAACTTGTACAAATTTTTTCCGTTATCCCTAATGATTCGCCTTCCAGTTTCAAACATTTCGTTCCTTTTTCTTCGCGCCGTAATTTATCGATCAAATTTCGATCGGTTAAACCCTCGTCGTCCCTCGTTCCTGTAAATCGCAAGATTCACGAACTTTTATAGCGTTTAAAGTAACCGCGAGGCTCGCAGTGACAGAGCCACTCGACCTCCGAGTTCCTTTCGGTATTGCCACTCGAGGAACCCCGAGCGAGGCTTGCTTCCACGTATGCGTCGTATTTAATCCGCGTTTTACGCCTCGCTGGCTCTGAGCGTGATTCAATTACGAAACGAGGCTGGTTAGACCCACTGTCGAGTCATGTACACACTAACGTCGATCCACCTTGTTCGTCGCTCCTCCTCCACTGTTGCTACCACCACTACTATCCTTCCTCTTACAGAAGTTGCAACCTCCGGAGTACGAGAATTATCCCCACAGACGTAGAAACGCGTTCCTACGAGGTGATCGTAACACTTCTGACTACAAACGGAAAA
The DNA here is from genome assembly GCF_905332965.1 of Bombus pascuorum. Taxonomy (NCBI): domain Eukaryota; kingdom Metazoa; phylum Arthropoda; class Insecta; order Hymenoptera; family Apidae; genus Bombus; species Bombus pascuorum. The sequence continues at coordinate 1,369,703 of NC_083495.1, read as the reverse complement.
GGAATAACAGAGAGTGGTACCGGGAGTGCATGCACGAATTTTCGCCCCTGCTGCTGCCGCAACGCTCGGTAATAATTTGACAATGCCGTGGCTTGGGAATTAATTTCCGCCAAACGTTCACCGACATGGCAGCCAGCTTGACGCGATGACGTTACTGCGCGGATCATCACGATCAACGCGCTGCGCTCAACGACTGATCCAAAGGTGCTCAATTACTTTTAGAACTCGTTGCGAAAGATAGAGGGACGAGCGCGAGGAAGAGCGGTTGAAATTTTCCTAATGAACGTGGTTATTTCGAGCGTTTCATTCTCTTTCCATCTTTCTGTTGGCGAGAAACAGCCTCGTAACGGGAACAAGTAACAAGGATAATGTTTACTCAAAGATACAGTGAAGTCGCGGTGCGAAGCAGATGTGGGTAGCTCGGCGCGTTGAGTGCATCAACGTAGGGAGCACGTTTGTTACATTACCAATTCTCTGCAAGAGGCCGTCTGCATGAAATGTAGCGGCTAATGGGTCGAGTGTGTTTGCGAAGTGTCCAAGTATAAACGCAGGTGCAGCGTGCAGCCGAGTACTACGCGCGTGCTAATTTTAAGGTGTATTTGTGTACTCGTTGCAGAAAGCGCGCGAGTTATGTGTCAGTAGTCGAGTCCCTTGATACTCGTAAGAGAGAACGTTGCTTCCGATATCTTTCCCTCTTTTTTCCTTCCTTCCTAAAGGAGCTTTAAAGTAACTATTATATTTTAGAATGTCCGTCGAAAGTTTAGAGTGGCTTCACCAGCTCTTTTCTGCGATATATGTATATACATATGTATGTAGATATGTATGTAGATCCTTCGTAACGTAACGTAACGTAACGACGGCGATTTTATAATCCAACGACTTATAAAAGAACTACAAACATATTCGTTTCATGATCGCGTAAATTATTAACATTTTTGGCTGTTGGTGTTACACGCGAAAAATTCGGAAGCGCGAGAAGCTCTGTCCATGAAGGCAGCGTAAGAATTTCCTCTCTTCGGGCCGTGAACAAAGTTGACCCAGACAGAGAAGGAAAGGGAAGAAGTGTGGAATACTCGTGGGGATAAAAGGTCGCGAGGGTGAATTCCTTCGCGACGATGGAAGGGAATAGGCTGGCAGTATGGAATTACGAAGTTTAAGATAAAATGGATTCGCGGAATCTGAAATAGAAAATTCCCTGGCTAATACCACCACGAAATTCTCATTCTCTTCGTATGACCTTCGCCATTTGGGGACTGGGTTTTCTTCGTATTCGAGCCTTGAAGAAGCGTCTTCCTTGCCGCGCCATAGACAAAAAAGGAAGAAAAATAATCGAACGTGGATGAAATCTGGCGAGTTCGAACCGTTTCGTTTCCCCGTTCGTTTATTCTCTTCTACTTTGTTCTATCGGCAGTACTAATTCCGAAATCCTATGCTTTCGAGATTTTTGATTCCACAGGTCGGCCAAAAAGTGATGAATTTAATTAAATCGTATTAATTCTTCCGTTCCTTTGTCTTCTTTCACTGACCAGGATATAGCACTCAAAATATGAGAACGAGGCTCGTGAAAAGCGACGCACCAAGAGCAAGGGTTAAAAACCAGGGAGAGGAAAACAATGAACAGGCTTCAAGAAAAGCGGTACGACTGGATTTGAAAAGAGGAAGCAGAGCAAGAAACTGAAAACATCAAGAAACGATAGGGGGAGGCCACAAAATTTAACCGACGTTCACATAAATTAATAAGATACATTTAGCGGCAGGGCGGGCGAAGCTGACGTCACCAGCAGCCGCAGTACACAGACAACGTTTCAAGTACAGTAGATAGCAAACGTCGGGATAAGGGAGTTAGCTGAATTATATCGGTAACCACTAACACACCTACTTTTCCCAGTCACGTGCACAAACTCCGTGTACCCATTGCATCGGTCCGCTTTCCGCTAATCGGATTTTTGCTTCGAAGAAAAACCCCCAACTACCAAACGAAATCGTTCCTCCCAGATAATGCAGCATCCCGGAAAAAAAAGAAAAACCATGGTCGAGCGAAAGTTTAGGTTAGAACAGTGGTTGTCGATGTAACGGATTGTGTTTAAATCCTTCGAATCTTTACGGAAAACGTGCAATTCGATAATACAAGCGATCTATTGGGTTGGCAACTAGGTGATTGCGGATTTTGTCAATATCACCTAATGATAAAATCCACAATCACTTAGTTGTCAGCCCAATATAATTCGACGACGAATATCGATCGTTGTTTCTTGTCTATTTCGATCGATGACTTCGGAAACTTTTAAGAACGGATCGGTAATCGATCGTATCCGTCTAGACACTGTTGAAGTGCCACAGCCACTGAATACATTCACGACTGCGTTGACCTGCCGATCGATGGCTGTTTCAAGAGGGTGAAAAGAAATTTGTCGGTACCGGTGAACAGTTCACGTTTCACTTTATTTGTTACAAATATTATAACTAACGCTGCGAAACATATAATACTTATTAATTGAATATTTACAAATTATATACACGTAATATCAAAATTACAAGAGCAACGCGCAGACTGAGCTTCGAAGTTATGTTGCATCAAGGCGCAGAGCGCAAATAGAACTTTTATCGCAACTATTTATTTGTCGCAAGGACTTGGACACATCTTCTCTTTGTTAAAGCACAGCTGTATGTAACGCCGACCACGGGTATTTTGCAACCAATGGAAGCTTAAAATTCGGCAATATTTAAAGCGCAGCATTTACATTTAGCGGCGGATACCACAACAGTAACCGTGTAAATCTATCCGCAATTTCGATATCACGATATCGCTGCGATCGTTACCGAGCGGACTGTTCTTATTACACGGCATACGGATCGTTCATATCTAATTTTAATAGCATCAATTTAGAAGGGGTCAAGTCAACGGTTTGGAGAAAATTGAAAATTTATGGCGCCGATGCTATGAAATGAAAGCGTGTAAGTGGAAAAATCGAAAAAAGGTTCTAAGCGAATAATTGATAGTCGTATAAAATGTAATCGATATTGCGCGAGAAAAACGTTCGTAAGCATCGAAGAGATACGAGGACATTGAAATATATCGACTAGTGACTTTTACCGCTGGCTTCTGTTCGGAAGTACGAGGCCATCTCCGATTACGCCGTGTTTGACGATTGACGGATATAGACTACTTCTAAGCGTTTGACTACTGACTATGTTCACAACGTGCGTAAGCTATCATGCGTTCTTTTATCCTTTCGAGAGACATCATTTCAATCCATAGGCTATGCGTCTGAATCTACAGAAGCGTTCTCAAGATTCTTTTTCATTGTTCAAATCCCGGAAACGTTGAATCTGATGGTGGAGTTGGCGACAAATTGTGTCGCAATACGATTTTCATAGCGGTGTTTCAGACCAACGTGGATATAGATTTTATAATAAACCAATAATTTGGCTGGTCCATGGAGAAAACGAGGCTTTTAAGGGTTCCATCTAGGGGTAAAGAGGCAAGAAAGCGCGGACGATTCATGGGCTCGAACGAGGGATGAAAGGATATAAACGCATTACAGAATAACGAGCTACTACCTCCGAGAATATCTTTTTCGTAGAATCTGGAATCGATTAAACGGGACACGAAAATCGAAAGTTGATTATCGTGGTCTGTTTTTCGACTCGTTCCTCCGAAATTAGCTACAAGCTGCACGCACATCGGGTAGGAAGCACGCGACTATGCTTTGCACGGGTTACATCGATCTTGTTATTCAACGTGTTTCCGCGTTAGCATAGCAGACGTCCGGTCTGGTACGTACATAAATTAACCGGAAATCTCTACCGAGCTAATTATCGATGCAAACTCGTCGCGAGCTTGTCTCGCCTCGACCTCTGATAATATATCTATAGCTGTGGTTTGCACCGATCAGATCGCAATCTCGTCACACCTCCTATCAATAGTACACTTGTCAGCGCCGCTTTCATTAACGTATCGGAAGACGCTTGAAACGATAAGATATCCTGGACTCGATAAGAAACTGGGTCGATGATCATCGGCGAAAGAAACGCGTATGTCACTTTGACGATCGTGTCGAATTCGTCGAATCGAGTTATTCGTTCAACACAAGACAAGGTTGTTTTATCAATATTTAAAACTACAGGAAAGGGAGAAAGCGGAGAAACTCAAAGACCAAAACACGCAACAAACAAAATGGTGCGGAATCGAATTCAATTTCTCGACTCAAAGCGTCAATTAACGGAGATCAATCGATCAGATTTTACGAAGATTCCTCGCGGATTAGAAAATACTTCACGGAATTCTGGTTCGCTACAAAGGGAAAGTTAACGTTGCAACGAGAGGAACTCGAATAATTTCAAGGAAGCATCTTTCTTCGTTGTGTTCAAAGGAGCTGCTTCTTCTATATTCATAGAAGTGCACTTTGTTTCATTAAAGCACATGCAATAGGTACATGTATCTACGCGCCCGTGGAACCGGCACGAGAAAAAAATGTTTGCCTTAATTTCACATTCTTTTGTGTCGCACCTTGGGCCCCGACTTGGCTTTTGCGCGCTTCGGTATATTAATGGCAGAGCAACTATAAACTATCCTCACTGTCATTCTGCATCTAGTGATATTACCTTCCGTTTTCTTCGTTTCTTCGCGCACGGTTCGGTCACCTCTCTCATTTCCCTCAATCAGCGTCTCAATCGTGTCGCGCGGAAAAAGAAACCACTAACTGCTCGACAGAAATATAAGGAATATATCAAAATTAGACGATGGGATTCAGGCAAAATGTTTTCCAAGTACGCGCAGAAAAAACTGCTCTTCGCTCGGCAATATTAAAGATCCATACGAAGAATAATCCAAGTGTCTTAGAGCCAAGGCATGACGGAAGAGCTCTTTACGTTCCTGCGACCCCATCCCGGTTATTATCTATCGATATCATCCCTGTTTGGTCCCCCCTGCGATTATTCCTGCCACCTCGTTTATCGCGCAAATATCTGAAGATAATAATCACTTTCCCGTTTTCCTATACAGCTGGAAATAAATGCTGACCGGAGAGTATGCTATTTAAAAGTTCCGCGCTCTTGAATTTAACGATGATGCACATCCGAACCTACACGCTCCACCACCGATTAGCTTTTAATACATTTTCAAACTCGGTTGGTCAAAACCCACCCACCGAATCAATCCCGTACCACAATGCACCTTTCACTGTTTCCTGATTACACGCGGTGGAATCAATTTGCAATTGCAACTTTTGATCTCCCTCCGTTAAAACGTTTCAACAACGAACACGAACAAACAAGGGCAAGGCGTCACGGTACGCGCGTTTATCGCGTTCATTCTACGATAATATGAAGGGTGGTAACAGTTGACACAATGTCGACGTAGCACCAACTCCCATTAGGTGTCGCTAATCATTCCGCTAATCCATCTCTCAACCTCGTTCCAACAACCTCCAACCCCTTCCGATCCATCCGAACCGCCCCAATCTCTAACACCCGAACCGGTTTAAAGATAACAAATGTCGGGCGTTTAGGGACCGCGATTACGACGGACCATTCGTTTTGTGCGTCAAACCGGCCAGTCACAGTCCGTGCAAACTTAAAATCGGCCCTAAACCTACTCTCTAAAACCTACCGGCCATTTCATCCTTCGTCCTCCCATTCGAATCTCGTTAATTATATAATGCTATGTAATATGTATATTGTCTGTGTAATGTGTAAATAATGTGTAAATTATATATAATGTCGCTATGCAAATACGTGTCCAGCCTATCGTTCGTGTAACAACATCAAGACGACCAACTTATCCTCTGGTTTGTTCCTAATTTGCGATTCGATATCTAATGTTTTCGCATCGGTAAAGAGACCTTTATGGACTGTATATCGTTGAAGCATACGCGAAACGATTTTCGATATTAGTCGGATGTACTAGTATGCTACCAAGCCTGAGGACGCGCATTCGCGCCATGATGCGAGCGGAGTTTCACGAGTAATTCACAGAGTTACAGTCGCAATCAAGTTCACACCCGTATCTATGACCGAGGCGAACTGCGCCTGGAAGAGCCGTTACGTTCGAGCCTTCACCGACGGATTAACCCGCTTGTAATCTTCCTCCTTCACGTTGTTACGGACTTTGGCTCATTCTGCTGCTCCATCCTTCAGTCAATGAATACGATGCCTCCGCCATACGGCCTCATCCAGGCCGACTCTCTTCAACGTTCATGATACCAGGCCATTGTTTCCAACGACCCTACAGTATCCTATACTGAACGAAGTACAAATGTCTAATTAAACGAGGCAAACTAATTTTACGTCCTGACGAAAAGAGGAACAACGCACGACCCTCTTGAGTGCTTTTAATAACTGTCCTCTTACGTGGCTGCGATAATTCCTCGAAATTGCGAAACTGCGAACGGTTTAATAAAAAGAGGTTAAGAGATTAATAAAAAGAGCTCTCCGAGCGATTCGTGACACGTCTAAGTTACGCGTGAATATTCCCACGAATTGCCAGGCGAAACAAGGAGCAGAACACATCGGGTAGTTTGTGTCGGGACAAGAAGAGACGAGAAGTAAAGGAGGAAGAAATCGGGAAGCGGTACAATTTTGCCCCTGTTTCGTATAATTTCATTATGAACAAGGTCGCATTCGTTTTAATGTTGAACGCGTAATTCGAAGCGGATTTAGCCGGATGTGCTCACTCGTCCGTTTATTCGCAGACTGACTGGCACTCGGTGCACAAAGTACCACGTGATCCGTCCCTCCAACAGCGCTCGGTGTCCTCTCGCACACCGATGCAACTCTACCCCCGTGGCTGAAGCGTTCTCTTGGAGCGAAGAGCACGGACAACGGCTTGCACACTCGTGCATCCATTTCCCTCCCTAGGCTGCTACCACTCGGTCCTCTCTCACCCCACGAGCCACAACCAATCCTCGCAGCCGGAGTGTTACCGGATTACAATGTTTGCCGGCGACTGTGCAAACACCGTGTGGTTCCTCCCGTGTACGCACATCCACTTTCACGTGGACGCGAACCAGTGCTCCTCGTTCCACACGTACGCGGCCTGTGATAACACAGTGTCGACCAGGCGACATAAATAGAGGCAAACGAGCGACCGCGCCCGCGTTACCGACACGCATACACACGCATACACACGCATACACACACACACACACACACACACACACAAAACTCTGCTCCGGAATCACCAGGTGAAAGAAAAATGTCCACGATTTCGCTTGGACAACCGTGAAACGCAGAAAATTTTCCAACCTATATACATACATATATGTACAGGGAGGCTCGTATACTTTCCGTTCGATGCGTATTCTTTCCTCTATTTCCTCTATGCCGAGCTTTTGTTTTCATGGTGATGCGCACACAGCAACGGGCAAACAAGTACGGTTCTATGCGTGAATACTAAAGACGTCGCTCGATGTTTGCGGGTTTACTCTCCTCTTTGCCCTGACTTTCCGCGACGAGACGCGACGCGACGCGACGCGACGTCGTACACGCTCGACGAGGATTAAATCGAACGCGATGCTTCTTTTCAGATGTTTGCGCGACTGATAGCGATGCTTTGGGATTATACGCTCGAAGAGATATGGGAAGAGGATTCGCGTGTCGCGAGCAGTTCGCGAGAAATCATCTCGCAGTTGCGTCACGTAGAAAGCGAAAAACCGCGTAACATCGAGCGGCGTGAACAGGAGGAGCTATTTTTCCTCGCTCGACGACACAATTCTCGACGGTAGATACATTTTGAGAAAAAAAATGAGATGCGACGATATCTGTCGGAGAATCGGTTCGTTGAGGGAACAGGGAGACCATCGTACGAACATTTACCACGTAAATCGCAGCGCATACCAAGCGTTAACATAGTCATCAACCGGCGAAACGATAAGCAGATCGCGCGTGAGCAACAACATCATGCGTGTCGATATCATATGCAGCTGAGAAAGAAGAGGAAACGCTGGTGGAAACGTCGGGACGAAGGAGCCCTTGGAGCGCAAACCTGCCAGACGGAACTTGACAAAAGTTCAGACACTTGCTAATGAGTGGTATACACTTCGTCGATGCACGTACACCTTCCTACTCTCGATCTCCACAACTACTCGGTGGTTTGCCGCTTCCGCCTGGTCTACGTGTCTCGTGCAACCGGTTGGCCGACTCGCCAAACGCAAGAGCAACGACCTCTCAGCCGCACCTGCAGCTCATCCATCGAAATTTTCTGCACCTCCCGCAAAAGAGAATATCACTTTTCGGATACATTCGTTCATAAAAACGATCCCTTTCGAAGAAACGTGACTACGTATCGAACGATATACCCGTTCATCGAATAATAACGATACGAGCTTTCTTCGCTCTGTTACAATACCAAAGCTGCTTGATCGATGATGAAGGTAAGACGTTGAAGTAGGAAGGCAGTTTCGATTATAGGAAAATGAAACGTCGTGCTCATGAGATACTTGTATTGGAATGACAACATCAATGATCCCTGAAGTGCATCGAGAATATTGTAGGGAGAAGCCAGCTCGAATAGCGAAGACGAGTGGAACAAGGATGCAAATTACTTTGAGTCAATGCACGGATCGCCTAACGAAGACCTCCTCCAGTGAACATTCCGGATCGAATCTACGAGCAGCACGGTAAGCCTTTCAAAGGCTACGATTCCTGGATTACGAATATCCGATTAAATTACGGCTAGCCTGGTCGAGAGTCCGAGGCGTGAAATATCGATCGCTTTGCTTTGGGCGCGCTTTTTGAATTTCCGTCCGTCCGATTCCTTTCGAGAGATAAGCCACGGTGGTCTCAAAATTTGCCAATTTGAGCGATCGTTTTATCGCGCGAACGATAAAATGAAACGTAATTGTAATTAGATAACGTAAATTGCACCGATAGGATCTCGGCTTTCCACTTACCGTGCTAACCCGAGTTACTTTCGAGATAACAGAAGCGATTTCATCGTACAAAAGATCATAATTGTAAACGCGATGTAACTCGGACAACAAAGCTACGAAAGCAAGGCGAAACATTGACTCTAATAGGGGGAGAGCAACGGAAAGCAAGCTCGTTTGCTCCAAGTTTTCCTTTTTCGCGTTTACGAAGGAATAATTCGCACAATCGGATGAAGCGGTTCGCCCCTTGCAAAGGAGCGGAGAGAAAAACCAGGGAATCTTTGCTTCTCTTCGCTTCTCCTTCTGGATTTACGTGTCTACCGGTACGTGCTGTGGGAGCTTCGCTCTTAAAAAAGGAAATGAACGCACCCATCTCTGAATCACTCCCGGTGAAGTTTCATTTTATGTATCATCTTTGAAACCGCGCAATTTTCCCAACTATACATCCGAGGCTGTGTTTCAACCGTTACGTGGAAGTGCATTTCAACCCTGCGTCAAAACGTATAACATCTTTGAAGTACGTGTTTCGCTAAGCTTCGCTGCCCGTATCGTCGTTCTTATAACGACCTATGCCCTCTACTGCTTCCACGTCGAGACAACTCTCACACTTCCATTCCCGTCAAGAAATTCAGACCGGCCTGAACTAGCAAGAACATCAAGACATCGGTTAAACACGCCAAACACCTATGAATGCCGACTAACACCAGTTTATTTACATGTGGGCGATTTTAACGATTTCCAACCTATTGGTTCCCTTACATCGAAAACGGTCCGCCTCTTTGCGATCCGCTTAAAGGATCTCATTGCGAACCGTATCGATCGACGCCACCCTGTGCTGGTTTCTTACGTTTCAGCAAGGATTCTACAAAACATTTTCTCCAACGCTCTTACTAGAAAGATTGAAACTTACAAACCATCAACGATCAAAGGAGAAAGGTGAAACCGTCGAATTCGACATGGTCGAACAGATATTTCCACCAATTTTCACGGTAGCTGCCAACGTGATGTTTTGTAACGAGTCAAAGGCTCAAAGGAACGATTAATTTTGAAGAATTAATTTTCGAGACAATTTCCTCGATTAGGAGCAATGGCGGAGGCACTTTTATCAAGACCAGACAAACGGAACGCTCCAAGTTCAGATCTCTTCCTTCGTCCTTGGCACGAGCCCTCGAGGAATTTGAGAGGCAATCCCATTTGCGTCCTATCATTGCTCCCTTCTCTTATTCCCTTCGCGCTCTCCAGCCAGCATTAACGGTTCTCCTCTCCTTCTCGCGCCACTCTTCTCTCTTCCTTTTTACGCCTTATCTTCCACTCTTTTTACCAGGGTAAACACAAGACGGTGATACCAACGGATGGTTTCATCGGGCTCTTTGAGAGGCCAACCTCGGTTCGCGTCATTTTCTTGGCAATCTGTTGAAGCGAATCATAACGCGCATGCCTCCTTAGCCTCGACCTACGACGAGAACCAAAGATGTAGGCAAAGACCAACACGAACACGAGGATGAAGACGAAAGCGACTCGGAGGATGAAAAAACGCGAGCACGGTTGATGCTTTGAAGTCAGCGCTTCCGTGATCGTCTAAGAAACCAGTATCTATCTATCTTGTACTTTCTCTTAGCCAGGCACCGTGTCACGATACGGTCTTTTATGTCGGAGGAACGAAGGACGTAATGCTGATGAACTGGATAGGGGAACCGAATATCTCGTTTATTTTCACCATTCCTTCGCACGGATCTCTAATCCAGCTTTTTCAAAGATACAAGCGCGTACACGATTCGTATCCAGATATTATACAACGTATTTTCCTGTATTATTTTTCCGTATGAATTTATGTTCCGCCTAATGAGGAAAAGTACCGCGAGACTGGGAAGATATTTGAATCGGCGTTATATTCGTATCCCTTTTAACTACACATCCCCGTAACGTTTTTCATAGCGGATGAAGCTCTGCAAATATACGATTAAAACTTTATCGAAAGTGACTTGAATTCGCCGTAGAAGTATACACGGCAAAGTACGATATACGATGCTTTTGCGAAAGCATTCGAATTATACGTCTGGAGTAAATGGAAACGAAAGCGTGCAAGAAATAAAATTTCTCGTAATTGCTAAATCTCTCTCCCGCTGAAGATCTCGAGACGTTACGTTAAACCTTCAAATGTGCCACCAACTGAATCGTTTCTCTAAGCTACAATAGTCACTGACAATACGAAGCCCTGGCAGAAATTGTATATAAAGTTGGGGCATCTGAGCGCATAAGCTACGGTCTACGCTAAACTTTCCCGTCTGACTAGAGATGGTATAATACCACTGGAATCTTATCTCGCTGGTATAACGCTCCCATTAATTATATGCTTGCATTACGTTACGAGAATAATTGTCTCTTTTTTCTTTTCTTGATCCGCTTGCTTTTCTTGCGTTGCAAAACCGCGACGCAAGGACAAAGAAATTCCCTAATGAGTTGAAAATTACTTGTTCGTTTAAAGTCTTTTAGTCACGCGTGCGTTATGCTCGACGTTCGTAGCGCCAAATTTTTTACGCTGATTAGTCGGCCTTGTCAGGAAATCGACCGGCATAACCAAACGTGAAATGACGGAAGAAATAAATTAACGTTAACAGGGTTTTAGAGAGAACGCTGGACGGTTGAATATTTTCGACTCGATATTGTTCTCGGCGATGGAGTCGTTACTCTCGAGCGTACTTTCGACGGCTAGCCATAAGCGTAAGAGGCTGCATCACGAACCTCCCCACGAGAGCATAACGCTTGTAATAATTATGATATTCCGTCATGGAGTGCTTTTGATCCCCTCTGGCTAGCCCCCTCCGCTCGCACCTATGTGCGCTTACCTTCACTAAGGCCCCCCGCGCTCTCTCGGCCCCCGGGGGGTTGGGGCGCGGCCGTGTTTGCTCTATCGACCGCCGACGATCCACGAACATAACCGAACGTGCCCGAATGCCATCGAGGAACGGCACACCACACCGGTTATCTCACCGTCGCGTGCCACCTTTCTTCTCTTCTCTCTCCTTTTTCCTTTTCTTCTTATCTCTTCTCTTCTCATCCCTACCCTCCCACTCTTACCCTTCCCTGCTCTTCTCTTCTCTCCTTTTCTCTTCTCTTCTCTTCCCTTCCCTTCCCTTTCTTTCTCTTCTCTTCCCTTCTTTTTCTTTTTCTTTGGGGGGAGAGGGGGCATCATATATAGATACTACGAGTATAGATAGTTATTCTTGCTTGCATCCGCTACTTTGGGCTGTTCTTCCTCTTTCTTCCGTTTCTTCAAGCTCGTGCTTGCGTACTTCGTGCTTCTCTCTCCTCGTTGAATTCTCGCCAGCAACGAACAGAATCCGAAGGAAAGGAAAGGTAGAAGCGGCTCGACTTTTCGGAAGCTAGCCACGGAAGCGAGACTAGAAAAGATATAGAGAGGAATGGAAGCTTCTTGTGAAAGTCGATCCTTTGGGATCCTAATTTTTTCGCGTGGAAAGTCGACCTCTTGTCGGCGAAAACTCGGCCCCGGTAAAACGATACTTTTGTTTTTACTTGGCGATTGCTTCTCGATGAAATTTCATCGAGCAAGATATATTTTGCGAAAAAGCAAAATTTCGTGTCCTATAATTCCGACGATTCGAGATTTCTGATTCGCGTTAAAACGATTTCGATCGACGGTGCGTTTCAATTTGATGGAAAACTCTTTGAATATGTACGCGGAGCGTAATCTCCATCGGCTGGTTCGGTCTCGCTATTTCTTTCCCTTTTTTTATTTTCGTGACAATGAACCGATGAACGGTCGCGTTAAGTTAATAACACTGCTGCAGTTACGACTTAATTAAGCAGCGACAAAGATTTCGGTCGGCTCCAGCCGGCGTATGCGTATAGCTGCTACTCACGATTAGTCATGCGTATCGCGATGTAATTAACTGAATGCGGCCTGCCGTGCTGTTGCATAATCAACAAGTTCACGTTTTTTCCGCTCCACTCGCGCTATGAATACTAATTACGGTCGTTTTGTTAAAAGAATCGATGATTCAGTGACACCATTCGCGATTAATCTCATTTTCGATATTTCGTTCGTCCCTCGAATTGTTCAAAAAGCTCAGGGAAAAGTACGGTTTCTGATTCGACAGTTTCGCGGTCACATTGTCGCTCACATCGTCGAATCGCGTCTCGGAAGAGAATCGAAGATCGACAGGGACGCTAAAATTCTACACTGCGAGTCGAGAAAAGTTAGCGTAACTTTTAGTAGCGTAAGTACCGACGGATGCGTCGTATCATCGAGCTTGCAGCGAGTCAATTCGGGGATTGCATAGTCGAGCGAAAAATGTGCAGAGGGAAACTCAGAGGAAGTTGACAAGATGGGAAGAAGAAGGAGAGATTCTAAATCAGATTCTTTATCTTTGTTAACAGTTCCAATCTTGGGATGGAAGAGATATCGCACCTATTACCGGTATTCTTTGTGAGGAAATTCTGGTTAATGTTAGTCTAGTTACTGTACCCGATTTATTATTGCATTTATAGATACTGTCGCGTCGTTATTTCTAAAATTATTATCTTTAAAGGATTAAATTCTCTGATTACTAGACCTGTCTTTAGAAAGATATTGTCAAATGGGGTGACTATTTGAGTCCCACCACAGATCCGGATAGCCTTCATTCGCGGAAACAGTTGGGACCACCAGAAACCTCCATAGTGGTCAGGTAGTCGCTAGATACGATTTTAGAGGAAGTGATCAATAGCGACCACTAACTGACCACAGGATCGACGTCATCTACGCCAGGTACTTGGCTAATGGGTGGTAGTTGATAGCAAGCCAGTATCCTAATATATTTTCAAAATTCAAAACGTAGGTCTTTTGGCGAAACTTTAGAATCTGAATCTAATTCTTGTTATCCTTTTTGCTTCCCTTTCCTTTTGTTTACTTTCCCTCTTTTCCTTTAAGTAATAAATCCGTTAAAATATTTTAAGCAAGTTAACAAAACCCCGAAGAGACAAGACCCCAATCACTTAGATACCAAATCAATTTCTTTTTCAATTTGGGACACAGCTAAAAGAGAGCTGGAAGATCACCTCTACTCGGCAAACATTTGAGATTCGCTCATTTCGGTTCTACATATTATAACAATGGTTGGGTGGTGGGATCTAAATTATTAGAGGCACTCTTTTAGAAAGTTAAGAGAAGATGATCCTTTTTGTAGATCCCGTCAGAGAAAAATTTCCCTTTTAAGCGTTTATGAAGAGCTTGCTGTTCATAAATACCCTCGGTTGAATATGTTAACGGCTTAGACGCTTCTAAAGCTGAAGACGGTTTTCCTCGCGTACAAAGTGGATAAAAATAGCGGTTGCTAGTTCGTTCCGTTGATAACAGCTCGTTTCTTCTAACATTTTCTCCGGCAGCTTGTGTTTCTTCCGGATTCAACGCCATGCGAAACAGAAGGCAAATACTTTGCGTAATATCCTCGTTTCTTCCTGTGACGAAGGATTCTTTAATGTTTCGGTGCCAGAGCGCGAAAGAATCGAACCTCATTTCAAACCATTCCGCGTGATCAAATATCTCCTTCCACTCCCTCTGATCGATAGGTTAAATTCAAGATCGCGTGAGAGAGGCTATTATAAGTGGGTACTTCAGCTCACTTGTCGAGTAGATGGGTACCAGACGCCGATCACCGACGATCATTCTTGTTGAACGAGGAACAATCCACCTCTTAGAATACCAAGAACCTTGACGCCACGTCGGAGATCATCTAGAGTCTGTAACGAAACGCGATCAGATCCAATAGGAAATCGCGACTGTCCAACCCATTCTAATCTCATACAACATACCGACAAATATTTGCCCCCTTGTTTTGGTTGGAAACTGTCCTGATGTCACGGATGACACACTTTCAGTCTTACGTTAACTCCAGTTTCCACCGCGTACACTTAATTTTGTTTCTTTTATCTACTTCGGTTTTCGTAGGACGCTTTTATCACCAGCAGAGTCCCGCGAGACTCGTTTTGCAATCATTGCCGATAGCGAGGCTCAATCGACGGACCTAGCGCGTCCACCTGGACTTTCGAACTCGATTTCAGCCGAACTCTACTCTGTAATTTACTCGAGGAAATAAAGAAAAACAATCGCGTCGGTTCCCTAAGGGGCAACGGTGCAAAGTGCCGGTGAAAATTGATCATTTCGAAGGATTCGAAGGTGAAGGAGTCGCGTAGGAAAGGAAGCTACGTTCGACGATCGAGCAGTCGGTCATCCGGAGAGCACGCGACGAGTAGAGAGTTTGTGAGGGAACGAAGGCGCCACGCTCTCAGGAAAGTTCCATCTCATCAGCCATTAAACAAAGCAGCAGCAGACACAAAGGAGCGTCTGCATTGTTGAGAGGGTAGCTGGCAACGGCTCAAGAGAGAATCAACCCCCTGTCGAGTAACGTCGAGAGGTGTTTCTGATTAATCTCCACGACCCCCACGCTACCCCCTTCTCTTTTCGGCTCGTGTCTCTTTCTCGTATATCTTTCAAAAATGCAAAACGTTCAGGGCGGCAAGGGCGAAAAGCCCGTTCCTTTTACCCGTAAGACTACCCTTCTGTGGATAAATAACTATGTTGGAATATCTAACTCAAAGGGATGGAATCAATGCCAACGAGGGCCACCGCGATAACCTTTAGCCGAGATTGTCTCAGGAATTTTAATGGCGCTCCTAATAACGCGAATGCAAATCAAAATCTCGATGGCAAATGGTTCGGACTGTCGCGTCCGTGCCAAATAGCCAAACGAAACCGAGAACCGTCTTCGTTTCTTCCCGTTTCCTTTCGTACGTGCGCACCACCAAAAGACGAACCTACCGAACGAACCAAAGTTTTCTAATATTGGGAAACGAAGATCCGAAAAGCGGCATGAAAGTCTATACAGTGTACCTTTAATATCCGTTATTGCTTCGTTTTTTCCCGCAATCGAGAACCGAAGGCTGATCCACCACGAAACGAGGTACAGGTAGCCAGGATACTTTACTCGATAGAAAGGCGAACTCGATCGAAAAGGTATCTGCTTACTCGACGCGGAAAGTCCAGATACTGAAGCAAGTTAACGGAAGACTTCCGTCGATTGTTTGATCGATGTCGTTCGTTTCAACGACATTGGATGGTCGTCGTTGTTTGCCTGGCGCTCGAACTGATTAGAATATCATATTCGGTGGCATGTAACGATTGTCATAGCACAAAATTTCGCGCAAAATCGGAGAACCAGATGTCACTTGGCGATGATAGTAATTGTCGCGCATCGCTGCAATTAGAGAAGGATAAATCTCGAAAATGAAACACCACGATACAACGTGGAATAAGAGAGATTTGCGTATGTACGAGCTCACAAGTGCAAGTGAATGATACATACATCTATGTATATCCTAAACTTGTAACGTTTATTCGGATTCCATAGAATCGGCTATCCGACTGGTCAAACTTCCAGCTGCGCTTTCGCGCGTTATTAATCGCCGAGACTACTCGTAATTCATCGCTCGCCCTCTTTACCTTCCCTTTCTTTCCTTCTTCTCCCACCTATTCGTCGTCGCCCGTATTTTTGTACGGCGCCGCGGGTCGTCGTGTTTCAGCGTACATTTTCATCCGTACGTTTTTGCTTTCGACGTTCTGATTGAAAAACGTTTCAAAAACGAGAGATTGCTCCGCTCATCGCGCCATTCGTCAAGGCAGCATAAAAACGCGTAAGGAAGGAGTGAAACGCGATTTTAAATACCGAGCTAACCATCGCGAAGGCCGTGAACAGGCTATGTTCATGACGTTGGAGAAAGGTCAGGGGTGAAAATATAAAATAGTACGAGAGGTCACAATACACTTCTTTTTCTAAAGATAATTTTCTAGGGCTCGCGTGAGTGCGATGCAGGGATTGCTGTTGAAAAAATTAGTGTTTTCTGTTCCCCTCGCTAAACGGTACAAGACGAGTGCGAGCGAGCCAAAAGCACGTCGAGGCGGAACGCGTGGCATCGATCACGATAAGCGCGTCCACCGATCGTGTGATTCGTGGTTCGCTTCGACATCCGGACACCCGGTAATTCCTGACACAGAACGTACACGGCGAATCACGCGATTCCAAGCAAATCCGATGCCGTTTACACGCCAGCCACAGAATACCTAACTGCTATATATACAGGGTGCGCCGTTAGAATCCGGACAAAAGAAGTTTTGTGCAGAAAGTTGTTTATTTAAGTCAATACACAAAAACACATGAAAATGTTGTTATATCTCATTTAAAGGGTCCTTGCTGAGAACTTTTATTCTATGTAACCACCCTCTGCCTCTATGACCTGCTCTATTCTTGCTCTAAAGCGCGAGCACGCTGACTTCAACTGGTCGCGTTTAATTGTCGCGAATTCTGACTCGATAGCAGCTCGTAGGGAGTTGACGTTGGGGTGCCTGCATTTATTAGTTTGTCTCTCGATAACGCCCCACACGTAATAGTCCAATGGGTTTAGGTCGGGACTGTTAGGAGGCCAGAAATCTTTCGACCAAAACATGTCCACATTGTCAGAGAGCCAATTTTGAACAAGATGACTTGTGTGAGCAGGTGCGCCATCTTGTTGAAATAAATACGGCCTTCCAGAAGCCGTAATTTCCATCCACGGCTTTATTACTGTCTTCAGGACCTCCAAATAAACCTCCTTTGTGATTCTTTCGCCTTTTTGGAAGAAGTGCGGAGGCATGACGTCGCCCTCACTTGAGACAACGCTCAAAACGTGAACACTTGCTGGAAATTTGGTTTTGCCCACAACAGGAACATCTTCGAGATTGTGGGCCAGCCAACGGTCGTAAGCTAAAGAATTTTATAATTTCGACCGGCGTTCTCCCGGCGCGAAGACTTTCTATAATCGCCGCTCTTCTATCGTATTCCGGGTTTTGCTTAACGAGTTCTGTCATTTTGAGGTTATAGAAGACTTATTGACATATTTAACTAACTTCAGAGTCAATCAGCACAAACATCTGAATTCTAATATGGTGGGAACTACAAATTGAATTCTGTCCGAATTCTAACGGCGCACCCTGTATATATATGTACACAACACGAAAGAAAGGAAGTTGTATCGGTATCGAGGCAGTGGTTCCAACGACCAAGCGAGATAGGAGAAAACGCCGATCTCTCGAGAGATTTTAATGACCGGGCCGCCAAATTCCATAAACCGACTTGGTATCGGATTATATCGCAGCTATACAGCTTTCATGATCGTGTTCAAATTTTAATGTCGCGTTTCGCGTAACGCACTATAGCACACGAGAGCGCCTACTACGAGCGTCGCCTATCGTGCAGTCTTGCTGCCGGGCTTTACGATATCGCAAAACGCCCCCGGACCCGTTTTAAGTGCGATGGACGTCGTAAGCTTTACGATCGCCCTACAGCCGACGGCCCACTTTCGCGATATTACAAATCGTTCCGATTTTCTTCTCCGAGCAGTAACCTAGTGACGCTCTTTCCCACCAAAATCGTTACTTCTTTGCGAACGAAATATTCTCCGAATGCGACAATCTTTCCTCTAGAAAACAAATTTTCCATCTAAAGGAACTATGCCATCGTCGATTTTTTCCTCTTTTTCTACTTCTTTTTTCTTCTTTTTTTTTTGAAGAGGAGAGAAGATGGAGCATAGTTCGGAACGCTATTTTCCTTTCATATTACCACAATAGCTAACCCGACCGAAATATCGATTTTACTTTGTATTACCGGCGGCGAAACAGCCATCGCAATATTTTCCATATCTACAATGTCGTGCCGTGCAGCGACGCAAAAGCAAGTACTACATAGATCAGGCAAATTCGATCTCGATTCTCCTAGAAATCGGATCGTAACGCGAATCGCTACGTGGGAAACCGTTACTTTCAAACGTACCTTGCAATTAGTCGGTTGGCAAATAGGTGTAACGTATAGCCGTCGCATCCCTCACGCCTTCCACTTAGCTGCAAGTTTAAATGTAACGTAACTTCGGAATACCGACTGCTGATTAGGTAATTAATCCCTGCGACTTGTTCTTAAACAGAGTTTAAACGTTTACCGAAATTCGCGTCATTTAATCGCGGAGCGTGCGAACAACGATCGTTTCGTCGAAACCGGAGAACGATCAAGAAAGAATAGGAGTTATCTGTTTAGGTGGTGAAACTTCTATAATCGTGATATTGGAGTTACTTAAAATAAATCTTTACGAACAATACGTATTATATCGGCAAATTCTGGTAGGTATTATTATTCCGTAACGAGCTCTGAAACGAGCCATTTTCACCGAGCCATCGCTCTGTCTATATGGCGGAAACAATCCCTTCTACAAAAGGAAGCTTGAAAACCACAGCGAGCCACCTTATATGCAAATTCAACAGCACCGATCATACCATGCTGTATAAAGTAGCCTGTAGGGAAAATGATCTAGACCAGTGTTGAATAGATAAGTGTGGGAGATATTCCTCTTTCATCGAGAATTCATTTATCGTGGTGAGCGTTTCATAAAATTAACTCGATTCGATGACTCTTATTTTAATTCTAGCGGCTAGAACGCAATCCATGCATGCGATACGCGTCAAAAAGATGCTGATTTCGGTGGAATATCGAGCCGAGGAGAAGATGAAACGTTGGAGAAATTGGTCGCGCGATATTCGAGCTCCGACTATTCGGACAAAAGCGTTTTATACGCCATTGAAAAAGGTGTGGTAACCGACTCGCAAAAGGTAGAAATATGTGCCGATCAAGTCACAGGAATCCCATCTAGGATTAATAATCGGATATCGTCGATATAGGGAAACAAGCCTCAGGCGTTTTGGAAAAAATTTCCAGCCATATATTCGGGGTGTCTAAATTAACCGACGTCGATCAAGCTGAACGGTCGAGATAACAGGCTGGCAGAGTCGATTTCGTAGCATTGGTGGCACTGGTCGAAGTAGAAAAGTTAAATTAAATTCTACGCGCCTCCCATTTCAATTCGTTTCGGCTCCACCGTCACATGTGCAATAGACGAGTCAAGCGTAACGTACACTTATGGCGGTCGTTTTCATAATCCTGCTCCCAGAGGCCTACTATAGCTTTTTACGATAATGGCTCGACTATAAAATTTTCCACAGGCGTTAGTCACTTCCTGAAACATTCTCAAGGCAGAACGCGGTTACGGATAAACGATCGACCGATTACTTTTCAGCTCGTTTACCTTTGCCCTACATTCGCTAACTACCTCTTCGATCGACATGGATCCCGCGATCGATTCCGAAAGTCTCGAATAAAAATACAGTGCGTTTCGCGTACTGCGTTTACCGGTATTCGACAGAGTCGAATACAATGGAAAAATGCATCGCTGAACGTAAATGAAACAGAAATTCGACGGTGATTCTTTAGCCCAGTCGCAGTTTACACGCGTCGATGAAACTGGAAAAAGTTCTGCCAGGCATTTCCATAATCCGGTTTCATCCCTGTTGCCGTCACATTTTTACGACCATGGCCAGCATAAAATCCCGCCCATGGAGATCTTGTTCGCTTTGCGAAACAAGAAGGGGAGAAGGTGCGAAGAGCTGTCATACGATAACTTGGAACGCGCAGGGGTCATACCAGTGGTAAAGGTCGCGCGGACATTATCCCCGGTCTGCCCTTGTAGCAAGAATAAAGGGACACGAAAGATGTATGGGAAAGAATGAGGGTCAGCTAGAAAAAACACTGTAGGAGAGACAGCAGTGACCAAGTGGAGAAAAGACGAGAAAAACGTGAACTACGAATTGCCGAGAGAAGAATGAGAAAATGCGAAAAAAGGGAGAAAGATGAAATTAATGAGACGTAGGAAAGGAGAAACCGATGGTATACAGGATGTTTCTTCATACATGAAATGTACTATGGTTGTTGTACAAGGTGTGCTATTCGGTACACGTTTCGAGGAGTTCCAACGAAATATCTCAGACTCGGAGTTTTATCGCGATACCGTGTAGCTTCCAACGGAACGTATGCTATAGCGACGACAGTTTGGTACATAATCTTAAGCACCGATCGCTTAACGACAGCGCCAGTGAAGCAAGCGAACTACGATGAATACGTCGCGTCGACAACGGAACTGTCAAAAACATTTTGACGTAACTTTTCTTCGAATTCTTTCATTCGACGTTTCCGTCGCAACTCGGGGCAAACTTACAAAAATGTTTGACACATTCGACAAAATTTTCATTGAAATTTTTATCGAGATCGCTATAAAGAAGACGTTTCGCTATCGCTAGGAAAAATCAGCAAAATGGCCGGTCGAGGAAAGGTAGTTCAAAGACTTTCCAGGCGACGTCGAGGACGTCGTTTCCCTGTCCACCACGAGTCTGACCTCTTCAGGGACGGTTGAATAATAGAGGAGAACCATCGCAACTCGAGGTCGGCCAACCTGTATCCTCGCACCCTCCTTCGAGTGCCGCTAGTCTGGGATAGTTGTGAATAACGATGCCCGAGGGAAAAGCAACCCCTTGTTGGTATCCTCGTGTTAGCTAGCACAGACCCTCTCATGATCCGACACTTCCTCTCCCACACCGCCATACTCCCATCGAAACTGATGTACAGTTCACCTTGCTTTCTATCAGCTACACTTTTCCCTTCCGTATTCCAATGCCCGGAAAATATTCTCGCCTCGATAACATCTCGAGAAGGGGTATTTATTGGAATCCACCTTTTATTTCTACACTTCCGTTTTCCATTTCGATATCGCGAGAACTCGCTTCAGCAAGGGCGAAAGGGTTGGAACTAGGAAATCGAGCGCGAACAACTTTTATCCGAGTCCGGAACAAGTCTGAAAGGAAACGACTGCCTCCTACTGTTTATCGCGCTGCTAATATTTTCTGATACGTTTCCACTTTGTTCCCTCCGTTCCCGTTCATGGTAAAGTCATAAAATATTTCGTAACATAAGCTCTAGACTGTCGAAGTCTACGATATAACTTATTTATCGATCCGAAAAGATGAGAAGCTGTCGACGCAGCGGTGTGTAGCGCACCGTAACCAATGAGATGCAAATAGTTAATTTGTGAAGGTTTGTCGGTAATATAAGCAGAGCCAGAAACAGTGGACCTAGTCGAGTTCAAAGCCACCTAGTAACCGAGCTAACCCGATGTTAATATTCCTCTCAAAAATTGGAAATGATAATAACATCGCATTGAAAATGTTAATCTGGACAGTAAAATCATCGATCATTGACCGTGTTCGCTTTCTTTTTTCTCCGCGGATATTGCGTCCAACAAATAACATCTAGATGTCTTTTACGCGTTCGCTTAATATCCAAAGTTTAATTACTGGGGTAGTGGTGCTGCTTTATTAGTGAGTCTAACGATAACACTGTTCACAACGCTAAACGAGCACGATAAAACAATACTACAACATATATAGATAGATAGAAGGAAGAGAGGTGCAAAGCCAAGAGCAGGGCAGCCAGTCGGGTGTCTGACACTACATATTTGCTCGAGAAGACAAAAGGAACTGGTTGCTCGGAAATGGTGCCGAACTATAGAAGTGGATGAGCAAGAAGAGTAAGAGGGTGGAAAACTTAACAATACCCTCAGGCCGATGTGGCACGCAGAGGAGGACTAGAGAGATTGAAAGGGAAAATGCCGAGAGAAGGAAAGGACCAAGTGCCACTAAAAGTGTCATCCCTCATTCTCGCTACGATTTAGTCGCTTGTAAAACCAGACAGAGGCCTTCGTGCATACGGGTTCCTTCGAAAGCAGGGTGAAGGGGTAGGTGCACATCTGTATATATAGGTACGCGCGAAACGAACAAAGTATCGCGCTACTGGCCATTTTCTTCCGCAACACCTCCAACTTTCGCGGGCACTCGGCCAACCTGCCATTTCTTCGCGAGTTCCGAATCCTCTCTCGACACCTACAAAATTATCGCAGCTCGCTGCCCGTTTTGCAATTCCCAAAGGATTCGTGGAAATGCAGAAAGGATACTTATTTTCCTAGGGAAATACTGGCGAACGGAGACCGAGTGGCTTTACGAAAATCCACTGGAGACATTTCAAAGTGCTTTATGGTTATTCGTCGCATATATATTCCCTCTCGTTCGCTACTTCGCGAACGAATTTTTGGATACTTTTAATGGATCTCTCTCCCTCTCTTTCTCTCTCTCTCTCTTCCTGAATATATATTTTCTTCCCCTTCGATAACGATCAAGAAAACCATGGGTTACTCAGAAAGTTGACACTTCCTGGAATCCTTTTATCAGAAGAGCTATCGTTCGAGACGAGTATCTAAAAATTGTGAGATTTTGTATAATTTGTCTCATTTGTGAAACTTTTGCTAACGATTGAAGGGAAAGCTCGTACCAGATACCACTGGTATTCACTACCACGAGACCGCAAACGGTAAAGAAGGCAACAACCAAAGATCGTGATTACCTCGAGAGAGCGCAAACGCGAAAAAAGCGCACAGCCTCGTTGCGGTAATTAAGTAAGAAATTGTAGTTCCTTGGAAACACAACTACGCTGTTGTGCTTTCAATTATCGTTTTCGTAGCAAGAAATGACCGCGAACCGCGACTTTCGGGACTTGCGACCACGTTACACCCAAAAAGAGCGAATTGCCTTTCTCAACACGTATAATCGCGCTCCAATATTAACGATACGCTGTAAGCATTCCAACACCAAACGGAATATAAAGTAAGCCGTATCGCGTGGAGTTTTGATACATTTGCGGCTTCACGCTTAATAACTTTCACATGGACGAAAAGAAGAAACAATGAATGACGAGCGGCGAATAAACGTGGACAAAGCAATACTTAACTAGCAGCAAGTAAAAGAACTATTTTATCTAGTGTTCTCGTAAAATAAATAGGTACACAAAAACGCGATCTAACGAGTAGATCGTGAAAATTTGTCTCTTTCGTGAATACGATCTTCGATACGACGCCGTTGCTCGTCAATGTCACTCTCGACGGGCTTCGTACAACTACGAGATCACGCTACCACGAAGTACATAAACTTTGCATATTGTATGTACAACGCGGGAAACTTGCGACGCACTTAGAAAACTCTGAGAGACTTGGTTCGAGAACCACTTCGATTCCATTCTTCCGATTATGCCGTTATATGCATTAAGCGTACAAAAATTGAATACATTCAAGATTTGCATAGACTTCTATCCCTCTCCTATTACCATAATTTGTAAAAGTCAAATTATAATTTCATTCCAACTTTTAATGCAGTTCTTTGCATTCGTTAAACTTGGTTTCTTCGAGATCAACGAAATATATAACTTTCGCGTGGCGTCGTGTTGCAGAATTACAAAAGAATTGCGACAGAAACTTTTATCGTAATAACGCGTCACCTTGTACTCGTCCTCCGCTTATACCACTACTTTGTTATCTAACCATGCTATTATTCGACAATTACCATTTGGAAACTAGCGCGAGTAAATTTCGATCCGTAATTGATGAAAATCCATTCTTAAAGGGAGCGCTGTGCATGGACTTTCTTCCTTTCCCGAATTGCTACGTTGAAGATCGTAAGAAGCAATGGGAACAACGACGAGAGTGAGAGTCAGTCTTTAGAAAGTACTTACTCGCGATAACAAAGGAAAAAAGTGGGCGGTATAATAGTGATTTCCATCAGGGGACGTTTAAACTACCGAGCAAGGATGTCTGCTCTTCCAACGGCGACAACAGAACCGAGACACCCTCTGCGAAAGAAGAGGGGGTGACTGCAGGATCCACAGGGGAAGCAGACGATGAGCAACAGAAGGGTGGAGGGATATTTCCAACGGTCGACTTATTCAAATGAGCCGATAGATTGAGCCACGAAGGTGCCATTTGTTTCTTTCTTCGAGTAGTCTCGCTCGTATTCCCCTGCTGTGACTTCCCCGTCCGAACTAAAAATGATGTTACGGTAGCTGGCGCAGGATCCAACGATCTTCAAATCGTTGTTCCACGTATTTTAGCAAAAACACAAAACTGGTTCGTACATTTTGTTTCAGCCGCTTAAATCGCATTCATCGGACATAATGTATGTATTACGTGGTGTGTTCGCGCCCGAAAATGATCGTAATTCGGAGAACATGCCGTGACAAAAAATTAGCTTTTAATCAAATTTATTCAAGCCAGTATTCTTCTTTTTACGATAAACAGGGATGCTTTAAATAGCATTCGATACAGAGAAAAACGGTGGAGCTGTCGGTAGCACTAACGAGGTTGAACAGGTCACGCGGTTCAAAACAAGTTCGAAAGGAAAGGAAGAAAGTAAAAGGTTGCAGCGGACTAAAGGAGCATACCCTCCGATTTTCCGCGTCATTTGTCCGCATCCGACACGATAGGAAATTTTCTCGGGTTCGGTTGTGATACGAGACGAGGGGGAAAATCACTCGACCAGAGTGGAATCGGCGCGTCCGCAATAATGCTGCTGAATGTTACGTACACACATACTCCTCCCCCTCTCCCTCTCTCTCTCTCCGTTTCGCACGTCTTACTTCCTCTTTCTCTATCAACCTCTTTCTCTATTAACCTCTTTCCTCTATCAACCTCACTTCCCCCATATCGCGCGGTAATTTCAATGCCTCTATTCGTTTCTTCTCTCTTTATTCTTGTTCCGCGTGTCAAACGTGCGCCGCGAACATAGAAATCAACGCGGAAACAGAGTTGCCTCCCACCATTTTCCCCCCTATTGTTTGTTTCTTGCCCAGTAGCCTCAGTAGTGACTTGGAATGGAAGTTGGTTGCTGTTGTCGATGCAAAGACATCACCAGATAACGAGCTGTTTGTACCCAACGATCTAGAAAATTTTAATCACCTGCTCATCGAACAACGAACAAATTGTTGGGATTAAAATCCCCAGCAAGGACAAGCCAATTCCTGCAACTTTTACTACAAGGCTCGTTGTCTCCGTTCTTCTGGCTCATCTATTCACTGAACGGATGAATTGCTTTGACAGAGAGAAGAAAGAAATAGGAAAGCACGTAAAAAACCCTGTAGAAAACGGATCAACAACGATGGAACACCGAACGAGAGACCTTCTGATTCGGTTTCCGATCCCTGAGAAACCACATCCTCGATAATATAATAAGACACCGCTGTGCTCTTCCTCGTGAAATATACACGAAATTTTCTCCAACCTTATTCCTCCGTTAAAAAAAGTAAGAGAAGAAAATAGCTCGAGACACTGCGTTACCACGAAGAAGCCATGCTTCTATGCCGGAAGCGGTCAGCCGCTATCTAAACACACACATGTTTCAGTCGCGCATCTGGAACCCGCCAGTACGTCTACCTGGTACACAAGTAACTTTACACCAGCCGTAAAGAAGGCTAAAAAACGGGACTAAGTTCTCCACTGACCCTGAAGAAAAATCTCCTATTTGCGGCAAACCTCGAACACGCGAATTCCTCCCTCTACCGCGTCGGATTCTCTTTTATTCCAAAATATTCCTTTTTTTTTATTATACTTACTTTGAAGCAGTATTAGAGCAAAATGTATATACATAAAAGTAATTACAGCGAACGTATTACTTCAATAGATATCAAGACTGAAACGCGAAATCGATAAAGGTTCAAAAGCTTTACGACCTTTACAGCGCAACCCAGATCCTTGTACTAGAATAGAAACGCGCGATTGATTTCATTATTTGCTCGAACTACTGAATCAGTCTCGTCTTTCCTTCGTGGAAAACCTGGCCTCCTTTTGTCTCGATCGTTTAGTCGTATTTAATGAGAAATCTCAGCTATTCTACGATCGGGGTCGAGCGTTCCATCCCTTACATGAAAACCTGCCAAAGAACATGCTACCACAGCCTCCCGATAAAGTTTCTACCTTATAGCCCGGCTCAGAACCGGGTAAACTTTTCCTCTGGAACAAGAAATTGACCCAAGAGTGCCACATACATGTGAAGGAATTACATACCGAAGAAATGAAAAATTACTTTCCAATCGCTGATCGAATTGCTAAGGAAATAATTTCCGACATGATCAAACGCATTCTTGCAAAGCAACAAATGAAAATTTATTCCATCTTGAATTAATCGAAGAGGCTAATGACCTCGATCTCAATGACATCCGATCGTGAGAGATAGACGGGTAAAGAAAAGTGAAACAGAAATGACAGCAGATCTACGTCGAGACAGCCATTCACCTCCAACCTACTTTGCGTCACCTTCCTCGCCCAGTGCACGCTTCCTTCTCAACTCCGCTAAGAAGTCGCTTTCTGGCCCGTAAAAGTGAATGCATAAAAGTGCGCGTCATGAATGTATAAAACAAGAGATAAACCTATCATGGAATATTTTTGCTTACGCCTTTCCTCCTGACCATTTGCATAGGATACACATTGGATTATTCTTTCTCTCTCGCTCCCTCCGCTTTCTATTTCTCACTTTCGTCTCCTTTAGACGCAGTGAAGCGACACGATACTTTTGCTCGTGCATGTATCGAATTTCGCGCGCATATCGACGTCCTTACCTACGTCGATCCTACGCCACCAATGGTTCCGTCCAGAACATCGAGTCGAGACGATTCTATCCGAGAAGGCTGCATATGCGACGCTCCTTTGACAATTTACTCGACATCCGATTCGCGAAACTTATTGGTACTCTCGTTTCTCCACGCTCCGGGGTGTTTCATCGAGTTGGAAACTGTCTGGGGAGTCGTTTTAAGCGCGACGTGCACTTAGCTTCGGATAAGTGCAATTTTCTGCCATTTCTTTGACTTAACCTTACCCTTGCTCCGATCCAAGCGTGGCGCAACATACGTAGCAACGACATTATATCGCGAGAAGATTCATTTCTTAAAGGAACACCGCTTTGTACTTTATCGATCCAATGGGTTTCAGCTTCAAGACAAATTTCCACGTAATGGTATGTTTTGGCTTTGCCTTTGTCTTTCAATTTTTGGCAATTTCTAATTCCAAAGATCTTTCATTTGTATGAAGAACCGCGGTTTAAACGCTCGGCGTTCATACTGTCCTTCCGTTTTAACGACAGCGAATACTTTCTAGTCACACGAACCTCTATAATTGCGAAATATTATATACATAATTGATCGATCTTTTCTAAAACGATGTATTTTCTAAGCAAGATCTCAGTTTTTCAGCGAGGAGAACTTGGCTCGAACGCGGCGGTGCTGTAAAACGGCAAACGAGACGCTTCAAGGGCTGGGTGCACTTAGCTCTAAAAGAGCTCCATTCCGCACCCTTTCCTGCATCATCTCCCAGTCGGTACAAGCATACCCGTATCCCTTACGCAGAAATGTAATATGTGCATACACCAGACGTGCCGTGAATAACACGAGATTTTCCACATGCGAGTCTTCGCAAAAATATCCTCACGAATGGGCATTACTTGTTACTTCACACTATATCGACTGCTGCTCTTGGCTTGTTCATAAATTTCTAAAATTAGATACTAAAAGTGCCATCTTGCTTTTTCAAGCTTTTATCAATGTCTCGCAATTTGTCGGTCAGTGAGGAGGGGGCAAAGTTCCAATACCTCACGTAAAACAAGTCGAAAATATACAACCGAAGAAACGACGAGAATGGATTTAAATTTCGCTCATCTTTCTTAAGTTTTCCCTATTCATTTTCGCTGGGGTTCCTTTGTTCGAGCAGTAACCGGAATATTGACAGCAGTTGAATAAACTAAACGATAAGATTTCGCCATCGCGATCGACTTAACAGAAACTCGTTGCTGCCAACTGCGAGAGAGCCGCTCTCGACGACATCAGCCGGAGGATTGTAAAATATGAACAAACGAGAGAAAGAGAGAACAGAAGTTCGCTTTCGTATTTTATATATACCGTGGTTTTCGTATGCTATATAAAGTTCGCTTTATCTACAACGGTCGCGTACTTGCGCGTAGCGAAGCGACGAAGCAAAGGATCGAGATGTAAACTCGGAAGGTTCGTCGATGGGAATGGGAGTAACGTTGCTGGAGTGGTGGTTTAACTGTTCGCTCAGGGAAGTGAATATAAAGATATTCCGGTGAATATAGCGTACGATCGCTGAGCGAGTCGTTAAATTAAATCCAAGCCATCCAGAGAATTTTAGCTTCGTATCGCGATCTCGCGAATTCCAGTGGAACGTCGAAAACGCTTTACGCCAGTAATATAAACGGTATTATTAACACGCCTCAGGCCACTGTTGCCGACCTATAAGTTTACAATTAGAGCTGCTTAAATTCGCGAAAGTTTTCGACATGCGGAAGCCAACCATTCTTCCGCCTTTCCGCGGTAGAAATACCGAGGGAGAATAGCACTCTCGCGATTGAGAACACATGTTTCCGCGTGCATCGGATTCTCGACAGAAGTAGCTACTGTACGGCATGCGAGAAACGGCAACGAAGTTGGAAAAAGCTCGATGAAAAGAGAGATGAATCATCATCGAGCATTGAGCGGAAGAGCGTCAAGTTGCGTGACGAATTTCCGAAATGAATCGGGTCGACGATATCATGGTAGATCGCGGATCTGTCGTGAATTGTTGAAGTGATCGTCACTTCTGAGAAAACTCTACATCTGGTCTTCGGTTTCTCAAGAGCCTAAGGTCATCGATAGCGCGTAGACAAAAGAATGCGTCGAGGAAAGACGATAAGCGGTACACGTGCGACGTTGGTTTCGGCAGTTGTCTTTAGTCTGAGGGTAACGTTGCTAGCGAGAGGATCTGGATCGGCTTACATAGTACCACATATTTTGTAATTTACTATTCACAATATATATACTTTCAATACCTTGCAGTTTGCCCACGCATTTCTTTAATTCCATCCACTGAATAACCTTAACATGAATGAATTTCAGGAATGTCACGGGAGGAATTGAAAGAGTCGGAAAAATCAGCGTGTAAAACGATCAAGGCCATCATCCTACCGTCGCACACATCAGCCAGGTATAGGCGTTTCCAAGCTTTCCTCGCGTCTCCTTCTTGGGATCAACCGATCGTTCTGCACCTTCCTCGTATATTCGACACAATATAGTTCTACTTTAATATATCACCGGTATTATCGACTGCTGCGGAACGCGACAAAGAAAGAACGCCGGGAGAAAAATCGACGTGCGCTGGAACGAACAGAAGTGACGGGGAATGCAACGATGAACCGAAATCGACAAAGACTTCGGGAAAGACCCGTTTCGCGATAAAGAAATGGAAGGAAAGCAATATCGATGAACCTTCCATCTTCAGGATTTCCCTTGCTTCGGTGAATGCTAAAAAGACAAGGCAATAACGTGCGGATGAATATGAGTTGCTGTAAATTCTGGCGTGTAAGTCCATGCACTCTAAGGGTACCAGAAGATAACAATTTTTGATCTTGTCCTACTTTGGCATCGTTCAGCAGAAAGGAAAGAAAATTTTGGCAGAGAAGCATTCGAAAGCGGAGAAACCCTACGATAAATAATAAAATTGTGCGTACATAACGTGCTGGTTGTCGCGGATTTTAACGGTGGTACCATAACGCCGTGACGATAGTGAAGAATGAACAAGCTATATCGACAATTCGATACACCTGCTTGCTCGAAACACAGAATACCGTTCCTTCAGCTAAATTGTTAAAATTCGTTTAAATTTATGTTCAGTCCTTTGAAAGATTCACCTAATCTACTGAACAGAAGCCAAGAGTCCCAGAGAAAGGTAAAATAATTTAGCATGATTTGAAAGCGTGAAACGTAGAAGTACAACGAAATGGCAAAACAGCTAAACGCAGTTACAGGAATAGTCGAGCATGATTTGAACGCTAAATTTACTCGATGCTGATATCGTGCAGTACTTCATCTACATCTAAATGGGCCTATTCTTCTTTTCATCTGGAGAGCGTGTCTATTTACACCAAAAGAACATCCTGGCAATGCAGGCTTGATTTCAATTAAACTCGCCAACTCTACCGAGATTTTTTCGCCTACCTCATCTCTGATGCTTGTATTCATCATGACGGTAGGCAACTTGTTCGTATGCGAATAGTACGATGCAGTAAAAATATGTTTGTCTTGTTTCTTTTTTATCCTAGATGTTGGCGAACGAGGTAGGAAAATAAGAACCAAAGAAAACGAATAAACGCATCGCGATCAAGTTAGAGGTAAATTTTGTCAGTGACGAGTACAAATATGTGAGATACAACATAATTTTAAAGTAAGGTTGAACCTATGTTTGTGCAGAATGTTAAATTCTTTGGAAAAAGATAAGGGATCTAAATGGCGAAAAAAGCGGAATGTATCAAAGTGGACGACAAAACCTCGATGTAGGTAGGTTCCTTTGGTTCGATACATCCCTTACTCTGAACTGAGACGAGTTTTTCCATTGCAATGCGGAGGCGGTACGGAGACGTAAAAGCAAGCAAGTGAATAGTTGAAAATTACAGTGAACTCGTCCGTGAGAAGGAATGCTAACTTCTCCTCCGCTCTCCGTATCCTCTTCTTCTCCGCTTTCCTTTCTTCGTGCTTTTTTTTCTCCTCGTAAAGAATCTTCCAATCACCGTGACAGATACGACCGACTTTGATAACACGTTCGAATACGAGAGTGCACTTTCAACCAGAAGTACGTCAAATTCTTTCTCGTCAATTATGCCATAACGAAATTATCCATGTGCACGCATGCTTATACATTAGAAAAACGTACGAACGGTTAACTTTAAGTAGAAAACTTTTTGTGTTGCCGTGGATATTACGGTAATTCAACAGACGCTGATTATTCCAAATTTTTTACAAACACGTGGTTTATAGTTTACAATCGTAACCATAATGTATAGAAGAAAGAAACTTACTGATTCGCGTAGCTCCGACTCGTCGACGAATCTCTCCGCTAGCGGTTTAAAATCTGAAACACAAAAGAAGTCTGCAATACGTACGAAGTCTGTAGACGTACTACATATAAGTATATGTTCCAAATATTAATCGGTACATATTTATTATTATCGCGAAGGAAAACCGAGAAACCTTTCGTTTCTGCCAGTCGCAATTGAAACATTGTCCATTGTCTGCAATAATCGTAGCAACGTCCTTTAAGTTTCTTCTCGAGCATCCAACTGATTAAAACTCCCGCTTTTAGTCCGAGTTTCCTGCACAACCTCAAGATACGCTTGGCCTTTTGAGGACAGAGTACATTACCCAGGAATAATTTTACATCTCAAACGTTCGCAAAGATGCGCGAATAATTAGAAAGGAAACTTGATATTCGAGGGAAAGAGGAAAGAAAAAACGACACAGAAGAAACCGACTCGAGATGATTTCATCGCTTTAACCGGTGTAAAACAGATGATTAGTCGACTTGCGTACAAAAAGAACATTATGTCTTGTTGTTAATTAATTTTTCTTTTCATATAAAGCCGTTTGAAGCTTTTTAGTAACCACGAGACAGGAAACGCGCAATTTCGCGGCAGAGATTCTTGTGAAAACAATCGATATATTCAGACACTATTAAATTTGTTAAATTATCTTAGAGTATTTAAATATTTATCGAAATAACGAATCATCGAGAATTCTACGAGCATGGTGAAAAGAATCTTCCATTTTATCGATGATTATTTTAATTCGCTAGAGAAAAACATGTACAGGGTGCGCCGTTAGAATTCGGACAGAATTCAATTTGTAGTTCCCACCATATTAGAATTCAGATGTTTGTGCTGATTGACTCTGAAGTTAGTTAAATATGTCAATAAGTCTTCTATAACCTCAAAATGACAGAACTCGTTAAGCAAAACCCGGAATACGATAGAAGAGCGGCGATTATAGAAAGTCTTCGCGCCGGGAGAACGCCGGTCGAAATTATAAAATTCTTTAGCTACCCAAGATCGACGGTATACGACATTGCTAAGAGATACGCAGCCTCAGAGTGGTTCGAGAAGGGTTCTCCTTCTCCGGCGAGAAAAGTTCAGGTTAGGGAAAAATCAACAAGGACGCCAGAAATTATTCAAAGGGCCCAAGACATGATTTTGGAAGATCCGGGAACTTCTCTCCGAAAATTAGCCTCCGTCTTGGGGGTGAGTGAAACGATTGTCCGTCGAATAGCTCAAGAGGATCTTAGATATGCCTCCTACGTTCTCAAAGTCCGTCAGATGCTCTCCGAGGCCGCCAAGCTTAAAAGATTTGCCCGTTGTCATTTGATTCTGTGTTCGTTAAAACACGAAGCTGCTCCTAACAGTCCCGACCTAAACCCATTGGACTATTACGTGTGGGGCGTTATCGAGAGACAAACTAATAAATGCAGGCACCCCAACGTCAACTCCCTACGAGCTGCTATCGAGTCAGAATTCGCGACAATTAAACGCGACCAGTTGAAGTCAGCGTGCTCGCGCTTTAGAGCAAGAATAGAGCAGGTCATAGAGGCAGAGGGTGGTTACATAGAATAAAAGTTCTCAGCAAGGACCCTTTAAATGAGATATAACAACATTTTCATGTGTTTTTGTGTATTGACTTAAATAAACAACTTTCTGCACAAAACTTCTTTTGTCCGGATTCTAACGGCGCACCCTGTATATATAGCAGGTTTTGTTTCCGTATGATAAAAAGGCACGCATGTCAAAAAAGCATAAAATGTCATTAATACGAAGGATACATTAAGAACGGCGAAGAATATGTAAAGTATCTGCTTTCGTTTGTTGTTGATTGCCACTGGCTCTTCATAGTTTGTCTCTCTTGTTAAAGCTTTTTAAACACCTTTTCTCGAATTGATATTTCTCTCTCAAAAGGATGACAAATTTGTCCAGGAAAAAACAGGTTATTTTAATCGTTCTTTTTTTAATACGCGCTCTATCCGAGACTTTTTCCCCAAATTATGACTGTTCGGTAATAATCGCATGCTAGTCGGAAATAACAGTGGAATAAACTGGACGGAAAGGGAAGTAAGCGCAAGTGTTTCACATGGCCTGACGATTAACTACGTAAAATGATAATATCTTGTAGCGCATTGCGTGCTCCAGAATATTAATTCCCCTACTTGAAAAGAACATCGCCCATTTAAAACAGCCCGGGAATTCGATGCAACGAAAATTATATTTGAACGAATGTTGCAGAGTGCTTGACTATGATTAGTCACGAAGCGCGCATATAATTCATATTGCTCATTCATTATGGATTTTAATCCTGGTCGTGTCAAGAGCACGTCATAAATTAAAGCCTGTGAGATGACAGTTCACCGAAACGAATGAACCCAGAGAATGCCACGTGGACGGACAGAATCAGAGATCGGAATTTTTTCCCGATCAGTCTCTCAATTCTCGGCCGAACAAGAATCGATAGACCCTGCGGACACAAGGCAATCAACAGCACCTCTCACGCGACCCTTTGTCCGCGCGTACACTCGCACACTTGCACGCGTTCACGCGTGCAACATTAGAATGCATAATTTGCAGCGCGCACCACCTTTCGAATATCCGATTAGGCACCACCGCAATCTTTTTTATTCAAAATTATGGATTTCATCTTCCGCCCATAGTGAAACTTTGCACGGCCGAAGGATGAAAGACAGACGTGGGTGAACGACACGGTCGAATAGGATAAAGATGCAAATACTGAAAGCACCACGGTGAATAGAATTTCGTTAGTGTTCGAAGCAGCCGGAAATTCCAAGTTATGTGGCAGCAAGAGCCCCACAACGAACCCCGAAATGGTGGCTTTATAACCCACGCGTGTTCACGTACTGTAACGTTCGCACACTTACGAACGCGTATCCGACGAGAGCATGCGAGGAAGGGCCATTAAGAGGTGGCACTACCTAGTTTTCCTGTCGTTTCTTCGTGATACCACCGTCTGGCAAATGTATTACCCCCTCCCTTTAATTACACGCGTTACGTACGCTCGTTAATTAGGCTGCGCTCGGGAATCAGAAAACCCGCCGAGGGTTGCACGCAAGTCATCGCGAATAGTAAATGCCTGTGCCACGCGATATTTTTGCCAAATGAGACTTTCGTGATTTCGGTAGATACATTATATCGTCACGTTCTTACATAGCTCGCAATATTCTTCATAATTTTCCGTGTAAATGCCAACCAGATAACACAGGAGCGTCTCGTTACGTTCTTTTACAGTTCTCCACGGCTCGATCATGAATAAATATATACGGATTCTTGTGCGCCAAGATAGCATTTTCTCGGCTTCCATACTCGAACGATCGAATGTATCATAAAACGGTCAACAAATTTAAGTACCTACTACTAGGAATAAAAGGAATAAAGAAGAACAGAAATAGGATGGTTAGTGAAGAATCAGATTTTCGGTCATTTTTATTCCACGGAGTACCCGTTAGTACGCAATTTCTATTACAGCTGTGATATATAATGACTATATGCTTATAATGACTATGTTCTTAGTCTATTTCATTAGAAACGAATCAAAGATACTTCACGATCTGTAAAGTGCTAAGGAAAACTGTGTCAAATCTATGAGATGTACAGCATAAACGAATTCTAAGAAGATTCTGTGAAACATCCGTATAAAAACGAGAATATTAATAATTTCACAGGCGAGTCGCGATAAATCTCGGATAAAGAAGGTAGAACTTTATCGTGAAGATCGTAAGCGAGAAAACGCTCGGATTTCAGCGTATATCATAACCCGGGCCGAGAAAAAACTTTACCACCCATTGCTAGGAAATATAGCGCCCCATGATACAACGAGAAATCCTGTGGTGAGCGGCATGGCGTTCTCACTGGTCCATATAACTACTTGTTATAGCATGCAAGCAACCGTGATAAAATACAGAGAGGATCGTTAAAATGTTCCCCTGTATACCCACAAGAGAATATACTTGTTACCTTTTCTCAAGAATAATACAAAAAATTGTCCCAAGTCGAACGGTATACTCGTAGAGAGAATCGTTCTATGTCGTAATATTCACGATAAGTAATGTACGCGAGAGATCGAATCGCTAACGTAATTCAAAGGAATCGACTGGTTGGCTTTGATCGTAGAACTCACGAGTCAGAATAACGCGTGTGCTCGTACTGTGGCAAGCGTTTATCCGCTTTCTCTCTCCGTGAACTTGAAATCGAATTACACGCGTTCACGCACACGAGCAATTCGCTCTTACGCAATTCCCCGTAATTCCAGACACACGAGTACAGTCCGCGGACCGATAGCAGAACCAAGACCGTGAAATCTACAGTACCTACACTACGACACGTCAACGACCACCTTGCAGTCTTATTGTCTTCGTTGAGAATACAACGTAGTCGCAGTACGTTGCCATTCGCCAACTTTATTCGCCAAAATATCCAAACGACGATTTCCATGGTGCCACTTCGTGCGAATAATTTGCATACACGACGCGATGGTGAAAACAGAATCAGTTCTTCTCTTTCTTCTCGAATACGTGAATAAGAAGTCTGTATGTAGATAAAACGACGCAATTTCCAATAAAAATCGTAACGGAGTTCAATTTACACGACCTCCGATAACTTCGGTCTTGACTCGATTAGTTTATCGACGTGCGAGCTCTAATTAATGAATTGCCTACCACGTTCCCAAGCACGAACGAAATCGAATGAAAAGCATCGGAAGAAGTAAGGGAAATGGATGAAACAGATCAAATTGAAATAATCGCTCGAGATCTTCCTTGAACCTTCGCCATTAATATGCAGCGATAATCCATTTGAATTGGAAAGTATCTTCCAGATAAAATGATAGAACACCGTCCTTCAAATTTCATCCTCTAACGCAAGTTAAAGTTGTCACGATAAATTTATACGTTTTCTCGCGATTTATGTTATTCGTTTCTCTCGAAATTATAGCACTCAAGGAATACACGAGGTAGTTAATTCTTTCTACTAACGTAGCAAGTCATTTGCGTCGTTAGTTTAGAAAACACCGTTCTAGCCAGTTTTACATTTTACCGGTGCCGAATTCATTATCGCATTAATTTTAAAAGCCGTCGAAACGATCTCTCGCCTCGCGTATAACAAAACCACCGTCGTTACTCCGACCATCAAGCTGAAATGACCGATGGCGTTTACGCGGCAGTAGCCTATTCTTTCTTACGCAAGGCTTGAACCCTTTATTCTAAGCGAAATAATACCCTTCTCATCCATGAGCCCACGTGTCGACGTGTCAGTTACGTAATTGCGCCAACCACACACGCCAGTGGATTCGCTAATTACGAATAACTGAATGAAGCGAAGAAAGAGGCCGGTAGCAGAAAATAGAGACCGGGGATGAAAGATTCACCGTACTGTAGGTATATCTTGTTTAGGTTGCGTACAATATATGTCACGCAATTCCCACCACCATGGCATGACATCGCGGCGTCATGAATTCTCACACCCAGTAGGAGTGCGTTCACTTCGTGCTCGACGAGTCGTCGACCGTCTCTTTTCTTCTGACAAGTATCCCTTGGACATTTTTATCGACTTGCGGATTGCTCGTTGAAAAAAGAAAAATGTATAAAACAAGAAATTGCAATCATAGAAAGAGGATTCGGTGAGACCGATTGCCTTTTGTGGATTAGCAGATTTTTTAGTGACAATTTCATCAAACCAGATAATCAACAATGCAGATTTGCGGTAATGTACGGGCGATCGCGCTTGGTCTTCGATAGAGACAAGCGATAGTAACGCCGTGTTTCACGATGCATTAACTGCAGCTGTCGCGGCACGTCTGCACAGGACGGACTAGGACCGAGCTATTACATTATGCACATGTGGGTCACATAAATACATCGATCTCATTGGTCGCCGATAGCAATCGGACCGATCCATCCGATCAACGTCAGTGGCAATGGTACAGAGAACGTTTCGGACGCCATGCTCTTGGAAGATGTTCAACCTCTTGGTATTCCACGACAAAGAGCTTCGTTACTTACACGAGTTTGATTCTAGTACATCCATCCAATTCTATCAATACCTAACCCAAATCTTTCCACGAAATTACTCGACAAACCTTCAAAGAACATTTCTGTAATCGTATAGTTGATTTCATTGTATTAAATATGAAAGGAGCTTCACTTTAGAACGAAAACCTTAATAAGACTTGGTTTGTCGTGCTGCTGACTGCTCATTAGTCGATTAAAAAAGCGTATTCTGATACGAAAAAAGAACGGGTAGCTTCCAGCGATTCCAATGAAACTGACTCACGTCGAATTACCTCATTAACGATGTAATTGATAAAGAGTAAAAACATCTATACCTAGTTTAATGAAGGGTTTATCCATTCACGTCGCGTATCTTCACTTTGACGCTTTACCGTGCGCGAACGACATTATTGTTTAAAGGAATTGTTTAAGATCGAACAAAGAAAAAGGGGCAGGATATGATACATTAGCTTACCCTAAGTTTTGTCTTTCTTTACTTCTTTCCGCCGAAAGTTATACGTACGGAAGAAAAGTAGTAATATGCGTTACTGAAGGGTGTCACAGTCGTTAAACTTAGCGCCGAGTCAAACCGTGGGAAAGAAAGGAGAAAGAAAATGATACGTGCGCAGTCACTTGTAAGTTCAGTGGCGAAGGTAGAAACTAAGGTTAGAGGCAGGAATAACCCAAGACTTCTATCAAAGTGGATGGGGTCGAAGTTAGTAACTAAACGAGTTTCTCGCTAACAAACCCACTGGCGCGAAACAATGTCGCTGACAGTCGAGGTTTACGAGGGAATTATTGGAGAAGCTGCGTTAATATTGTTCAAAAGTTTGCGCTACGTGATACAACGATAGGAAATATAGGAGAATCGAGTGGAGAGAAAATGGTTATCCAATAAATTTGAACGATAAACTTCACATCTCCGTGGTTATCACGGAAATTACTACGGAAAAGTAACCGAAATATTAAAACGAAAGAGCAAGTTTAGAAATTTAATTGACCCGATTGTTTAGCAACGATTTGAAAACGAGCGCGTAACCTACGATAAAATCGTGTAAATTATCTTCCGGCTAGATCAAGTTTCCCATAAACAAAAGCAACGGTTTATCGAATGTAATGAAAAATAATAGTTACCCAACGATATCACAATCGCTATTAACATATGAAAATGGGGCATTTATGGGGCCGCTTATTATCATAAACGTGCATAATAGGAAAATAACAGGTCGAAATAACATTTCTCCCAAGATAAAGAAATACGTAGCGCATAAAGCTCGCGCCCTGAATTCACTTTTCATTCATCTCACTCGGTAAATAACCGCTAATGAGATGTTGGAGAATAAGGCAGCGGCTATTCAAGACCTTTATTAAATCAAGTAGCAAAGGGTAGCGAGATCGTCTGATTTAATCAAACGGCGTATTATAATATAACTGTGTTATCAGCATTGAATTTTGTAAATTAACGACAAACCTAATCTTCCAATTTGTCGAGTTTCGATAACGGTCGGAATAACGTCGTGAAACTTAACATTCTTTCCGCAAAATGTAAAAAAGACACGGTGACCGTTTCTTCGGCTTATCTCGAAGGAGGCGAAGCAAGGCGAGACAAGGCAAAGCAAAAGGAAAGGAGTTGCCAACGGTCGAAGAAAGGTTGGGAGATAGGAGGAAGGTAGCGAACACTCGACAACTTGTGGAT
The DNA here is from genome assembly GCF_905332965.1 of Bombus pascuorum. Taxonomy (NCBI): domain Eukaryota; kingdom Metazoa; phylum Arthropoda; class Insecta; order Hymenoptera; family Apidae; genus Bombus; species Bombus pascuorum. Next base: position 1,330,448 of record NC_083495.1, on the reverse strand, counting down.
CGTTTCATTATCTTGGAGTGGTACTCGCGCGCAACTTCTAAAGTTTGCCGCGCGGATTCGGGCCATCCGGCAGAGCAGAATAATCATATTACCCATGCCGTGGAGCCTTTGGCAGCCACCCTCTTGACACGATCCTGGCTAGGTACCACGAATCTTAACGCGAGATTCCTATTCGCCACCTCAGATATCATCGGTGTAAATAGCTGCTTGTTTAAGGGGGCTATGTTGTTGTCTGCTTTGAATACAGCCTGCGTATTATGCCGTTGGCGTTTACCATTGCATATCTTATCTTGCCTATCTTACTGTTCCGTTTCGCGTAATTTGCATTGCGAGGCAATGCTGTCTGTTTTAATTGAACGAAGAGAATAACTTTGACAAAAGTTACGAAGACGGATGCAAAGTCACGGCGAACCGCGTCAAACGATGCTTAGCCGTATTTTCTGTCTATCAAATTAGTCGGATCGAAACTTTCGACCTCGAAAATATTCAGAAGTAAGAGAGACTCTTCTCTATTCGAAATTCTATGCAAAAGCAAAGGTAAATTTGTTGTGCGCTTCAAGACTGGCTATATTGTAATATAGTAATGGATTCGCCGATATTGACTTTCCAAGTACAGTAGCGGACAAAAGTTTAAGACGATGATTTGTAAACCGGATTACAAACATCTTATACGCATATTGTTCTTCTATTCGGTTTGTCTCTTTGGAATAACGTAGCTGTATGTTTGACCTTCGTAACCTCAGACAGTCAGTTGTTAAATACAAACAATGTAGGAGTTACAACAGTTAGTTACCGCCTAGCACTTGGAAACAGTGGACATTAGTTTAAGACGATCTGTGTAAAACGTGAGTACGAGTACAGTTTTTGAACATTTTGATTCTGGAATGTCAAAATCATTGTTTAGTGTACCTTTTATTGCTTAAAATTCATTTAGGTAGGAACAGACTATGGGTAAATCAAAGAATTTACTTGAAAACGAAAGGGAACAAATCGTAAGGCTGCGAAAGCAAAGTAAAACCTTCACCGAAATAGCAAATATAGTGAACAGGTCAGAAACAGCTTGTAAACAAGCTTGGTATAAATTTTTAAAGACAGGCATGTATTGCGATCAACCGAAAAACGGAAGACCACGGAAAACAACACCGAAAATGGATCGCCGGATTCATCGATTGAGCGAAAAGGATCGTTTTCGTAGTGCAAATAATATTGCTGCGGAGATAAACTATGAAAACGATACACAAATTAGTGCTAGAACTGTTAGGAGAAGATTAGAAGACTTTAACTTAAGAGGACGAAAACCCCAAAAGAAACCACTGCTGAGTTCTAGGAATCGAAAAAGACGACTTGCATTTGCTAAAGCTCATAAGCATTGGACAAGTGAAGATTGGCAAAAGGTATTGTTTTCTGACGAATCGAAATTCAATCGCGTCTGTTCTGACGGGATACGGTACGTTAGACGTCGAATTGGCGAAAGTTTGAAAACACAGTGCGTTTTAAAAACTCTTAAACATGGTGGTGGCAACGTTATGGTGTGGGCGTGTTTTTCTCGAAGCGGCCCTGGTCCGATATGTCGTATCAATGGAATTATGGACCGTTTTCAATACAAGGACATACTCAAGAACACAATGTTACCTTTTGCACGCAACAATATGAGTGATGATTTTATTTTTCAAAATGATAATGATCCGAAGCACACGGCTCGGGTTGTGAAACAGTTTTTTCAAGAAGAAAATATCACCGTGCTGCCGTGGCCGTCGCAATCACCAGACATTAACCCAATCGAGAATTTGTGAAGCATCATAAAAAAGACAGTACAAGGTTATAAACCGAAAAATTTAAATGAACTTTACTCTACGATTGAAACAGCCTGGAATAATATTACGGTAGATTAATATAAAAAATTAATAGATTCTATGCCAAGAAGATGTACCGAAGGGATAAGAAATAACGGATATTGAACAAAATATTGAATTTAAACAAAAATTGTGTATATTTTTTAACCAAAAATTAATATTTTTTGTATAGTCTTAAACTTTTGACCGACGAAATATTATACAGATTTCGTTCCTTTTTTATAACTTAGCTATTGAGCAAAATATCAAAATGAAATTTTTTTTCTAAGTGTACAAACAAATGTACAATTAGTTAATACCAAAAGTAGAACACCGTATTTATATTTTTTATGGAAAGTAAATCAATTATTTATTTCTTCCATTTCGTCTTAAACTTTTGTCCGCTACTGTATGTACATATTTAGTTCTTGGAAGGAAGAATCAAAAGTCTTTGGGATATATAAGATCAATGTTTGCTTTTCCGGCAAATACATTTCCTACTATCGACGCATATTTTAATCTTAAAATAAAACTCTGAGATAGTAAATTGAATAGTAGGAGTTAGTCGCGTACATACTTTAACTCAGGTTCGGGCCCGAAAGAAACACGTTCTTTTTCGCTCTTCGTTTACTGTTACCATCAATTACACTCCCGCAAAGTTCCATTCGTCTCGAAAATAAGCTCTATCGGGGGCGAAAGAAAGGTCGAGAAAATACCACGAAAAAAGGAAGAAAGAGAAATTATCGGACTCGAGATTCTTCTCGGTAAAGGAACAGCGAACAAGTTGAAGAAAAGAAAAAAAGGAAAGGGACTAAAATGTAGAGAGGAGGAGCGCGGTTATACGTAATTAAATTTGCAACTGTTAATCGAATTCGAACGGATCGATACCAACTGAACGGTAGAAACGTCGCAAAAGAATGAAGTCTAGAGGGTGATGCGAGAGGAACGGCTTGGGAAGCGAGCAATGCATTGATCAATAAAATCGGACAAACAAACCGGCTAGGCGAGAGGAAATGGCGGTTAAAACTTCTAATTGGAAATGACCGTGACAATGACCAAGAGCCACGAACCAAAGGGGAGGAGAGCAAGAAAAAGAGGTAACCCTTTCTCTTCAATCCTATAATGATGTACTTCCTGTACCTCCTATTGGTCCAATCGGTGCGTCGCCCAAATCGTCGGTAAAAGTCACACGATCGTCAGAACGCGTTGCAACGTAGCGACTATACGATCTTGTTTCGACGCACGGTTTTTGTTTGCGATCTTTGTCCTGCTCTTTCCAATTCGTTTACGGCCGAAAGGCCGGAAATTCGAATGATTATCACGCTTGGGGACCAAGAGGGTGGACCGAAATAAAGGCTGCATTCAGAATGGCGTCATCGCGACCAGCGTCCTTCTCGTACGCAATTTAGGTACCATTTCGTAAGTTAATCGCTTCATCAAGCGGTGACTCGAGCCATCGCGGATCATTGAGGACAATGTACGTATGCAAATACATTTGCGAGATTGATGACAGGCGAAAGACATATATCATGGGTTATGCTCGTAATCAATTGACCTTATAACAAGAATGATCTATATAAACTGTCACGATCGGTGTATTGCCAGCTAGAACGTTATCATCGTTTTATCGATAGTTTCAACGTCATCATAGCTTCTTCGGTGTGGAACGATGCAAAACTTTCGCCTCTATAAATCTATCCTGTCCGTAAACACATCGATGAATCTATTGCCATTTTGTAGAGAGATCGTCTCGAACGATTCTACCTATAAATCTGTACTCGTGAAATACCATACAACCCAATACTACCAAACTGCGAGAGAACTTGGACTTTTGTTTTAGGTGAAAGTAATTTTCGACATTGTATTTACATCCAAAGGGATTACTTAAAGTAACCATCAGGTAAAAGATACTCATATCTAATTTAGTTATCTAGTTTACCTGTCAGCTCTTATCCATTTACCCTTCTCAACATTTACCAAAATTAATTCGAATCTACTATATTGAATCTCTATCTAACAAATATCTACTATAATTTGACACTTACGACGGTAACAATGAAGTAAACGAGGATAAAAAAAGACTACCTATACAGAGAAGACGGATGGAAACAATAAGCCTACACCCAATCAACGATAACGAATGACTCGCAGATTTACCCGTTTTGCATAGATACATACGTTTCAATCTATGCGGAAGATGATACATAGCTATGAATATACGTGTACGAACAAATTAATAAACATCGGTTTATCTACTTCTCTATCGATGTCAATCCTTCGTTGTGACACAATAGTATAGACGGTAACAGACAAAGTCGAAAACTAACCGTACGAAAAACAAAGGATGAAATCAAATCGGAGGAAGTGAATTTAGTTACTGTACGCGAAAGTAAAGAAACAGTGTTTCAACAGTGTATCGCGTAGTCTGTCAAGGTGCTTTTATAACTCGCCGTCACGGTATACGAGTAAACTTAATTAAAATTGGCTGGCACGATCGATCGTTAGCTAGAATGCTTGACATCGCATCCCCGGGCACAGAAACCGCAATCGACGCAGCCACGCGGCCCTATGATTATCTACACACGATGTTGCGAGCCAACGGGCTCACGTCGTCTATCTTCCATGAACGTCGTGTACGAAGTCACGAGGAATGCATCTAAAAAGAGTGGACGTTGGGAAAAATAGAGAAAAATAATAGAGATTGCGCGCATCGAAAGTTGAGAATCGCCAACGACCAACTATTATCAGTTCCTGGTCTATTCCGTATGTGTACTGCAATTTAGTCAAAACCACCTTTTTGCCGCCAGCTCATCTTTTTTCGCTTCTGCTTTTTTTGCGACCAGGTACCGGCTTAGTTACATCTATGATCGTTCGGCTGCGTTCGAATTAGTATAGAATCCCATGCGCGGTGCACTTAATTACACCGTTAACGTCGTTTAACTATCGATAGTGCTTATGTCGATGCACAGTTTCAACATAAACAAATATCTAGAATAGTTTCCAAAGCATTACGGATTGACGAGATATCGTATCTTAAAGGATCCATTTCAACTAATTCGCGTTTGTTCTAAACGATTTTCCGACAATTGGTATACTCTCGAAATAGCTTAGACAAATACACGATTCTGTCGGTATTATCGGCAACTGTCGATTCCAAGCGAATGCAATAAAGTCTAACGATGGGTTCGCCGTCTTCGAACGATGGCTCTTCCTGTTCACCGAACCCTCGTACTTTTTCCCTTTAACGATCACGCGACGAGTCGTTGAATGTCGACTGTCCAGGCTGCCGTTCACGAGTTTAGTAGTATCAGAGAAAGAATGCGCGGTTTCCTTCACAGACAATCGGAGACGATTTTACGCTCGATCGTCGATCCTTCCTACTTGATATCTTTTATGAGACAGAGCCAAACGGTCAAGCGAAAAAGGAAGAGCCTGCTGTTGAAAACGCACCTAACGAACAGCACCGAATGAATCGAAAACGTCATGCGGCCTTGTTCGGCATCGATGCGACCGCACGCTCGTAAAAGAGCTCCGAAAACATCGTGTCGTGGGAACGACCGCCTCGGTATTACAGTCGTTCTTCGGTAGCTTTATTCGAGAAAGGAAACTCCAATAACTGGTCTCCGTTCGATCGTACTCGAGTGCACAAATCGCAAGAAAGTTATGACTCTGTGAAGCAAAAGATAAGCATTGATAGACGATACTTGGACACTTAAACATGATTTCGATTCGAATTCTGTAACGACATCGAGAAGATTGCGAAGTTAGGAGAGAATCGGACCTACTTCGAAATCACGTTCGGAAAGGTCGGTGATCAATGTACAATCCGAGCCACAAACGAACTAGATATGTATTTGCGCTACATTAATTGCAGCTGCTGACGCCGATGCTTCGGTTAATAGGTATTTTCAGACTGATTGTTGGTAATTCCACGAGCATTCCGTTAATTAAAATATGAAGTGACGGCTAGGTCGACATTTATAAATTTAGCTAGGATAGCTAAATAATAGCACTATCGTGATCCATCAAGCATTGTGATTCGAGTAAGCGTCCCGCAACTGTTTGCTAATTCGTCGTATTCCATCTCGTGGAAACCGATCGAGCCTTGTCGGGAAATATTAACTGCTTTCGTAATTTTCCGATAGACTGTGCGCTACCATGCCGCATCGCGTCACTCTCTGTACCGCGGCGTTCCATGTACCCCGGAAATTCTCTTTAAAACGCTGATTGCTACGTCCTCTGACCAAGTCGTGCAAATGGCGAACAAACGCTGCTTCCATTGACGCGATAACCTCAACTGCTTTAATAACTACCGACATAACGTAACAGAGAGAATGTCGGCCGAACGTTTGTACCAGTGAAAAGGTGAAAAGGTAATAACGGCTAATATACGATAGGTACTTAATCCATCGCTCCACATACGTTGATCCGCGACCTTATGGCATAAATCTGATATTCGTTTGGGCGTGAAATTTATCGATAGCTTGGTTTAGCTTTGCGTTCCTATCGCCTCGCATATACGTAAAACGTATAAACGTAGTTACAAACTTTTATGTTACGCGTATTAAATTATAAGGGGAGAACTTTGTCTAATGCACGACAACCACACACGAAGATAATACTCCAGAACCAATTTGGAAACATTCTTCGTATCGACAACTGGACAAGTTTAGATAATATATTAAGCGAATCTAACCGACATAGTAGGAATTACTTATACATCGCAGCCTATGCGTGTATTTCAAGAAACTCCGTTGGGAATGTCTGTTGGTAATTCCTGGTATAAATTGGGAGGTAACGGGTAGTGACAGAAAATGGAGAAGAAGATAGATTAGAAAATGGGAGAAACAAGAGACAACGAATGCGATTAGAGACACTGTTCTAATACATCGACGAATTGGTTTGCCGTTGTAATCGAAGCCAAAGATGGCTGTGTATATGTACGTGAACAATACCGGGAAAGGAGTTAAAGACGAATGACAGGATGGCTTCCCTTTATTCCTGATCCCGGAGAGCACGGAACCGCGGCTTCGATCGGCCATTACTTAGAACTCGATTTATTGCCAGCGAATAACGCGCTGGCGCTGCTCACAGCTGTGCTACGAATAATGCAGGTACAGGTGCAGCGAGAGGATGGCTTCCAGGACACACGAATTTATAACGGCTGGGTTGTGTACGCGTCCGACCTTGCTCGGATCGTCGCGTCGTTGGGAAACGAGACCGTGCTTTTCCCGGTATTTTCTTTTTTCCCTCTCCTCACATCCTATCACACGGTTCGTTGCCTGTCCGTCACGAAAATCCCTCTGGGGAAAGATTTACAGACTCGTAAATCGTTCCCGATCTGCTCGGAAATGATGTTCGATCTCGTTCCGAGAAAGAGACAAAGACAGCTCGGATTATATATCGACAAGCCGAAAAAAGTCTATTTCATGTTCCAGTCAGAATCGCGTGATTCCTAATGAAATAATTTTCCTGCGATACACGCACAAGCACGTGGAACAATTCTTCCGACAGAATTTCTTTCAGGAAAACGTTTTAAACGTTGCCCCGGTTCGAGTAGGCAGGCGACTCGGTTGACTTAGTAACAATAAAAAACGAGATTCATTTCTTCGGTCGTATATTCGTCGAGGAAGGTCCTACGTTCACGACATTCCCATGTGCAAGGATTTACGGAGAAACTGGCTTTTCAAAGAATAATCCGCAGGATGCGGAGAAAACTTCAAAATTGGTCTTCAAAGTACGGGAACTGGGACTGTGATAAATCGGTCGAAAAGGATATTTGCCGAGGTTCCTGCAAATACCGAATCCTACCTTTGTTGGTCTCACGAGGGTCATAAGTTTCGGTAGCCCAATATCTTTTCAGCTGTTACGGCACCTATAATGGTAGTTATTATGCGCATGGAATACGTAAAACATCGATAAATCAAAGGACAATATGACAAACACGTTCCAAGAAAGCGAGCGAATCTTCATCCAAGAATCGAACTCGACCAGTTTGCGAAGCCAACACATTCAATCGATATCTCTTTTTCGGTTAACTCGAGGAATATCACATACCATTGTCTATAGATACAAGTCATTTACACAAACGTACGGATATACGGAATCGTAACAGAGACTTAAGGTTACGCACGACATGCGCCCGCAACGTCTGGCAACCAAGTATGTATGTAGAGTACCTCTAGGTATTCGTGGCGCTGCTCTTCGAACACTGGTTCACCTTGGACGTGTCTCGACTCCGACTCGCCTCGCATACGACTCGTCGCAGTCAGTTTGATAATCGTACGAAAAGAGGATAATTCGATCAGGTATTACTTATGAAAAAGTTGCTCAGTAGCTAGATGTCAATTGACGGTATTCGTTCTTGAGATGAAAACCTCGACAAAGATATCCTACGCTGATACCTCGTTCAAGGGTATTTTTCTCTACCCAGAGACATTAAGTTACACCACTATTCGATCGAGCATGCTACAATGACTGTCCGTTTTTCCGACCTTAACGGGATGCCGGTGTGAAACATTTAGAATCTAGTACGTGAAATCCTCGATGACAAGCCAATTCTCGCTTGTCACAGAGCAAAAAGCGCAATAAATACGAGGAAGCAGAAGGTTAGACCACACACGATAAAAGCACAAAGAACCGCTGCCAAAACGCGTAATACGATCTATGAAATCTCTATCTATCGACCGTTAACCACCAACAGTTGCGTTCTAGTAAAAAAAAGACGTGTACGCTGTTTAGAAAAAACCTTGTCAAATGTTTAGATTATAAAGTATGTCTTCAGAAGAAATTTTAATTTCACTTTTAACAGGGTGGTCTGCTATTTCGGTTAGGGGTGATATTTAAAGTCAAGAGGAAGAAAGAAAAATAGGCGAAACATCGCGTTGCTCGCAACACCGTGCAATACCGTACAATTGATTCATTAACTACATTCACAGCATCCACACAATGTTTAAGCGACGGTCTTTGCAAAGGCATTCAAGCGTGAAGACAGCTTCCTTCCTTCCGGTCCAAACTCTGCAACCGGGTTCAGCAATTCTACAAAGTTAGTTTCGACTGCTCTGACCACGAGTGCCCATCACAGTCGCGTTCGAATGTTCCTTTAACACCAGGGTTACGACTGCTGCTGTTACAACGTGGAGTTAGCCGACCGCGATCGTTACAGGTAATAATATGGCATCTACAAGCCAGGTAGATGTAGTTTTGCCCGGTGGATACAACTTCCAAGTTTGCACGATTTTTAAAAACCGGTTCCCGTCAGAAATTCCGAAACGATCCTTCTTAAGGGGACACTCAGACTCGAAGGTGCCTACCTCTCGTTCTTGCGAAACGTTCTAACTGTGCTTTACGATTCGACGAGTTTCGATGGAATTTCCGTATTCAACGATACGTTAGAATTACGTTCCAATCTTATTTTTTTTTAATTGTATCAATACAAACGCAACGATACATTTTCATTTGACAATTATTATCGAAAATGAAAACCTCCCTGTTGTTTCATTCGCAACTCGTTGGGTCGTTCAAGTAACTATCTTTCGAGAAAATTGCAATTGATATAAGTAACTTTGCGATACAATGTACAACGTAGTTCTACTTACAAACACTACTTGAAAGTGTACACAGTTTTTAAGAAACTGGTTTTATGGAAACAACTTGAAACAACCCCGGCCATGATAACATTCCGGCGTTAAAGTACGTTTCTTTTGTACTCACGAAACTCTATAAAAACTTTTAGCCATTTCAAGAAGTTAGTTTTGAGTACTGCGCAAGCCACCATCTCACACGGACCTTGCATACCTACGCATTATTCTAGCTTGAAAGTTCCGACTTACGTACAACGACAGTACTCGATTCACGTATCACGTATACGACCAGGGTGTGTTAGAAAAATGTTTAAACTTGAAAAAAACGCAAAGATCGACCGTGTAACGATACCATAATGCAATGATAAAGTTAACGAGTAACAGACGACCATCCATTTAACGATATTATGGGTGAAATTCTCGTCAAGAACAATCCTTCAACTGGTAGGAGGTCGCAACCGCGCCCTGAGGAAGCGAGCTGATCATTCGGGAAAGTGAACAAACCACGTTCCATCCCTACCACCATCGCGGAACCAAGGTTCTCCCTTTGCTTCATGCCCATCTGCGTGGTTCTGATCCTACCATCCGTGGTCCCACGATTCCTCCAATCCGCCCAACATCTTCTCTCGGCTCAGCCACGTCTTTTTCTTCGTCTGCCACTCGCTCGCTTCATCGACCAACAACGTTTCTTAGTCTAGTATGATCATGTCCGATGTCTCTTTCGTTTTTTCATCCTGTTTCCGCCTTTTCCGCTCAGCTAATAACTATTTAGACGAGAGGAATTCCACAAGAAAGTCACGAAGAAAAATCGGGTCGTGAATATGAGAACAGTTTAGGCGAAACCAATGTTGTCGAGCATCGGTCAGACCGGTATCCAGTCTGTGAGTAATCCTACAGGCGTGCTCCTATGTTTACAAACACGGGCAAGTTGAAGGAACCATGAATGACCAATGCATGGAAACGCCTTGATTCAGCGTACTAATCAACTTTCTTGCCTTGAGTCGTGTTTCATAATGCGAGGTTGCCATATACCGATCTAGTTTTCCGCGTTCCAGCGCGTTCATCGACGTAACTATCGATGATCGCTTATACGCGACTAAATTTTATTATTTGGAGCACTGTTCAACGATAAAGGTGCCAATGCCAGTCGATACTTCTTCGTAAGACTGTATTCTTGTTTCTATCGCGTACGTGTCACGGCTAAAGGTATTTTCAGCCATGGAAAACACAATTTCATTAAACTTCTTCGTGAAGAGATAACGTTTGACGAGCGCGATCTGCCCGAGGCATGCATTTAATCCTGAGCACAAAGCTCACCCGTCGTATAATTAAAACGTTTCATTCAGCTACGTAATTACTATCGAACACCAAAGATAGTGCCGCGTTGGTTCGGTACAACGAATTCGAGAGTAGCCGGAAAATACTCAACGTTCATACACTCTCGCTGCAAGATTCCAGCAAAATATCCAACTTTGATACTGAGTTGAAGAGAAGACGAGGGGAACGATAGGAAGAGGGGAACCGAGGACGAGAATAAGAGTGAGCAGGAGAGAAGAGGAGAAAAGGGAGAGGATACAAGAGTAGCAGATGGAGAAAGGGAATAGAGCTCGTTTCGTCCGTTCCTCTCGTATAGTTGGAACGAACTTACTTTGATCCGTTGATCTCGAGATTAACAGATGCCCCAAGGGTTGAGGGCAAGGTGGCAGTAGAGGAGAAGCATGTAACACACGCGGATAGCTTCTACTCAAAGTCGCTTCCTGAAATAATTTCGATTTAGATCTGACGATGCCACGTCACCATATGTTTCCGTCAAACTCTGTACTATTGCGCTCGAATCGAAACTCTCTTCGCAAAGGTCTAACGGTAAACATGGTCGAACGTCAAGGGGAAAAAGACCGTAAATGGAAAATTCATTTTTGCTCGGCGAACATTCACGAACGCGAATTGTATTTTGCAGAAAAGTATTTAAATACACGGTGTAGTCACGGAACGTCAGATTCATCGATCAATAATACTAGCTCGTATTCTACGTATTCTTGCGTGGACGATACGAATTCGCTTTAATCCGATGATCTCGAGATTAACGGATGCCCCAAGGGTCACTAGTAAATTCCTGTATCGGGAACGCCAAAGAGCAAGGAATGCAATACGGCAAAGACTACGATGTTGATCGTCAGGCCGAAGTTTCCTTGGAAAATGAGGGAAATGTCAACGTACTCGCACGATCTCGAACGAATACCAATGGAAACGCCGATCGTCCACCAGGTCGCTAATTAATTGGAAGCACGTTGAAGTATTTCATCGATCTTCGAGATACAAGTCACTTTTCTCATTACTTGAGTATCTAACACCTAAAATGGAATCTTTTCCTTTAAAATTATGGATAGCATCGTCCCGTAGGATTCAACGATCGAATGATCTCGAAGAATTCGATTCAGGTAAAACCACATCCTCGGTGTTTAAAGTAGCGGTTGCTGCTCTACAGGTATTTAACACTTGGTCGGAAAGATACAAACGATACGCACGAAAACGAAGACTCCTTGTGAGAAAATCAACCTTTTGAACAAAGTCGAGAAAGAAGGAGTACCACGATGCGAAGATAACGTTCTTCGCTTACAAAACACACGGAACTTGAACTCATTTCTGACGTTGAAAATTCACTTTATTTACACATAATATAGAGAATGTAATATGAAAAAATAATTATCTGTTGGCGCAATTTAGACTGAGGAATTAATTTATCAATTATTGTGAGAACAGAACCGACTGCGTCATCTTTGAAATTTATGAATATTAGACAATCGTAACAGGTGCGTTATAATTTATAATTAGATAGATATTTTCCCAAAAGTTTCAAAGCGAACACACTGCGCTAAATCACGCGTTTACGTCGATGTAAACGTCTGAAGCAATAAGAAAAGGAAAATAAAGCGGGTTGCGTAGTTGCCATGGAACGCATTTTTCGAATAGTGAAAAGTCGAGATGCAGAAAAGTTTTTAGCAGTTGAAACTCCGAATCCCCGACCCACAAATTGCTATCCATTCAGGATTATTTGAAATTCGAAGAAACTTTTGCTTCAAGTGGTTTTCTTCCTTGAGTGTCGCAAGCGACTTCAATCAAGTCGAGTCTTTCCGATTCGTTTCTCATGCTATTCCCTTTTTCCTTTCTTTCTCCTCTCTTCCGATTTTGTCTCGGCATGTAACATATTCATCGAATGCTTTCATCTACTGGCTCTCATCTTTCTCCATTGACACGTTCGACCAAATCACGAACGCTTATTACGCTGTTTTGCTGCTTGCATTTTTCCCTTCGTCGCGTTTCTACGAGAACGTAACAGGATATCTTCAAACCGGTACTCCGAGCACGCGAATCGCACGTGAATAAGGACCAATGACGACGTGATCGTATTGAATTCCATAAAATTAGTAGAAGTCAGAGTGCATAGCCTGAATGCCTGCAATTGCGGAAAAATGCCTAGTCACGTTTGCACGCGTGTTGAACGGAGCAAATATACTCTTCAACTTGCTTCAGGCGAAATAAGAAACTTGAATTAAAGGTATTTCATGTCTGGAGATACGCGACTACCGACGTATAACCGATACGTTTGTAAAGATACTAGACTCGATTTCAAGATTCTATTCATGCTCACATAGAACGGTACACTTTGTATCGCGACACGGATTGTAAACTAAGTGTTACTGTATTACGAGGTTTCGATTGACATCTGCCTTAGATAGTAATATCGATATTTGGTTCCGTGACGACGAACTACATGCTACGTATATATGTACATATATAGCATAATATCGATCAACGATACATCTAACATTTGCTTATAATCTATTCATTCGAGCACGTAAGGAAGTCCGAAAGCAGCTGTAATCTTATTAGCCGAGTAAAACAATTTGCATTTCGTATCATGAATTACCAGAATCGGTCAAGTGTTGCCAACAATGTATCTTTCTTCTCAGATTTTACGAGCCTCGGCTCATTTTTTATCGCGCAGTAAACCTGCTGCGTCTTTTCCATCTACGACGGTAGCTCATTTTTTTCCCACGATTCATTGTCAGTATCCAGAACGCGTAGCTACACGCTGCTACACTATATCATCCTTTAACACCATTTAAGTGCCGTTTAAACGTCTTTTTTTTTTGTTTCTTAACGTCATTGTTTCTTACATATCGGTCTTGGATTTTCCATACCGGAGATTACCTTAGATTTTCCATTCGTGTTTATATCTTCTTGCTTCTCCTACTCGCATATTTGAGCAAATCATCCATGAAAGATATATTCCCATCGAACGAAACATCGTGTCCTTACATACCATCCACCAATCCCACATCTAACTTCAACTATCAATTCTGTGCTTTGGGCTAGCTTCCTTAACGAAGAATTCGGTTAAACAACGAAATAGATTAAAATTAATATCGCTAATGCTATGGAACAAAACTGCGTAACATTTGTAACCTTTAACGATTTGTAACTCATTTACGCGAACGAAGAGTTTAATTTGGTTGACCTATTAACAATGCGCTAATACAATCTTGTTGAAATAACGAGAGAGAGAGAGAGAGAGAGAAAGGGGAGGGGAGGGAAAGAAGCAACTTGCCCAAAAATACAAATCTATACACAGTATATTGTCGACAAATCCATATCTGTTGGCTTGATGAAATATCGCGATTCATCAATGCAATTGGTTTGTCGAATATACGAAAATTATGCGTTCCGTACGATAAAACAAGCTCAATCAAAACGATGATAATCACCGATTACAATGGACTAATTACCCTACATCCTGACAGCATCAATGAAACCTTGATTACGATACATTATATCATATGCAACTAATAACGTCGTTTTAAAGTCTAACATGCAATTCACACGATGAATGCGATGACGATAATAATTGGTGGTTAATGTACGTACATTTGGATTTTTCGGCAGTGGTGCGGTAAGTGCACCGAATTATATTAGCAAAGTTGATTATACAGCTTGCGATTCTCCCTTCGCCATTCACACACAGTAAGGGATCCGTTGTTGTAGTCAACGGTGCTATGTAACACGAACGGAGTTAGAGTACAGGCTGTAAAGACCCGGGAGTCAACTGGAGAAAACCCGCGTGAAAAAGAAGCCGAGAGAAGATCGAAAGAGGACAATGGATGATAAAGGAAAGCATAGAATAGAAAATCGCAAGTCAGAGAAAGGGGAGAAAAGGGAAAGACAAGGGGAAGAAGAAGGAGATGAAAAAGTCTCGAAAGATTTCTGTTATTTGACGTAATGATCCTTATGGAATGCGACGAACGCAGCCGGGAGAATATTTTCTTCCCAAGGCAATCTTACCTGACTCCGCTTCACCCTGTCCCTCAAAACACTCCTGTCATCGATCTAAGAAGAATCCAAGAAAATACCATCTTCAAAGCAGTTTCCTTTAACACTCTACGCTAATTTTAGAAACAATAGAACGTCTAGTTATCGAGCGGATGTTAGAATTTCACGAATGAATGCTACTTGCTGATTAAAAATACCGAACAGATTTTTAAATGACACGGACGTTCGGATCGAGAGAAACAAAACCTTTAAAGAGATTATATTTAGAACATATATGTAGATGCAAGAAATAAGCATAAACTGTTAAAATATCCCTCAATCGAAAAGAGTGCCGTTGTCGAGTTTCCTAGTAAAGAAAATACACTGCCACGTACTTTCCAATATTGCCTGAGAAAAATACTTCACCTAACCAAATTACTCACCGCCAAAACCTACCATCGTTTTCCGATAAATGCGAAGGAACCCTCGCATCGAAAGTCTACCGCGTAAAAAGAGAAAAACAGGAAGAAATAGACATTGGCTTCTTTTAATCGAGAAAAGTGCTACACGAGATAATTTATGACAAAAAGAGAAGAGAAACGATATTTCAAATTTCTGCAATTGCGAAAAATAATGGTTAACGTAACGTTTTATTGTAAATATACGTAACGTCGGAAACTATTATTTTTTACGCGTTATATCGCACGATTTATCATGAGGAAAACTTTTGTAACTAAAATTGTAATCACGCTCTGCAGTGTGTGATTAATTCATCGAAGCAATTTGACACAGTATATACAGCTGAATTGTATTCATGAAATGCCATCATGTCGGTATAACATAACGTTGAAAAGGTTCTTTGGGAATCTCTTCTGAGAAACTCTATTATCATGTACGTATATGCCTAAGCGAAACGTAAAGGATTAATAGAAATAAACGATCGTGGTATGCATGCTACCCTTTGTAATGAAAACATAAGATCGCTGGCCGACGAGAGCAAGCAGCTCCTTTACGAAACGGTAGCAGTAGGGCACCGGAAAAGTTTTGACAGGAATTATCGATGAGTTTCCACAAAGTAGAAAAATCAAACGAAAGGGTTAAGACCTGTCGTTCTTGCCAAGGCTCGGCCAATCACGTAAAGTGCTTACCTACCTGCGTGCTTACTTTACCTATGTATACTTTTACTCGCGCGAATATTGCGCATATACACGATCGCACGATCTCGCGCACAAACTATGCATGTGCATATGGTACACACGCACGTGTACTCCTGCAAATATTTACGTGCGTGATACGTACAATATAAGCGGGTAGGCAGGTATCTCGATCCGAACCTCCATTATCGAACGAAAGAGACTCGTGAAGAGAGAGCAAGCGAAAGTAGAAGAGAAGGCTGAAAACCACCCTCCACACCGACTATCCGGCCTTCGGCGAAGAATCAATGCGACCACCTCCCTATACCCTGCATCACCACCCACGCTTTCCTTCCTTCTTCCCTTTGTTACTATCTCTCACTGCTTCGTATCACAAAGAATAAAATACGATATGAAAAAGAGGCTGTGGTCCGTGCGATTTACACATCGACCAAGTTCCATTCTTAATTTAAGAATCCAATTTATATTGTGAATGGTCAAGCGAACGACCTACAATCGAAATATCCCTAAGTATCGGAATATATCGGCGATCGTCAAACGAGACAAGAAGAAACTAAACCAAACTGTAAAGAAGATTTTTTACCAAAAAGTTGTATGTACAGGGAATATTTGTAAGCCAGTAGAGCGAGCAAGAAGAGAACTTTCCCGTTCGAAAGAAATACGTTATAAGATTTGCACAACTTTCTTGTAAACGCGATTATTCAAATTTCTGGTTTTACGGTCTTTTGGAAGGCTATACCGATAACACTTGCAGCGACGCGACAGGAAACGACGTAAGCTCGAAAAATCGCGGATAATCATATCCCGCGGTAGCGCGGAAACCGATGGTTGGAAAGCGACAGAAAACGATTGGAAGACTCTATTGAGAAGCGCGCAAACCGAATGATATTTTGACCTCGAAAAAGGGGCGCAGGGAAGAATCCAAAATCAGACGATGCGATGGGAGTGAGCAAGTGGAGGGGCTTACGTGACTGCAATGTGCAAAATTGTCCTTGGAAGGAAATAGCAGATCGACAGTCGTGCATTATCCACGACGCAGTGGAGCATATGCAAACTACTAGTTCCAAAGGTAACCGGAGAATTTTCGGTAGTAAAACCTCACTCCAATAATATACAAGGAAATCTAAACGAGGAGAGAAGAATATAGATATATCTGACATACCAACGTGTTCTTCGTCAGAAACAAAGCAAAATACATGTAACAAGAGCGAGAAATGCAAACATTCAACGAGAATGAATAAAAAATCCCTTTTCTTTGAGGAATCTATGATCATCCAATCATCGATCAATGCAACCGTATAAAGAATACAGGACAACAGTCCATCGAAAAGGACAAACGTTGTGAAATATGAAATGACGCTGAAAATAACGAGAGAATATCTCGGATTTCTCGAGCCGTTTCCTTCGAGGACTTGTCCACCATCCACGAGCAAGATTCCTGCTTGTGACAGTACACCTTTTCCTCTTCTTTCTCTCCTTCCCTGTATGTTTCTCCCAGAGGACAAGTCATCGATATCCCATTGATATGTAAATTCCGAGTTTCCATCCAATGAGCGAGCAACATCCTCTAAAACCTTCCCCTTTGCGTCTTTCGTTTTTTCTCCATTTTCCATAACGCAAAGAATGCTACTTCGTCGCAAGACTAAGATTATTACGATGTTATTACAGTCGGAAAACGTTGGATATATCTTCCGAAGTGAAGCGGAATTTCATGTAAATGAAAGTCATTCCGTAGCGGCGTTTAACTCTCGTACAGGTATAATGCAATTAGTTACAAATGAGATAAACACATTCTTGAACGAAAAGCTCAAGATCATGAGAATGTTGTTAGAAGAAACTATGCGTCTTCCGACTACTAACGCTGTTTGACAAAGACCAGAAAATGGCATGTGTAGATTGGTTGGATGAAATTTCTCATACGATAATTGAAGATAAATAGCGTTATTCGGCAATGGAACGAAGAACGAACGGATTTATTCCCGGAAACAAGACCCAAGGCCGTTTCAATTTAGAGCAAAGTCGTTAAATCGAGCAGGTGCGCGAAGAGAAAGGGGGTCGCAAGACGGACAGCTCTTTCACCTGTCGCACCGTTTTCGAGTAACGAACGCTCAACCCTCGCCAATTTCCATGTTCCTACCCTTCGCGTCAATGTAAGGCAAATGCTGGGCCTTCTAGTACAATGAGTTACCAGCCTGTTCTGACCACAAATACGCTGAATATGCATGAAGCCCTTGTCTCCACTATCGGTACGTACGTCCTCGAATTAGGTTTCCCGCAAGTTCTTCGAGTCCTGTTCGCGCTGGTGCTCCAGCCACTCCAGGAGCTCTCTAGTCACCTCTCGTAACCTTCTCGAGGGCTATGCTTCGTTGAACCTCCGCCGCGCTTTTCTGCACACGCGTACCCCTTTGGCTATTCTAAACTCGAGAGCTTCTTTGACCGCGAATCGATAAATCGGAATCGAAACTTCGAACTCTGTGAATAAGAACGACGTTCCGCGAAAGAAAGAAACAGGTCAGAGCGAACAAAGAGACGCTCGTGTATACAAAACGAAATGCTTCTTAACGATGTGAAGAGCGTTAAATATAAAACGAAGAGCGGTGACGGTTCTTTACCTTTGTTTTTTTAAATAATTTAAATTTTAAATTTGTAGAGGATATAACGGTTGCTCGACTCTCTCCATTTGCAATCAAAGGTCCGTGGAAAAATATAAACTCCCCTTGCTTTCTCACGTATTATGCACAAACACGCGAGTTATCGCGGCATTTCACGGATACGATTACAATCCTGAAATACGCGCGAAGATAATGCGCCAACAGAGTTCTCACGTGTAATAAGATATAATCTGAGTTTCCTGTTGCACAACAAAAAGGAACTTTAACGAATTCCACTTTTCCGGCCGCCTACCTCAGGAAAATAACTCTCTTTCCGTTCTTTTCCTCTAATAATGTGTTTTTCCGTACTGTTATTTTGTTGCCACGACGAATAATAAACCTTAGAGAAGAACACAGGGAATTCTACGCTTTTAATTGTTTGCCATTACCGAGTCAGGAATTAAAGTGGATCTTCTAACTGCTCAAACTGTTCCGGAAGGAAGAAAAAAATTGTACGAAATGAAATTCGTTGCTCGATTCTCTTTTAAACGATCTGCACTCTCTTCCCGAAGCTTCGCAATTTAATTCTCCGTCACAATTTTTTAAAAAGTCACGAGGCACAAGCGGACGATTACGACGATGAAATATACATATACATACATATGTATATACATTACACACATATATATACCTACGTGCACACGATGGAAACAAAACTGAGATACGATCGAGCACGAGAAGAAAAGATTTTCGTCTTCTCGCGTGCGAATTCCGTTTCACGATAGCGTGCACCGTTTTTAAAAAGAAAGAAGCAAAAACGAAAAATATTTCACTTCCAGCAGTTGCTTTTATTTTTAACGTCACGCGCCGTCTTTCCCTTACCCGCAAACAATGCATTTATCGACAATCGAAAGAATTTTCGTCTTGTTAAAAAATAATTTCACATACACACGCACGCGCGCGTTTTCTCGCATCCAAATCTTTAAAAGTTGATCGTGCTCGACGTATATGTACATATTTATAGGAAATACCGGTCTCGCTCGATACCGACTCGCGGCCCTCTGCATTCGAAACAAATACATGTACACGTGTGCAGGATCCGCGAACGTAAAACCAATATCGGCGCGGTGTGGTTATCTACATATTGCAGATATAGCAATATTCTATAAATAATCCGTACAACTGAGATGGGGAACACGGCAGAGAGTTGAAACTATTCACCGTCCTACGTGAAAAAGATCTGCCTACTTTTTCATCCACAAATTTCATCTTCTCGTAAAGCGCGAAGATAAAATTATTCTAGCATATTAGTGTGCACGCAAGGCAAATAAATAAAGTACAGGCATTTCCAGCTATCTGTATTTTAAGATACAAAAACTTTTGTGAATTAAACGAGATACGTGTTTGTATCGTGTTATTATTTTTATAACCCCACCTTCTTCAGGGTCATCTGACTACGATTAATTGTAATATTAACGGCGTTAAAATTCCCAAATTCAAATCCTAGTTCACTAAGAAAATTTAGAAGTTATTACATGCACTTGCGTAAATATGTATGTATAGGACCGTAATAGAAAAATATAAACGACGAAGGGAGACAAAGGAATTTCTCGTTGGCGTTATCAAGAAATAGAAAGAGGATTCACAAGTTACCAGTTCAATTCCTTACTGTGATCTATCGGCGTGACTTATTTTTCGACATGCGCGACAAACATCCCCGAAATTCAGAAAATTCCCGTATTCTCGCGCCACAGACGCCTGCGTGTTTTAAATCTGAAAACAGAACAATGTCGAGAAAACGGATTCAAGCCTCGTTGTAGTAGGAGCTGAGGTCGAAAACCAGGTTTGATGAACTGGCAGGAAACGTGCAGATAGATTCTACAACTTTCAGTTCCGCGTCTCGATGGAATCAACAGATCAACCGTATCGGCGTAATCAATCGATCGTAACGTTTCTTACAAAGCTTCTTTTCGAGCAATTCGTTAATCTAATTGTTACCATACGACGATTATCGCCTGTGCCGGAGAGTTAATGATCGAATAAAGTTCGTTTGTGAACCGCGGTAGCCACGAAAAGCCAAATATTGACATAAACCATATTGAATTAGACGACAACGATGGTTTTTCGCAGATGGAGGAGAAAGCTGTCCGATGATGTGCTAGCTTATCGGAAATCCAGCGTAAAAAATTACATGGATTCGAACGACACATGATATTCGAGAAACGAAAACTCATCTTCGAGATTGGGTTGCGAAATGCAGCATTCAAGGATGGTTCGCGGGAAAATATATATAACTGTAAGCGTATCGACGACACGGATAACGCGGTTACGGCTAAGAAATATATGTATTATTATCTGTGCAGGTACGCGTTGTATCTACCTACCAAATATGTACATATTTAACGCTTCGAATTATTGGCAAACGAGGAATGCGATAACGTTGGACGGCTCAGCCGCAAAACGTAGAAATGGCAAGCAAACAGAATAAAGCAGAAGTTAGAAAACAATTATTCTGTTTGCAATATTTTTTCGAACGAAAGATTAAATGGCAAATCGCATTAAAATCGCAGTAAAAGCTATTTTTGCCTTTCTGCATCTGAAAGCAGGAAGAAGCATAAAGTAAAGTCATCGATATTGACCTATCAAAGTAGCAGCGGCAAACGTCATCAGTGCTGAATAATGTCGATTTAATGTCGAATAATGCCGTCGTCGTCGCTATTCCGGAACTGGCAGGAAACAGTGGCTGTTTTAATCAACTCAGCCTTGGCAAATTTCCTGCGAATAGTTGCAATTTGCAATTAAGATATAGGCGCATCGCAGCGATAGCTTTCCCCCTAATAGACATTATCATCGACGGCCGCTACCACGCCATAATAACTGCGCATAATGCGTCACAAATTAATAATTCAGAGAACGATGATTGAACGATTGGAGACGAGCGAGCGAATAGAAACATATTAATTAAAAGTAATCTTTCTTACATCCTTCACTGGAAATCGATAGCAGTTAACATCGACGATGGCGATTGTACGCATTCGTCCTGGTCCGTATCGTTTCGTTTTGCATCGTCGCGTCACGAGGCATGACAAATGTCAACGCGGAAGCGTCGACGTTGAGAAACGTCTCGAGTGAAATGCTTTCGAGGTCGGTAAATATTTACGACTTCTGTGAGTACAAATTCTACATCGAATGGTAAGCTTGGAGTTCCTTGATTTTTGACAAATGTACTTATATTTGCTTCTTGGTAAATAACCGCCGTGTACAAAGACACGACAATATCCGGCACCAATGCCGGAAACCTCTTAATGTTTGATCTTGCATATACGTTCGTCATATTTTCATATCAACACGATGATGCTATTTCCAAAATCATTAACACAGCGGACGTGGCTCAGTTTCCTCGTTCACGGTCGCGTAATACGAAACTCGTAAAGAGGTTAGATTTCTAATCTTGTCCCGGTGCATGTTAAACGAACGTAGAATAAACAAAACATTGCTGTACGTAATATGAGAAATGCGACGCAGAACCCGCATAACAAACGAAGAAAAGATAATAAATGACGCTATTAGAACGGCAATAAATAAAAGAAAAAGCGATTAATCGAAGGATGATGCACTTACCAAGAAAGATGAACACTGTGGAGAAGGAAGGATCTGTCGTAGAGCCGATTTCGCAGGATGCAGAAGAAAAATCCTCAAAAAAGCAACAAAAGGGGCACTGGATAAACAAGAGCTCGCGGAACACAAAAGGTTCAGTCACAATAAAAGCACGTAACGACACCCGGCGGCGGTCGAAAGATTCGTAGAGTCGCACCGCTCGACTTGACTGCCGGAAAAAAACAACGGCGTCGCGAACTTGACGCGCAATCTCTGGCGCGATGCTTAACGACACTAATATATGAAGGGAGAAAGAACGGAACGGAACTGAAAACGACTCGATCACCGTGTTCACGCAACGGAATCTGTTCGCAGACAGCAAGGGAGGTCAACACGAGAGGAAAAAAGAAACGAGAGAAAGAGGAACGGACGGCGAAAAGTAATGTGGGCACGCGGTCTGCGGACGAGTTTCGGAGCTTCGAAAGTAACAACACGTAAACGGAGCAGTTTCCCGTACGAGGCTCTGCCGGGTACTGGGGGTTCGAGCCGGGCTATCGAACGCACCTCCGCGCGTCGACCAATAGGCGCCATCGCCGCGTTCCACTCAGCCAATCAACAATAGCAACACCGGCACCGTCTACACACGCCGGGTCCGAACCGCCGTAATCAAAATCTTTAGGTGACATTATTTTCATTATATTTATATATTAATCTCTAAATTATTTTTCTTTTCATGCTAATACATTTACTGCTTATGGTGATGCTTATCGATCGATTCTAATATATCGAATAAACACGAATAGATCTTCGATAATGTCACAATCATCAAATGTGACTTTACCGTCGAAAGCAAAGAATTTTTAACCTAAAATCGATTGGTTTCATTTTAAAAAGAATTCTTGACGAAGAAACTATATGAATTATTGTTCGCTCCTCTTCTTTTCCTTATCATGATTAGCCGTCTGTTTTTGAAAACGCCTATTTAACACCGAACTATACTCTGCAAAATTGCGATGGAACGAGAAATACAATAACGGTACGTGCAACGTATGCAGCTACGATACGATCCCTTGGGCAATAACCGAGATGGGATTGCTCTAACGCATATTAACGCTTCTAATTTATGCGAGTCCATCGACCGTGCGAGATCGCTCAAACCCTGCTCACTATTCAACCATAGTATCGCGGTTGGCCACTCCGTGCAAACTGCCAAGCGTGTCACTGTGAACGCGTTGATCAATGACTATAAAGGCGTAGAGAGAACCCTTATATGTAAAAACCTTAACTTAACTCAGATTTTCATCGGTATAAACTAAATAATTTTTCGTTGATTGTTACAATTTGAAACTTTCGATGGCGCTCGTCGTAACTTATGAATCATTTCATTTGCTCAAACGATAATCGTGCTTTCGAATAAATCTTAACACGACAGAACAACAATCTATTAACAACGTCCCGTTAATTATACTTACATAATAACACTTCTCAGAATATCAATCAAATTAACAGTACAGTGTCAAAACGAGTTGTATCAAACAGATATACTATTAATTAATTAATATCTCAGTTCTCTACACAATTAACACTAATAAATGGAAGTGACACTCCTTTTAATTGCGTGCAATAGACTCACAATATATAGATAGAATCACAATGATTGCAAACTAAAAAACTTTGTCAAATTAACGAAGTATTTCATAATTACTTTTATAAATTATCTCAACCTTTAATTCTAAAAGCTAGATGTGAAACGCGAACAACCATCACTCCAAAGAACCGAACGAAATAACATAGACATAGACTGCCATTCGGAGAAAGCAATTAATTTTCATGAAACGTTTAATCCACGGGCAACAGTGTAAGCATAGTGCAACCTTTCACCAACAAAGATATTATGCTTTAATTAGACAAAAGAGTTTCATTCCTCGATCTAATTTCCATGGAATAACTCTAACGACTATTCCCTCCTGAATAATCGTTTATGGAACTTTTCACACTTTGCTGGATTACCATACTACCGTGCAATAAGAACCGAGCTATAGCTTCTCGAGCACCACTTTACCTCGTAGATACTGCCATTTTTCTTGGCAAACGATCATAAACGTATCTCGGTAACCGTGATAATTACTAGAATCGTAACCCATCACGCTACACACTCGCTATCGTAGCTACCATTCGTGGATCTGAAATTTATAACATATAATACGATACTAATGTAAAAGCGAGGATAAATTTAGCATTTTTTATCTTTTCTATCTAGCATTTAATATTCTTTTGCAAATCGGAGTCAGTTCAAACGCAAAGAGAAAATGAACTAAAATGACGCATGCATTTTCAGGAACAAAGATATTCCGGTAATCCATAATCATTTCTTCGACAACTGCTAACAATGATCGTGTGCTAGGTCAGTTAATAAATAACTCTTTCGTCCTTCTTAGGCACGTTAAATCTTCAATCTGCTCAAAAGTAACAGCTGCCTTATTTAATTCTTTCATTGCCTAAAGTGATTCGTCTTCGTTATTATCTGCATCAACGTGCATCCTGATGAAGATACACTATAGTAATGAAATTACCCAAGACTAGATATAATGCCATTCTTTTCGAATTTTCACATTGTTTTTCGAATACCAGAGAAGCTACTCGAATGTTTCTCAGAAACTGCTACTATAACTAGCGCTTTATCCCTTCGGACATTGAAATACTGTCTATCCGCTGATTAATCCAGCTCCTTTAGTCTCTTCAATCTGTGGCTTACCTGTGAGTACCGCTTGAATCGACAAGTCTTTGAAATACTATCTGCGATCATTATAAATTCAAATAGTTATCAGAGTAGCCAGTGCATTGCACTTCTCTATCGAAACGAACTCTTCTAATTAGAATGACGGAAATGTCGATATCCGAGAGCTAATCGTATGCAATTTCTGTCAAAGCATTATATTCATTTCGTTGTAGTGTAACTCATATGATCTACGAACTTTATAATTAATCCATCACTGAACTGAAATTGTTTGAAACACATCCCGTTTGTACGATAGAATTTTTCATAGAAGATCGTCGTAGAAAGATTGACAGATATTGTTTATAAGACATCGTAGGATAATATCGTGTAGCACAGAATTTTCCCGTATTCGATACCTGATATTAATCATCAGGATTGTATCAATTTATGGTAGGGGAAAAAATTTGGTACCATTTCTCTGAATCGGTGTTCCCAACTCGGTTGACAGTGACACTGAGAATCAACGAACGCGCCACGCCTTCGTTTCATTCACCCTCCAACTGAGTGCACCAGATCCAAGACTGGGCATTAGCAGCGATGGTTATGAACCCGTCACTATAAAAGGACGAAACGTCCCCAATTTAAAAATACAAACGGATAGCATTTTTATCCATCACGCGTGATTAATCTCTTTCGCGTTAAA
This sequence comes from Bombus pascuorum, assembly GCF_905332965.1. NCBI lineage: Eukaryota > Metazoa > Arthropoda > Insecta > Hymenoptera > Apidae > Bombus > Bombus pascuorum. The sequence goes on along the minus strand of NC_083495.1, from coordinate 1,304,962 downwards.
ACCGATTTTGATCGGCCAACTGTCCCGAATTTTTGCAATACAGGTATAGATAATACACTGTGCGTAACACAATAAACCACGAACAGGGAAATGGGGAAAAAATGATACAGGAACAATCTATGTGATTCAGTTGAATGAATCGCACTGCAAATTCACGAAACCGGACCATCATACGTACCAAATTAACTGTCCTGTCGAGCTTGGCCGCGATTCAAATTGAATTGACTATCGTTATGCATTGGAAGGGTACTGGACGTCGGTGAACGGCTGGCGATGGTGACCGTGGTGGCAGGAGTAATGGTGGTGGAGACGATTCATTCGATTTCCAGTTCGATCGGCTTCAAGAGCCGGAGGCGTGACTGAAAAACGTACGTACCATGGCCGGTAATTACGGTTCCGTTTCTACAATTATATATCCGGGAAACGTCCACTGTATTTCTAGAAATTCATATAGGTTCGAATATAAATAAGCAAAAGAAAAGCAGACGTTCGTTCTCGATAATCGTCAATATCATAGACTGCTTATTTATACTCTTCTAAAGAACCCTTATAGGAAAAGGAACGATACCGTTTCAAAGATATTAGAATCTTATCAAACAATCGCGCCTATTTTGTCATTTTGAATCTAAATATCTCAAGATGTTAAATGGATTCAAGGTATGAAATTCGGAATTTTAATTTATCGTTATGCGTCTATATGACGGTTCACAGAGCAGACGGCATTTTGAACTTCGCCGCAACGGCAATTCATCGCTTACGTGTATCTGCACCTTCACAGCCGTGGATCGTGGCTTCGATCGTAGGTAAACTAGAAACTAGATTACGAATCCCACGGATAGTTAGCCGTACTAATAGACACACGGGCCAAATTACCCGTTCTCTCAGAATTTGGGTATAAAGGTACGTAAACACACATAGCATCGTAGTAAAATAGAACGCTGGACTAAAGACCGGTCCAGAACAATCTAGGACTTACAGAACTCAGGATATTCCTTACTTCTCTCTTCAAATGAAATCGTGCGTCATATAGCTTTCAAAAATGAAAATTGAATTCTCATTGAAATGAACAAGTACTCGAACGTTAACGTTTTTAGGACGGTATCAGGTCTCCCTTCTGTTGGGTATATCGGCACCTAGCGTTAGCATTTATCTAGTATAAATGTAAATCGGTAATCGAAATGAACCGAAATCATCGTGGAATCGAAAGCATGCCAATCGCAAAATGAAATCAAAATACGGGAAGTAGTTGTTCCTGCAACCAGATATTCCATCATATCGGACACTGTATTTTATTTGAGATAAGCTATCGAGTTGGCCCCGTTCGTACATTTAAAAACACCAGACTTTATTGAGCTGACCCGCCAAAAAATTTGTTGCATCGACCGCGCAATAATGACGTACGTGACCCGGCGTATCTCTGCAGCCAGATGCACAACGCTTGCGGCGTTATTGTTGTTACGCAAACACTGGAACTCCGGGTGCCACGGATGTGTTTATCGTTGGATTAATGATTCCATTGGCCAAATCTTTCTGCTTTCAGGTACAATGACCAAGAATGCTTACCATATCAAATTTTCTCCCGACTCGCTACTTTAACCCAAAACGCAATACCTTGCCGATTCACAGACTCGTGTTACCGCTATTGCTCAGATCAACATTTTCAACCCAAATTTTATACCATCGATTTCAGAGGAAGCACCTTCACAACAATAAGCGAATTTACGAATTGGAACGAAATCAAAAAACGTAGCTTAAGCATTTGAAAGGAAAACTGAATCTTTCTGGTAACACAAACAACGCTACGGTACAGAGAACGATAAAACGTTGAAATTACGTTCATGCAATTTGTCGTGTTGTTTGTTTTACTTCATTAGTTCGTTTCGTCGAGTGTTCTTGAAACTCTAATTACCAAAAGCATAAACGAGACATTTGGCACTAGAACGTGCAAGTGAATCTACATTCGGCACATGCCGAGCACCTGACTTACCACATATTATTTATGGGAAGATAGAGAAACAACGTATACGTAGGACACTTGGTGCATCGTTTACTTTGGAGGAATAAGCAAACAAACAGTATTCCAGCCAACGCCTGCTTTAACAATCTGGAAACACGTGCGCTGAACAGCTCTACTTGCTCGATATTACTATGAGTTGATTTTACCGAAGAGACACAAGCGTAAGTTTTACAGGCAACTTGAAACGTTCAAATTAATTGCATCAAACAACATTAATCTAACCGGTGGATAAGCTGCAAAACTACCGACCACTTATCGTAAGTTGTTTCTATACATCTATCGTAATAATTTCGGTCGAGGGTCATTCCTGAAACACGAACTTAATCTAGATTCTGCTTCCTTTGAAGCCACGAAACGTGTATGTACATGCCTCGAGGAAACGAGGAAGGTGGAACTGTAGAAATCCTCTTGGGAGGCTGTCAGAGACTCCAGGACTGAAGCAACGCAGAGATTCCTGGCTGCAGTAATGCAATTTGGTAGTTGTGCAGCTGTAACGAGGAGACCATAGCCGTGTTACACGCGCTTGATGCGCTGCTCCTATCCACCCTATAGCAGTCGTTATATAGCCAGTCGTATGGTCGTACGGCTGGTCGGTTCGTCGGTCCATATGTCGTATTTGTACTACAAATCCCCTAACCTCAAATCCCTCGTCTGCAACGCGCACTAGCCCCTAATCATGACCATACTGACGTTCGCCGCCTTTCGCCTTTGCATTCTCTTATTTCTGTCGGTCTAGCAATACGACAAAATGCTTGATTAGCTCCCACACCTGCCTACATCATAGACCGACTCAATACCGTCGTATGATACCATATATAGCACGTTTTGTGTACACACAGAGACCATACGAATACCATATTTTAATCTACATCACTCTTAAGTCCATAAATTCGTTTCATGAACATTTGGTCGTCGATACGTTTTTACACAAAAATACACAGCATCGTTTTGATGCTCTTTATTGAACTTTTATAAAGTTTAACAACGTGCCTATTATTGACGAACCATAATTCGAATCATCCGACAAACGGAGCATATCATGGTTAGTAGCATGGACAAGAGAACTCGTAAACCATAATCGAAGCAGCGAATTAGGACCCATAAATACAAATCAAGGCCACACGTTACATCTCGATCTTGCATACACGTTCAACTAAGCGAAACTTTGAACTGTGACCAATGCTCTGTGTCGACAGTTCAGTTCAGTGAAAGCAATACACTATACAACGAAGACAGCGGAATGATCGATGGGATTGGTAAGATGTTCGCTACTCGTCGTTCTAACAATGGTAAAGTGTCCAACAATTTCTTTTTGCCGCGAACATTTCCGTTTCATTCGGGCCTTACTCGAGCCTTTTTTGCAACTTTGCTATTCAGAGAAATACGTCACGAATGCGTACAACAGTTGGAAAGTTTCAGCCTAGCGTGAACATCAAATGCAATATAGATACCAGCGCGAGAACTATACAACAGAATGTAATACTACAATACGACGCATTATAAACTTCCAGCATCATCTAGCTTTACATTAACAATGAAATGTTAGCTATATTATCGTGAATTTGATTTCTCCGCAATCAGGTGGCAGCGCGCATGTCCAACGTGGCACTGTATACAAGTTGGCATTAACAAGAGAATAAATTATCCCATTCGGCACGAACCTTTCATAACTCAGTGGAAAATTAGCATAAGATCAATATTGCTTTTTCACCGCGCCACTGACGGAACATCGCCCTTCGGTTCCACGTACCCGCTAACGAGACTGACGCATTCGTGCAATCGTATCATCGAATTTCAGAAAATATTCCGATCGATTACAGCAAATTTAATTCGATGACGCAATTTCTGCGTTATTGTTTCTCAGGTAGCTAACCCAAACTCGGTAACCTTTACGAAGCAGCCCTCTATTTTACGTAATCCCCCTGACGACGACGTTGACCGAATAAAAATACTCCCTAGTGACGGCATTATAGTTATGAACGGTTAGCTTCACCGACCAATATATCGGTTGGTATAAAAATAAAAATTCTCCGGCCTGTTGGAAAGAGAAAGGAGTGCAGTGACGTTTCCAGGTTCACGTAAGAGTCTACTACGTAATCGAGGATGCTTACATGAATGCTGCGTACTCTGTCGTGTATTCACGTTACCAATAGGAATCGAGGTGATATGAAACGGGAAGAGTGACGTAAAGAGTAAGAAGGTAAGAGCAAGAGGAGGAAGCAGAAATATATCTGTAAGAACGGAATGAAAGAAAGAGGAAGATGGTGCGCGTAAGTACGTATTTTGTAGTAGACTGTGGTCCACGTGACCGGTTGTGCTCTGAGAGTGGAAAGCCGAGGTCAATGCTTTCCGTCCAAGGCCAAAGGACCGGCAGAGCCAAGACTCGAGTGGGTACTCGGATACGAAGAGTACACAGCATCCAACGTTGAAAGCAAGCAGCACGCAAGAGGGAGAGACCACCGATCTCGGCCCTTTGCCTTTACCTTTTACAACCTGCTTCTTTTCTCCTTCGCTCCCAAGTTCTCGAGGTTAAACGAGGTTCTCGCTCTCACCACGGGAATCTTTCGTACGTGCCGCATTATATGGACGCGAATGCCGATCTTGCGATTCGAAGCAATTGGACTCACAACCTTTAATCGTCAGCCAACCAATCGAGAAAACGTGGAAAAACCACTTGCACCGAATCCCTTGGTATTGATGCCTTTATCTCGATGCGTCGAAATCAAAGACCAATATAACGCGGCTAGAGATAGTGAAAGGCCGGTTCAACAACCAAGTTGTTTGCGGTAATCGAGCAACGGAGAATCGCTCGTTTCTTCTTCTTCCGCCAACTTGCGCACGAAATAGTCAACTATGTGTTTCGTAGATGCGCATCACATGCGCGCTATTTGCCGGAATAAATTCCTTACTCGGACCAGTAGCACCGATGCGCTGTGAAAAAGCTATGCGAGAAAACTACGAAACCCTCATAAACTCGTTCTTCGACGATCGACAATCGACGATTCTATTTTCAGATAATCTTTATTCTAAATTTCTAAGTAGATAAAAAGGCAGTCATAAACTGGTAACGGATTTACTAAAAGTACGAGCTCAATTTCTGGTAATTTCGTCAGCAAGAAAGACACGCGGCAAGGAATAAACAAGATGTACATCGTTGAAATTGCCCGAGGCTACACAGCTATATAAAACGATGCTTCGAAAAGTTTGCCATCAATTCAACGCCGCATCGCAGAAGCTATGATTTGGCGCGTCGTCGTACACTTTTCTTAAACGTTTCATATGAGTAACGTAAATTTATACGACAGGCCAAGTTTCCTAAGTTGAACTTGTTTGCTTCTACACTGAATTACCAGCTAAATGATTTTCCTGCAGAAAAGTATGCTGGAACAGGATTGGCGATCATTGGTACAGCTGTCACAATTGTCCATACTATATCACAATTAAAAACTAAAAAAAATTTACTAGGGCCACGTATTCCACCTTTCGAGAAGACACGTTCTATAGTCGCAATCGCATTGTGAGCTGTAGTAAAATGCACACATAGCTAGCGCAAAATTTGGTCTACGAGCACCGTCAAGTGATCTGTCCCATAAATTCTCGAACACGTTGCCTGATTGAATATCCGATCAGGGGGCACAAGTGGCGCAGTTAGGAATGTATGTTAGAAACTCGTTTAATGCTAGCCCTCGGGACTGAAATTCTGCGGTAGTGACGGTGGTAGTAGTGGCGGTGGCTGCTGCCGGTGCAGTCGGTTTCCAGGCACGCAAACTCGCACCAACTGATCCGCCATTCTACCGCTCGTACCGTTGCACCAAACGTACAGTTAACTTACAATTAGTTTACGGTTTATAATCGAGTTTGAAGAACGAATCAAGATTAAGAGTTGACTGTTTTGCTTCATGACTTACATCGCATTCGTACAAATCTTTCGTTAACTCGGTCCCACCGCCTTTACAGTCTCAGTAATATCAATAAGAGAACGAGAACTTTCGTGAATAGATATGTGCCAAATAGCAGCGAACAAGATGTTTTGAAACAAACTCGAGAGATCCTCTTCCTAATCGAAAGCAAGCGCCATCCGCTAAAGTGTTACGTTCAATGATAGAAAAGGATGTAACGCAATCTGTGTAAGTGTACGAGTTACAGGAATACAGATCGTCAAAATCTATGAGATTCGTCTAATCGCCTTCGCGTGGAGATATTGCCCACATAAATCGAATCCACAAATTTGAAACCAAACGTTTTTGATCATTTTTAACTTTGCCAATATTTTCTTCAAAAAAAACCTATATAGCTAATTGTAACATCTTGTACCACCTAATTTTCAAAGTATGTACATATCGCGTAAGATAGGTACGATACTCATGCATATATATATTTCTTTTTTTGACACGTAGATAAAGGGAAACAATAAAATGAGAAAGTTGTTTGAAGCAGAAAGTTCCAAACAAAAGGGAACACGATATGCGTATAGATCAATTTTTCTATGTCAAAACGCCCATACACGGTGCACGCTATATTTCCTATACTCGTATGCGTTGCATTACGTCAACTGACCCAATTTGGAGAGTGCTTGAACGTAGACAATGTTCATGTTGGGTGACGCCTAATAAGGTATGAAGAGGCGTACTCCGGACACGACATAGAACACGCAGGCACATACCTGTCTGCACATGCTTGCGAGGAAGCAGTGTGCTGAGTGCTAGCCAAGCTCCAACTACAACTGTTCTCTTCCACCGATTCCCGATCCTAGTGTCGACGACGTCGTCGCCGTCTTCGCCGTCGTGAATAGCCGGGGTACACATGCATATTCAGACTGGGCGACCAGTCGCCGAGTAAATTAGACTATTTGGCCCGCTCCATTATTGAAGGAAACCTGTGGAACGGAGCTGCTGCTGCTTGTAATACGCCACCGCAGCGTTCACAACTTCGCGACTCCATGGCATTCACCAACTTCCAGCGAATGCGGGAGACACAGAGAAAGATTAGGGTAAGAGAGAGAGAAAAACGATAGACGAAAGAGGAAAGCCGAGTACAGAAAGGAAGCTGGTGTAGGAGACAAAGAAAGAAATACCTGGATTTACACTTCGGCATGAGACATCAGACGAGTAAATTTGTTGCGTGTTCCGATGTTAAAGTACATATTTGCTTGCAACTTCCAAATAAAAGAAGTTTCCTACTTTGAAAATACAAGAAGAAGCTATATTTCAGTTAGAAAAATTACACTTTTGTAAAGTATTTGATTTTCAAAAAATGTTTTATTATGCTGAAAACTAAGAACTATTTATTATTAGCGTTGTTTCTTTTCCTTTTTCTTCGGTCACGGAAAGAAGATCAATTGGGGAATCATAATCGTCTTATTTTAAGATTTTCCTCGTAACTCGTTGCAACATAATATCATTCGTTGCTTCGTTTCAATAATAACGATCCTGTGAGTGAAACGACAGATCACCGTGCGAATGATGAAAAAACGCAAGTCAGGCTCCACGATTTCGAACCGGAGCGGGTGCGCGACCACCGACTTCCGGTCTGATTTTACGAATCAAAGGAAAAAGGAACCGTTTTATTCGACTTGAACCGGTTTCAAATAGTAAACCCGCCATACACTGTGGCGGAACATTAATTACATATCACTGTAACATCACAAATGAGGTATCTATAAGATAGACCTATCACTTACTGAATTTTCTTATCGCAGGATTTGGAGTTTGAAATCTTGCGAGCTCTCTTATCATTTTACGATATTCTCGGTTACTAGCTCATCCATTCTAGTTTAAATTCGTAATCTGTTTATTACGAAAATAGAAATCTAAGTGGTTAATTAAATGATCTGGTGCTGCGTTTTGTGACTCCTATGAAGAAAACTATTTCCGACAGATTGCGATTTAAGATTATGAGAATTTCGCATCACGCAGATATCACAAAACATTGATAAAGCTACGTTATACGTACATACATGTTTCATTCCGTGTCATTTTTCGCAGGTGAGACGTTAAAAACATTAAAAACCGAGTATTCGTAGTCTGGATAGATTGGTAAAATATGGATTATATATATACATACATATGTATCTTCTTTTTATTCTGTTCGCTACCCATCACGTTATTCGAAGAAGTTTCTTATTCGGGGAGTCTTGACGAAAAGCAAGGTAACTCCTTTAAACTCTTGCGTTAAATAAAGTCGAGGGACGTTTAATTTACATATATTTACTCTCCCTATTCCCCTTTTTCCTTTCGGTAGTTCCAAGAGGCGCGATGTCCTTTTCTCGGTGCAGTCTAATCCACGTATTCTCTTTCGTTCGTCGTCCCTTCCCACTGTCTCTGTCTAACCCGAAAACTCGCTGACCTAATTTCCACGAAACTGCATTGCGTGTCCTACCTGCACTGTTGCACCTACTGCATTCGAAACTATACGTTCCCCTTACCTCTCGATGTCCTTCGTGCAGATATACCTACATGATGCACACTGCCAATCCCCCTCACTTTCCCCTCACTTTCCTAATATGTTCATTCTATGCAGAGAAAAAGAGACGCCATTCGGTGCATCGCACTTAACTCCCATATTCGTAAACGCATCGGTTATGAAAGGACCTTTATCTGACCAATAGCTGCACGACCGGCATATTGCATGATATAACGAAAGAAAAAAGGTAGAAATAAAAAGAATCGGACATCGATTTAGGCAGATGAGAATCAGCGGGTCGCAGAATCGCTTGAACGAGCAAACTGCGAAGAATGGAAGGACGAGGGACATGAGGGAGAGCAGGGAGTTTTGATGGAAAAGTTTTATCTCGGATCGCAATGGCATTTCATACTCATTTTGTGGTCCCTTTATCGTAGCTGTCGATGTACGAAAACGCTAAAGTTATTACCAGGAGGGAAGAATTACATTTTGGTCTGTAAGCAAGCAAATATAAATTTTGCGGAACCGTCGATAAAATTCTGAAAGTTCGTCAGTTTCTTATCGAACAAGTTTGCTTACAAATTTTACGATACGGAAATTTTTGTTATCCCAGGGATACTTGTACGAACACTCTTCAATGATTATACATGAAATATAACCTTATACATCTATTATCTACATACGAATGACATTTGTACGTATATACATATATATCGTTCAATTTCCAACGAAAAATGAATAGGTCTTTGATTGCTGATAAACAACAATTTATAAAATTTCAACGTCGAACAGACATAGCGTAATAAATTACACGAAAACCTGAGGGCTTGATCAAGGCACGAGATAAAAGAGGATAGACTCGTTCATTCATCAATGAACTCTAATTACGGCTAAGAAGCACAACGACGATTAAACGTGGTTTCGGGCCACGTTCGTAACAACTTTTAATTGCACTTCTCCGATTCTCTCTGAACGAAAGGTGGCGACTGCTGGTGGAACAGCAGCGTAGGAAGAGACCGAGTAGAAGACCAAAAGAAATAAAAGATAAGAGTACAAAAGGTTGTGGAGAAACGTTAGGGCTCGGCGTCGACGGAAATCGATAATTCGATCTTCGATCCAGAAACCAGGTTTGCGCGTTCTTCGGTAAAAGCGTGTACGAGTCGAGGTCAAAGTGTCATGAAAGCTTAACCGTAGTTGAACGAGTTCACTTTAGAGTTAGACTTCAATTTTAGCCCGTATATCGTGGCCCCTGCAGTTTAATGATCTTACTGACTCGGACAGGCTTTTCCATTATTAGTTCGTTCACTAATAAATTCATCTGCTTACGTGTCTCAGGCAAAGACACCGATAAGAGGTCTCATTGATCCGATGGATACCTCGTATCAGACATTACACACTATACGATGGAGTTGAGATGAACGATCAAAAGAAAAATTAGCACTAAATAAAATCCCAGAATGTCGTACTAATAGCGAAAGTTCTACAGTAAGAGCTACAAGAAAATATGTAGAAGATAATTACAAGGGTAATTGAGAAAGGAAACTAGGTAAACCGACCAGCAATGATTACAAAAAACGCAAAGGCTTTATTTGGTAGAAGAGCAACCCAGTCTGGCGAACCTGAACATGAGCATAGCTTGCTTGCCGCGGGTGATACCTGCTCTTGATCCATGTCATCGTTATTAACTGTTCTAACGAATACACGATTTTGCCATAGGGTATTCACTAACGAACCAGCGGGATAGAAATACATTTTCAATATATAAAACCGGAAGTATTATGTTTAATCGGTCCTTGTTCGCAATTTCCAGAAATGATACATGGACCGAAGCCGTATTTAATTCATACGTTTAAGGATAAGAGTATGGCATGCAGCGTATGTAAATGGAAATCGCGTCAGAACATGGAATACAGATATCCATTAATGGACAAGTGGCCGAATGTCATAGCAGCAATAGCAGTCACAACTGCATTGGACATCCGTTGTTTTTCGGAGGGAAAAGTAAACACTAGAGTAAAGTAGTATCGACCCGATAGTTTCGTAAATAAAGACCAATTGCAACTGTTAGAGACACAATACGATTTGATCATACCGGAATCCCCGTAAATTTATACTGTTTCGATATCGGAATTATTCTGTCTACATTCTAGTAGATCCGCTATAAAATAGTCGCTAAATGACTGTTCGCTCACGGTGATTGCGTCTAGAAACGGAAAATATTCTCTATTGTTCTCTATTATTAAGCACTATCTATATTCGCCCGTAAAAACTTGTACAATAATGTCAACGTAATACCTATTTATATAGAAAAGATTTTTATTTTATTCGTTATTTCCGACACTATCGTACTTGCATGATCAAAATTTAACATCTGTTAAAGAAACACGCAAATTGATCAATCAACTTTCAGTGTTAGGTATTTATTTGCAAACGATCGAAATAAAGAGAGAAAGCAATACTGTCACAAATTAATTTTCCACCTGCATACATCAAAAAATGGTTTTTCGTACATAACATTACCGTTAAAGCACGCTTACTCATTAACAACAATTTATATCAACTATGCAATAATCATTGTAACTATCGAGAATTTCACCATTGTAGATTTCTATTAATATTTACTTTATTCTCATGCATCATTAAAACGTACTAATTCGCATTCCCGACCATAGTCAGTCCATCTAAACCTAAATCTAGTTACTGTTCAATTTTCACAATAGCCTTGAGACTATGGTTAACTTCATTGAAGTTCAACAACTCGAAATAACTTTCGACAACACAGTTGATCAATGCAACGAATTGAGATGTGTTTTCTGGCGTATAGGAAACAACCAGTGGAATTTATAATGAGGAAACTTTGATAACAAACTTCGATGGAGATTTACAACTCCTCTATAATGTTATACAAAAACCGAAGCTACTCGATGAAGCAATCTCAGAACGGATTACAAGAACAACCTTGTTGTTTACTCCATTTCACCTGTAAGGCGAATACATTGTATCACGGGGAATCATGTACATACATATATCAAATATCCAAAGCTGTATTGTGGATTACGAGTTCGATATGCATTCTAATTAGCGAGATGCATCTCATTTTAAGTTAAAAAATGTTGTGTTTAATGAATTAATTGTAGATGCCTTTGCGTTAACGATTTCATAGCCTATCTACTACTGTCACAAAATTAATGATACATTTTACATACTTTCTTTACTTTCCACTGCATTTCTCTTTATCTACATTCTTACATATAACGCATTGACCCATGACGTTCATAATGCAAAGAGATTCTCGTTCAGTAAATGCAAAAGCATTCAAGCCGGCAGAGTATCATAAAGCTTCTTATATTTCTTTAAAGTACGTAAAACTCATTCGAGTTTATGAGATCCATTCACGAAGAACATATCTGTGAGAAATTATAAACATACCTGCGAAATTCTACAAATTGTACAAACTCTATGGTAAGCTACAGATTCTAATGGAAGTTTCTAAGAAATAACCATTCTATTTGAAAATATGTAAAATCTTAGATAATTCCTAGCTTTAAAGGCCGCTGTAAAACACTTTTAATTGTGGGGCCTTTCTGCCGGTAAACTTCTAGGTCAAAGTATAAAGTTTAAGGGTTACTACTGAAATTTGCATATAGCCATGGCCTAAGGCATGGAATGAAACCTTCGTCTTCTGAAGGAAGCACTACGTACATCGTATATAACATGCGCACGCATCATCATACATGTATCATACATGTTTGTAATGCAACGTAGACACATATATGCATCTACATTTTTACAATTATAAAATACAAATATATTATCAGAAGATATACAAATATAATTCAGAGTTATAAATCATTAACCAAAGAGTTTGTTAAAGAAAATAATATTATATAATATTTAACGTTCAATACATTCAAATAAGATTAAGATAAATATGGATTGTAATAAGAATAACGATAATATTCAGGAGGTGGTTTCTTTTATAAAAATGACTGTATCAAGGTTTTCAAGTTGTACAATACGTTGAAAATGAATCGTCTTAACTATTAATACTTATTAACAATACTCACAATAGGCTAAAAACAACTTCTTTCAAATATGCAGTAACGACGTAAATTTTCAATAATTACACGCTTTGTGTGCAAATTAAGCACAATAAAAATTCTTGCAAACACTTTTCTTTGAAATAGTAGTATTATTCGCCACGAGAGGGCTAGTATACCTGTATAATTGATTTTCATGTGGACGGAAGTTACAGTGCTGCCATCGTAAAGTCCTTTTAGGTTGTTTTCAGCACGCACGCTTTTTTAACGGTAAGAGTTCAATATTGTTTAGAATTTTTATGCTTTAAAATGTTCTTACGAAGTTATAAATTGATTTTAAATTGAATTAGTAAATAGTTAATGAAAAAATGCATATATAATGAAACAATTAAACAAAAGGGTTTCAAAAACAATTGCATCGCGTTACGTTGCTAGAATACACGTTTATAAACGAAATGTCTATTGTGAAATTTTCTAGTCACTTCTACATATTTTAGTGAACTTAATAATAAAAAAATAGTAGATAACAAAGAAAAATTAGGAACATAGAAAATTAATTGTCGAACTCAACCATTTTGCCGAGTAAATATTGTATACTTTTGTAACGCCCCTGTTTTACATTATGATCTTTTATTACATATACGGTTTGAATCTTTTTTATACTAAAAAATAGATAGATCAAGATGCAGATATTTGTGAAAACTTTGACTGGTAAAACCATCACCCTTGAAGTAGAAGCATCAGATACTATTGAAAATGTAAAAGCTAAAATCCAGGATAAGGAAGGAATTCCACCTGATCAGCAACGTCTTATTTTTGCTGGGAAGCAATTGGAAGATGGACGTACTCTGTCAGATTATAATATTCAAAAAGGTATCTTGTAGCTTCATTAAAGAAGCTCTAATACTTTATATATTTTATAGCCCATAACAATAGTTTCTATGTTTTGAACAGAATCTACCTTGCATCTTGTTCTTCGACTTCGTGGTGGTGTCATCGAACCTACTTTGCGTATTCTTGCACAGAAATACAATTGTGATAAAATGATTTGTAGAAAATGTTATGCCCGTCTTCATCCACGTGCAACCAACTGTCGTAAGAAAAAGTGTGGCCACACAAACAACATTCGACCAAAAAAGAAGCTGAAGTAGACTACATATAATGTTTGCTTATTTTGCGAATATATGTATTTCTAAAAGATGGTGTGAATAAAACATACATAAAGAAGTAATCAGATTTTGTTAACATTTTATTATATATTAATTTATATAGATGTATACAAAAACATAAAACAAACTTCAACACATAATAGGTTCAATTTGAATATATTAGTCTTTTCGGTAACTGTTGTTTCACATAATTTTCATACAAGTTAATATCATTGGTGCTTGGCACAGAACCGCCAACCTAAATAATATATATAATTTTAATACGATAAAAAAGATTTATGTGCTAATGAGAATATATACTCACCTCTGCTCTTTTAACATATTGCTCATATATACTAATACTAGACTTCTTTATCACTGGTACTTGAACTACAGTAGTTGTCACTTCAGGGAATGACACTTGTTGAGCTAATTTCAAACGCAATTTCGTGTAATCCGAGGAATATGTTGCATTGCGTCCAATTAATGCAAATCTATTAAAAATATATATTTAAAAAGTATCCTTTAATACGTATAGAAGCAATTTACCTTTTATATAATATGACATCATTCCTTTTAGGATATTGAGGTTGAGTACCATACACTTCTTTCATAGATGGAAATAATAATTCAAAAGATGTGAATTCCGAACTTTCTTTCGACATTATAAATTGAGAATCATTAGTATGCTGATGATTCTCATATTCATCGGAACTTGAATCATCGCTAGAGCTATGGAATATTATACATAAAAATTCAGATCCAAAAAATTACATTTGCTTTAATTTTTCCATCGCTCTATTAATGACTTGTACTACCTTGCACTCGATGTTGTGCTACTGGTACTACTTTGCCCAGTCATTGAAGGATTCTTCATATTTAAATTTTTATTACCAGTTTCTTCCCTTCTTCTACCTGGTCGTATTCGTACTGCAAATGGACTAAAACTGGTTGTAAAATGCGGCATGAAATCTCTAACAGAATGACTAATTTTATACGCGTAAACTTCGGAAAGTAAAGACAGTTCGTATGGCCTACAAAAAAATATATAAATGAACCACGATATTACATTCACATTATGAAATGTTTCAATACCTATGGTAATCGTAATAAACATCAATCATTTCCTCGGTTGAATTTTGAACTTGTATTATTTCTGAACATGTTTTTGTTATTTCATTTAATGCATATGGTAGACATCTTAATACAGTAGTATCCCACCACTGCGTTAAAGGTTTTGTTCTGCGGGAATAGTGACAAGCGGGTTTATGATGAAGATAGTAATCTGTTAGAAGTTCCCAAATAGGAGGCTTTCCTTCTTCAGGTATAAATAAACCTGTAAGAAATATTTAGATACAAATTTTATTTACTATTCTGATCTACCTCTAATATTATTTAATCTCATATTTATATTTACCTAAAAATAAATTAATTGTATGTTGTTTTTCTTGATCGCTAAATGTGTTACTATAATATCTACTGAGAGTTTGCATAATATCATTACCCTGACTTGTCCATGGTGCAGTTTTTCTAAATCATAAAATAAAAATCTCTCATCATAATTGAAAATGTATACAATATTATACAATTTTACCTGTAAGTTTTTATTCTATGCACCAATTGAGAGCCACCATATTGTAATGCTAATGTATCGCCGTGATCCTCATATAATTCTTCTAACATTCTTACACAATCAGAGTCAAATTCTAATTTAGGAGATTCTAATACTCCTAAAGCACACAATTGGAATCCCAAAGCACATTTTCCTATCGCAAATTGTGCTGTGTTCGTACGATCTAAACAATCAACACAATTTGTTCTAATAATACCAGTTTGTAATGTACCCCTTTTACCGAAGCATTGTCTTACTTTGTTTTCTATATCATGTAATTCATTATACTTATTTTCTCTGGCAAATTTAAAATCAGTACTACAGCTGACAGATAGATTATCTTCAATGGAAATATTTGTATAATTTTGAACGCCATATGTATTGAATGAAGAAATCGTGTTTGAATTTGTTTTATGAGATTTTTTATTGTAATTAGGCTGAGGAGAAAATAAATTCCTTTGACTGTAATATGGATTTTGTGATTGAAAAATACCAGTTTTCAAAACTGCATTATGTGCTATATTTGCCAATCGTGCCATAACATTAAACTTTTTTCTGAAAAAAAAGATGATTAAAAATTATATCTAATACTTTCGCATACTAGAACATAAAATCACTACATGCAGTTGTACCTTTTGTTCATTCGAGCCATGTCAAACCTTATGTATTGAATATGATGTTCTGGAGATAAAAATTGGTTTAAATATTTAACAGCCATGTATAATTCTTCACTCAATGTACTTTCATGTTTCTTTTTTTCACGTTTTTTAACAAGATTGAGAATTATAATTGGAGAACCATATCTTCTTAAAAGCTGATTAAAATGTGCACCTGGTTGTTTTTAAATAATTAAATGTTGATTGTATCATATATAAATATAATTATACCATTTAACTTCCATACCTGCTGTTTCTACATAAGGATCAGCCAAATCACAAGTGATAGTAGGTTTAGGAACCATTTTACTAACATCCTGACTCCAATGTCCAGGAACTGATCCACGCATTTGTACAAAAGAACTAAAACGGCCCTTACTTAAAGAACTCACTCCAGAATCATGTACAATTTGTTCTGTTTCTACTTCATTTGCAACATCTCCCTGAAGTAATAAAATTACCTTTTAGTGATATACAGTTACAATAGTACAGCATAAATATTATTTAATTATACATACATCAAAATTTGCTCCACGTTTTAAAAACCTGGTACCTGCATACTTATTACTCCTTCTAGCTATAATAGTTATATACATAGATCTTCCAAAAATACTGACATTTGATTGACCAATAAAACCATGTGTAACATATAAAATCCAGTCACGATGCAAGTCATTTTCTACTGGTTTCAATAAATGCGAATTCCACACAAATCGACGGTGCGGATTACTTCGTACACCATAATCGATATATTTTTCTGTACCACTAAAAATATTACCAATTATCAAGTTTTATTGAGTGTTTAATTTTCAAAAACATATTAGTTGATTATTATAACAAACCTATTATTCCAATAATTTTTTTTAGATGCCCAAATATTGAAAAAGTCTTCTGCATCTTCAGTATCACTATTCTCTGCTTGATTTGAATCCGTGTTATTTGTATTAAAAATATCAGGTTTGATATGTTTTGGTGGAGTCATGTTATTTTGTAAAGTATGCGTTAGGTCATAAGAATAACTGAAGTAGAAATTACTACTAAGATCGATACTTTGAAACATCTTCACATATCTTTGTTCATCAGGGTGAAAAACACGGATAGTATCATTTGGAATATAAATCATTGAAGTGTCTTCTATTTTATATATTGTATGATGCCCAATTACAGCCACTCTACGTCGTTTAGTAACAAGAATTATATAGTATCCTTCTAAGAAACGTACAAAACCTAATAGAATGATTTTTAACCATTAATTATTTTATTAGTTTAAATCACTTTTACATTTTATTTATTACATATCTAATATATTGTGCATATAACATGGTTAACTTTCTAACTGCAAGTAAAATAGCATGCAAATATAATTTTGTGTGATATCATGCTAAAAACATACATGTGCTGCAATATCTTACACACAGAATATTTATATTGATACAATAAGTATTTAATATCATTTCTTATTGCATATGATTTTATTTCTGAGTTTTAAATTTTCAATTTAGTAGTTTATTGTAAAGTTACCACACAGAATGACCATTATCGCATTTAAGCTACATTTGCATCTTATTATATTACATATGTATCACTTACTATAAAGTTGATTTTTGTGTGTATATGTGCATGTGTATTAAATTTTCTTTGTTAAGATTGTTATTCTGTTTCAAATGTATGATGTTTCACTGAATATGAAAGACATTGGTCCTTACCAAGAAGACCAAAAGCTGGTACTAGTCGAGGGAAAGTTTCTCTCTGCCACATTGTTTTCCAGGTGAATTTAGTTTGAGTTGGTTTGTGCAATGGTTTCTGACATTCTTGGTGTTCAGATTCTTCTGATACACCATTGTCAGATGTAGATTCTTTGTGAATGTTGCCTTTGTTAGCAAGCAAATACATAATATATGGACACTAAGTCTTATATAATATTTTAGCAATAGTTTTACTCCAATATTACTATGTATATTTATGTTATTTTGCGTCTAGTATTAAAATGCAATAAACATGCATGCCAAGAATTAAATCATGCAAAATTATAAAGCTTAAGCTATGTCTCTAACACGTATGCTGCTCTTACATATTACATACAATGTAACTATGTATTAATAAAAAACAAAGAATTGATATATAAAATTACATTCTTATTCTCTCTATACAATTATGTGTCATATATAATTATTACAAAATATGAAAATTTTTTATTGTAGAACCATATGTCCTGATAATTTATATAAGAAACTAATAAAGAAATTAATATTGCTTACCAACAATTCCAAAAGCCGAAACAATTTTGGCAACTCCTCCAATATTACTTCTTTGTCCAGTACGTGTACGATTACCCATGTCTATCATATTTACAAGGTCCTTTATTTCATCTTGAGTATATTCTCTTTTATCGTCTACAACAACTAATTCTTTCGGTTCCATACGGTCTATTTTTAATACACGGAAACGTGTTAAAGTATTATTTGAACCCATTAAATAAAACCTCTGGAACGTAAATTATATGTATTCAAGAATATTTAAATAATTTATTGCTTATAAGATAAAGTAAGATCTTACAGATTTTGTTTCATAAAGGGCAATTTTTTGTATTGAAGAAATAATAGGATGAAATACTACAGTTGAAATAATCTTTTCATCCATTGCAGATAAATGTTAATTTAGAAATATTTAGAATGTCTTTTTCCAATACTAGTAGCTTTCTTGCAAATTCTTTGTGTATCATTTAAGTTGACGTTTAATACCATCACAGACAAAATAAAAGATAGACCTATTACTCAGTGGATTTTTCTGTCTTACATCTCGAGTGCTTTAGAGCTCTTTTACCATATAGGTGTCATTCCCAACATTATCGATATAGTATGGAATGCTATCATTTTCGGCGATTAAATTGATACAATTCCTACGTTCGCCGTAACAACCGAAAAGGAATTT
This sequence comes from Bombus pascuorum, assembly GCF_905332965.1. NCBI lineage: Eukaryota > Metazoa > Arthropoda > Insecta > Hymenoptera > Apidae > Bombus > Bombus pascuorum. The sequence goes on along the minus strand of NC_083495.1, from coordinate 1,286,156 downwards.
CAGAACATCAGTTGCGAATTCCATATATCAAATCTATTCTATATTTAATCAATGTCAAGATCTCAGTACCTCGTCTATAATAAGCGTGTATTAAGAGTATGCTAAATCGGAAACTTCGAATTAATGTTTAAATTGTATATGAACTTGCCTTTGAAGTTCACGAAACAAATGGCATAAAAATGCATTGAGCATTAGGTCTATCCTATACTTTTTGTATTTATAGTATAGGTTAGCATATTTTATAATCGCAGATGAAATACAGAATTCTATGTAGTAGGTACATTTCTATACATTATGTATATACATACATATATGTAATTCTTATATATTTGCATACAACACATTTTGGTATACATTATACATGTGTAGTATATTCTCACTATACACAAACGAAAACTTAACTATGAAAAGGTGTGTGAAGGCAGAATAAAATAAATGTGTATTTAATCATTTATTTATAATAATGAGTTCAAAATATTACTTGAAGTTATAATTTATATTTTACAACAAATATCATTCCTAAGTATATCTATGCTAAAGCATTTTAATTTCCTATATGCATTAAAATTTCTTTTTGAGCTGTAACATGTAATACATATTAGTGACAAAACTAACTGCAATAAGTGCAGAAAGTCCTACAACAATCATCTTATCCGATCCACCTCGTAAAAGATATGTTGGTTTTGTTAAGTCAGCCTATAAAATGTATGTTTATTATATTTCTCTTTTTAATGTAATTTTATTATCAACAGATATATATGTATTTATATTTACCTGCCATTCCTGTTGGAGCTTTTTTATTTTTGCGGGTACTGTAGAATAATTCTGTTTGCCAGATAATGAAGTAGATAGCTTAGTTTTGACAGAATCAAACATCATTTTTATTGGTTCTATCTTTTCTAATGGTCTTGGGGACTACAACACAAGTATTAGTTTCATATATTATTAGATGATCAATGAAATTGGTACAAATAATATTATGTTTAGGATATTAAATTTAAATATACAATTTTTTTTATATCATAGTTTTTTTAATTTCTTGGATATTGATATTATACCTATATTCTATTGATATTACGTAGTTATATAAAGATGTAAAAGCTTCATTCCTTACTTATCTAACATTTCTAGCATATGATAGGGAATATCATTTAACAATAAATAACTAAATGTAAAATTTGGAAAATTTGTTTTATAATTATCATATTAAAAACAGAGTAAATTATACTTCACTGAAACAAAGTAGGAAAAATGGAAAAACGATGTTGGAAAATATATGAATCTTTAGCTTAATTTTTGTCGTTAATTACTTACTAATGAATAAAGAGCTTGTAATTATGTCGATTGTTTTAAACGACCGGTAAATGCATTAAATTGATGGAACGACATTTTATCTATTTGCGTAACATACCTTCCCTTCTGATGGCACTTCTTCGTAGTGAGTTTAGTGCTCTCTGGAAAGGGAACAGCAAGTACTTATTTATCACACGTAACGTACATAGTGATATATGTATAAGTTGGTAGAATGCAAACTAGGTATTTCATTATAAATTAGTCGAAAATTTTCTTATCAAATATTATTAAATAAGTTACACATATTAATTTATTTTTAACTATATAATCCGACAGCAAGCCTAATAGATTTATAAAATAGCAGTTATTTATAACAGTTTATAGATAATATTATTATGACTAAAATATATTATTATATATGTACATTTTATCACATTTTTTAATTTAGAAGTTATATATATTTATTATGTTTTACTCATTCTTACAAAAATTAAATATATTTTTATTCCATTCTGTAAGATACTAGAATCCAAAAACTACAGCTAGCGCTCTCTGTAGACCATTGTCAATGGCTGGGGTATCTAAATAAAAAATATATGTATATACATATGTAACATTTGCTTTAAAAAAGGGTACAAATTTTTTAAATTCTTCTGAGATATAATCACATTGTAATTACAACTGCTTTGTAATACCCACTTAATGAAAACATAAAATATAAGGAATTATTAATGAACTATTCAAGTATATAAATACAGAATATCTTGTAAGTTTAGTATATATTATTTATTGTTTAGTATTACTTAACTGGTGTGTGTTTAAAACAGAAAAGGATGATATTCTACAATTATAGATATTAATTGTAAACAGAATTAAGAGAGAATCAGTATTAAGAATATGTGTATTAACTAATCATATTATTTCATTTAAGTAAAAACTTATGTGAAAATATGTAAACAGATATAAGCTAATTTTATGTATCATATATATAAAATATATTTACTACTAGTATTACTCAATTATATGTTATTTTGTGCAATAATCTTCTTAAAATGAAATCGTACTTACCAAATATTAAAAAATGTAGTGTTTAAGATACGTATTCAGTCTAATACGCAGTTTTAAAAAAACATAGTGGTTTTAAATGTTATTTTCATGTACCGTAAAATGATACTCATTGCTTTATTTGTATAAACTCAGTAATCTTTGTGTATATTTCCAGGATCCTCAAAGGTGCTTGGATACAACTTTTCACTATGGCATAAGAGTCCATAATTGTATTCAATATCCATATCCTTTTTACTGGTGATAATTATATAAAATAATATACATACATTAATAGCATTGAAAATATCCTAAAAATTAGAACTTAAAATAATTTACAAAAATAATAAATGTAAAACATTTGGTAATTCTCTCTCTCTCTCTCTCTCTATATATATATATATATATATATATAGAGAGAGAGAGAGAGAGAGAGAGAGAGAGAAAATATGTATTATATGTATGTATATGGTGTAGGATATGTAAGTAGGTATATACAATAGTATTGCATTTCTAATATTACTTCAATTATTTGCCGCAAGGGTAGCTCGGTGCATTCTGTTTTACCGACGAGCTGGAAACAGCAAAACATATCATGGCTGAATATGGCGGTTTACTGATGAACAATCCTTTAAGTTTTGTTAATACATTGTATGATATGAAAAAGATATGTGACAGGCGTAATTAATGGTGAGATTTGGTGATAAGATTGTGAATAAATTTTGTATAATGTTCTTTAAGTCTGTAGTGCCATATCATATTCATTGTATGTCATAAAAAAATATATGATAATTGGTATAGTATTATACTTTATTAGTAGAAATAACAGCATTTCACTGACTTTTAACACATTGCTATAAATAATTGTTTATTACAATAGTTCATATCTATATTTATGAACTTTCAAGTATCAATTTGGTGCTTATGGATCCTGTGTCTAAGATACTCTAAATATTGTGACACATAATAATAAAATCTCATGCCAAAACTAAGAAGGAATAGAAGGACTGAAACTAGGTGGGGTGACAAATATTATACAGCAGTGAAAAATGCTGTTTTTATAACAGAGACACAACCTTATGAGCCAACTTTACCATCTTTCCCTTTGGAGGAGTATGTTCCAGAATGTGACAATCTATATATGTGTACACAATGCAAAGACTGGTAAGTTCATATATACACACATATTAATATATTTTAAGTATCTTTTTTACATATGTTGTATATTAACTGCAGCATTATAAAGCATTATATGTAGTACATGTAAGGATTAGTTTTTAAATAGAAATATATGTAATATGTGGAAATTTTATTTTTTGTTAGCTTCTATTTTCGAAGCAGTTTGGAAGACCATATTGCAAGGAAAAGTTGGATATTGGGATATTGGTGTCATCATTGTTTTGTAACTGATTGTAAACATAGCTCTGTAAAAGGTGTATTATGTGCCACATGTTTACAATTGGATCATGAGAAACGCTTATATTTACGAAGTAGAGGTTTACGTAACAATCAAAAATTTGGGGCAATAAGAATCTTTTACAATCAATGTCAATTTTTTGCACATTTGAAAGCTCATAATGTAGATTTGGTAAATATAGGTGACTTAATGTTAATGCCTTTACCAACAAATATCATCGATTGGAATCCTGAAGTAGATTTAACATGCGAAGCACTCATGGAACATACATTTATAATAAAAGTTCATATAATGGATTGGTTGAAAAATAAAACTATTGATAACAATTGGTGGCAATTGGCAGAAGATGCCAATAATCCAGTTACTGTTATTCTTAAAGGTTATAATGGTCGATTCCATTTTAAGCCATTAGAAATATCAATAGAGGAGCAAATTTCTATTTTGAATTCTGCTCATTCTACACCTAACAATGGCAAGAAATTTTCTGATATTGATATTCCTGAGTCAGTAGAAAATGTTGATAAAGGAACAAGTCCACCTTCAACAGATACCAGGGTTTCCATCTCTGATGAAAGTATGATTGAAAATGAAGACAGTCCTTGTACATTAAATGACATTACTTTTGTGAATTGTGGATTCTCAAAATTTCTTGAATCTGAGTTTTCAGCAAATATTAAGGAAAAGAAAGGAAAGACAACAGTTTCTGTAAAATCAGTGCAAGATTCATGCACTCCAAAACGTCCAAATGTAATTAATAAGTTTAAACGAAATAAAGTAAGACATGTAAACTCCATTTCATCCAATATGGTTATGTCATGTGGTAATACAATGATAACGCCTAAACGTGATATCAAAGATTTATCAAAGCATCCTACCAATAAACAATTATGGAAGAGTTTAACACATAAATCTAGTAACAATTTATCAGTCAAGACAGTTGCAGAAGGCAATATCGCAAAAGAAAAATCTGATAGAAAAGAAAATAAAACACTTCGCAATAATTTATTAAAAATAACACCAGTGTCTAAGGTTCAATCTGATGTATCTTGTACAGCAAAGGTGGATACATACAAAAATAAGTTAGGTAAATTGAAACAAAATCTATACACATTGACCATTAATTCTGGTCAAAAGGATGTTAGATTTCAAAGTACGAAACATGTTGATATTAATACAATTATTGATCAGCTACCACCTCACATGATCAATAACAAAAAGATTGTTTTTATAGGACACACCTCTGATAATGCACCTGATGATAATAACAAAGAATCATCTTCCGAAGGAGTCATTCGTTTAGTACCTCTTGGGAATGAAAAATTATCGAAAATGAAAATAAATGTAGGAAATAAAAATCTTTCTCAAGCCGGTAAAGAAACTAACAGAAATAGTTCGAAAAACCAAACCGAGCCCTTTAAAAATAAATTACGACCTTTTCCCGGTAGGGTTATATATCAAAATGGACGGAAATATATTATTAAGCAATCATCAGGTCTTACTAAAAATTTAAAAAACACATCCAATGCTGTGGTACCAGTAAAAAATGTACAAGGAACAGTGCAATCAAAATCTACAAATATTCCACCATTAGTGTTCTATAATATTCCACCATTGATACCCTTAGATTCCACTGAAATAGAAAATATATCGAATCAGGAAAAAACGAATTCATTTCATAATGATGTTTCCCCTTTAACACCTTCACCATCCCCGTCGGAATTATCAAATAGTTCTAGCTGCGATATTCAGTCGAAACAGACTTCTTTGTCAGCAAAGGGTTCTCAGAAAGTTGATATACCTTATTTGAATACTGAACATAAAGACATTGGTATTGATGTACAAAATATGAACAATTCATTTGAAAGTTTAACATTTCATAAAGGAGAAGACCAAAATTTGTATCTCGATGTAAAGTTTCTTAATCAAAAGCCAATTTATTCTATTGTTGATACATCTACAATGATAGCAAAATGTAGAGAAGAAATGCTAAATGAATTTTTTCATCTTTCTTATTTCGAATTGAATAAACGATACGATCATTTGCAAGAAATTGGTGAAGAAATATCAAGAGTAATGAATTTCGTAACTGATAATGTGATCAAAGAAAACTTAAAAGCAGTTCATATTTTGCAGACTGTGCTGAAACATTGTATTGATAAATGCACTAAGAAATTTGATAACACAGAGGAGAAAGATGCACTGTTACATGAATGGGAATCTGAATATGGAAAAACAGATGAAAAACCTGTTTGTAAAGCATGTAATAAAATTAAAAAACCCAAGTACTATATTCCAGGATTTTCAAAGCCTGCGAAAAACGATATATATTGTTCTTGTTATAGGCATATGTGCCACAAATGTCATACGTATCAAGGTAATTCGACGCGTTTCGTAGCTCATCAAACATTTCACGACAAAGAGAGACCATATTTATGCCCTGATTGTTATCGTAAATTTACATCATATAGATCGTTAGAAGTCCATACATGGACTACCTGTTTCCACACGCTAAAAAGGCGTGTTCTCGGTTGCAAAATTTGTGAAATAGATGGTTTTCAAGATATGGAATCTATCGCCAAACATTTCGCAATTATGCACAGTCATAATAAGGTAGTTTGTGATAAATGTTACATTGTTTTACCATCATATTCCGAATATAGAAAACATCATAAAGATAAACATTCAGATGCAAATGATCATCAACCCATAAGGCTTGTACTATGTAAACTTGGGCGATGCATTGTACGTTGCGAAGATTACATGTTACACATGGAAAAACATATAGTCGTTCAAAGATTAATATGGTTCAAATGTCCATTTTGTACGTTTATTCATGTAGAGGCGAAACGAATTATGTTTCATTTGCAAAGTGAACACGAAACACGTTTAGGGGAACTTACAAGTTCTGAGACATTGTGGAATACTTCTCAAGTGGAAACCGGAGCAAATTTATTGAAAAATAGTTTACAGCAAAATAAATTCACAAATGCACACACAGAGTCTTGCAAAGATGGAACTGTTATGCCTAAGATTGTAAATGCTAGAACTATTACGTCTGAGGTATTTGAACATGGAGCTCAGGGGACGGATGATAACATAATAAATTATGAAACACCACTATGTTCTAAAGTTGTTAATGTTAATTCAGAATTTTCTCCAAAGTTAAGTGGAATCATACCGAAGATACTCGACGTTAGGTCAATGGCTGACCTAACGTCGAATATTTCTGAATGCGACAAGATTGAAGCAACTTCGAAATTTATAGATACGACAACAAGTGCGATTATAAATGCTAGAAATATTACGTCTGAGGTATTTGAACGTGGAGCTCAGGGGACGGATGATAACATAATAAATGAAGAAACCAAACAAAACAAAGCTCACCAAGATCAAGAGATCGAAACCGAACTCGAACATGTCATTGATTGTACATGGGATACCAAACCGATTCAACTAAGTCCAGGCCCAGTGAAAGTTGAATCTCCTCAACAGGATCAATTTTTAGGAGTGAAAAACGACCAGAATACATATGACACATCATGCGAAAAAGCAAAAATTCAATTAGATGAAACAAAGCAAACAAGGGGTATTTCGAACAATACGCAGAATCAAAAGCAATCGGAGGCACATAAATTAATGTTGAAACTTCCTCCGCTTGTTAGAATCCCTCAACACGTGCTTGAGATGAATCGATCTAAGAAAGCTGGACAGATAACGAAAGGTGGAAAAATGGCAGTATTTTCACGCGATCAAGAAGTTAATCGCTATTTTCCTCGACGAATTGCTCTAATCAATCCAACTAATTCAAATGAGATCCTAAATTTTCCGTGTCCTTTATGCAGGGAATTAATAAATACATCCAAATCAGTTATAAGTAATCATTTTCAGAGTAAACATTTGGAAGATTGTAAGTTATCAGAAGTTGCCATAAACTTACTACGAATATCACCAGAATTTATTAATGGTGGTTACAAGGAATTATTAGATAACAGAAAGCGCAAGTCCGAAAGTACTATGTCGAGTTCAAAAAGAAGACGACGGTGGAATCCAAAAAAATATAATACCGATGGGAAAAACGTGAATTTTACAGGACTTGGGTTGTGTGTAACACAAGAAACAGCTGAAGATAGCGAGGGTAATTTCAGGTGTAAGAAATGTGATCAGCGATGCTCGAATATGACAAATTTGAGAGAGCATATTGCGTGCAATCATAGAATCAAAGGCCGATACTTAGTATGCCTGGAATGTGGAGACAATTTTGTGGTAGTACCTAGTTTACAAATGCATCTGAAAGCATTTCACGGGATAGAGGATCCCATAACTTATATGGCACAAAATACTTCCTACGCTCCTGATAATGTGGATGATCTGGAGGCTGAAGGAAAGTCTATCGAAGCAAATCAATGTCATGTTTGTATGGCGGTTTTCGAAGATAAGGCGGCGGTAGATAAACATCTTCGAGTCCATGGCATGGCGTTCTTAAATCGTAAAAGGATAGAAGCGCAAAATGCTTTGAGGAGTCCAGAGAAAAAGAGCGAAATGGAGGATGAAAAATGTACACCAATCAAAACAAGTCCAAAAGAACTTGCTCGAAAGGATAAACCAGCAGAAACTATACTAGAAAAGATCACTGTAAGTTTACATGGAACCTATTTCATCTTTTGATTAATAATATATTAACCTTGATCGTTTGTTATTTCAGGCAACTATATAGCTAATGGAGGCACGACTTTTCGAAACAAAATCGATCGGAAAGTAGTACATATGTAGTAATTTCTAGGTTTAAATATGGCCCTGAATCTGTGATTTTAACGTTTTAATTAATTAATGGAAAAACGTTTCTTCGTTTCCTAGACGAGAAAAATTAGAAAAAAAACTTGTTAATTATTTTATAATATCGAAAAAACATTATTCAATGCTTTACTTTGAATATCGGAGTGGATTTTGATTAATATTAAGATCAATACACTTATTAACACATTGGAATTTATTATAAATTTCCTAATTTATGTTTTTCTATGTTTTATTTTATGTTTTTTATGGAATATGTACGTTCAAGATCTTTTAATTATAAATTGCATAGACCTGTTAAATGATAATAGTTGTGTATACTTCATACACATACATTCATATACTGTAAAGCGAACGTAATATGTTAAGTTTCTTAAATGTCTTGGAATGCAATACTATTGTAAATATATGCAAATATTTATAGACAAATATTGATTGTATAATTTATTTTATCAGAATTTTTTTCTTTATGTATATTCAAATAATTGAGTTATTCTTTCTATTATATGTGCTGTTAAAACTTGTTCTCTTAATCTTATACGAATCAGCCTAACTTCTATCGTACATAATTATATCCATTACATCATTCATATGTATGAAATCTGCAGTTGCAATTACGATATAATGTAAATAATTGCTCTGTTAAAAAAAATATATATAATTTTTTCTACTCTACTAATTCATATGCATCGTTATATCCAAAAATAGATAAATAATAAAATATCCTGATTTACTTACTAAAGAAGATCACTACTTATTCTTAATAGAATGGAAATAATGTTATTTGCAATAAATAGGTAGAATATATATGTATGTCTTTATTACACCATTTTTAATTGCACCGACAAAGATTATTGCTTAGTATTAAGTTAATAATTCAGTGATTGACACATACGAGATACTCGAGGTACGAAACGTGGGGAATATTCCCACTTGTTTTCTTTTTATCTATATGTATATATATTTATTTATATAACATGTACTCTTTACGCGTATTAATGTTAAAATATCAGTACATCACACTTGAAGATTTACAGAAGAAACCAATATATTTGTTTTTATGATTCTGTATTACGAAGAGATATTTTTGTGTTACATCGAGTGCAGGTACTTCAGGAAGGGTTGGGTTCTGAACACTTTGACGTTGGATCTGTAAGAGTATTTTCAGCATGCCCTCTGTGACTTTACATAATTTGAGTCGTCTAGTTTTACGAAACGATAATGAAGCAATTAAAATATAATTAGAATTATTATATTTATTATTGAACGCATCGATAAATATTATGAACTTCCAACAATTAAACATCGATTAGAAATAATTTTGAACAACGAAGAAAAGATTATTATTATATTTTGGTCCCTCCATAAAGTGATAATTCATAAAGTCGGTCAGCTGTATACTTTTACGGGCCCCATAGTTTTATCTTTGGCACAATTACTAAGGAACACACACGATAAATTTAAACAGTGATTGGTTCTCTTGACCCTCGCACTAAGTTTTTGTGTAATCAATTTGAGCTTGATTTTTCATGAATACGAATACTGAAGATTGTCGCGTATACAATTGCATTTTTATAATGTTTTATTTTTTAATCGAAGAATAAAATAAATATAATTAAAAATATAAAAAGAAGGAGCCAGCGGTATTTTCAAGTGTCGTGTTCTTCGGAAATTTGCCGATGATCCTTCATCTTTTATCAATCATAAACAGTAGTGAGAGTAGATTTTTCTCTCTCGATTAAGAACATATGTTTCAGCAGACAATTAGTACAGGAAGGAAGAATATTGCAACAGGAAATCGTTTTTTTTTCCCACATCTTATTGTTTTAATCTACGAGGCAGTTGATTTTCCATTTTCGTACGATGCGTTCATATGACTATCCATCTCTGCAGGGATATTCAAATTGGTCGCGCGAGTTGTTGGACTCGAGGGTCGAGAACACTCTGATTTTTGAATAAAGTTTGTACTTGTATCTAGTTGGGCAGATTCGGAACTGGATTCTTTTCTAGAAGAAGACATACCATATGTGGCACTCGATGTCCTAGTGTTTGTTGGTGACGAAGACGATGAGGAAATGGATCGGGTGATTTTCAGCTCCGAGTCGGCAGGACTAACGTTATTCTGCATATCATTTTCTTCGAAGAGCTTTTTTAAATTGTTGCCGAGCTTTGCGTCATCAGAATTTACATTCGACTCCGCCATAATGGTTAAGGTTAATGATTCCGATGTTTTCTTGCCTCGAGTAGTGTTTCCCAGTTCGCTTAATGGAATTCCCAATTCACGAGTGGCCCATACATCGCAGCTAGGGCTACACGATGAGCCACGAGGGAATTGAGAGACCTTAGTTTTTCTCGCGTCTTCCATGGAATGCCATCGGTGGGATTTCGAGATCGAGGATCCTGGAGCAATCGTATTTAAACTGTTTGTCGGCACTATCCGATGTGGAAATCGCGGAGATCCCCGAATTTTTTCTCGTGACGATGTTTGACTGGTACTTGCTTCTAGAAGAAGAGCGGTTCGAAATACGTACGTTACAATAGATTTACATATATTTCATTGCGTTTCGTTGATACCTCGTACTCATTATATTTGCAATGAAACGATATAAGTACTCGATGAAATAATTCACCATAAAGAAATAGTTTGGGCATACTTACTGGGTGGTAGACTAAAATTGACTCTGGGCTCGCTGTACTCTTTACGATGTAGCCCTAGGCTTAATCTGCGATCTTCTTCGCTAGTAATACTAATTATTGGTCCTGAGCCACATCGAGGATGAGGCGAACGACTGCCTTGGGCATTAACTTGACACGTAGATGCTGCTTTCGTGCCTGGTACCAAACCGGCAATGTAGCCCATGTGAACCCGTAGTGCTGATGCTACTCCTATGAGATTTTGACATGGTTAACCGTTTCAAATATGTATATTACACTATATTCCATTATTGGTTTTTAACTTTTTTTATACAATTTACCCGTAAACGAGGCGGTCGAAGTTTTCCTGCTGGTAGGGCGACTGCCGAAAAGACTGAAGAGTCGCTGAAAAACACCCAAACGATTCGGTCCTTCCGTCTCTCTTCGTCGGTGAAGTTTGTAAATATCTGCTAGACTTCTTCGTGTGCCGTCCGGTTCCAAATCCGGTTGGCTGCTAAACGCTACAGTACCGCGGCGTATTCCTAATTTACAGAAAAATCAAGTCTATACGTGCCCAATCGCCAATCGTGTTGCATTAATAATAGATACTAATATTTACTGACATTCGAGCCAATAAGGCGAATTGAAGCACACAGTACGAAAGCGAAAGCAGGTGCTAAGATATCGTAGAAGAGGAAGGAGGAGAACCGCTCGCGTTTTTCGTGAGAACGCAATGTTCCCGAATTCTCTAAATGAAATCTTCGTGTTTACATGTGTGTAATAGATTGTCTTTCGGGATAATGTTCGATCGACAAGCTTTATGGTATTTACGAATTAAACAAAAGCATAAACGGGGATCCTGCTTCAAGTATTTGCAGATTCATTCGGTTGACCGTCAAGTTTCATCATCGATTCTATTCAACTGGATGTCATTGCATTCCGAAACATTGGATCAAACGTGCAATTTAGCGTGCAGAATGGGGCGTATGCACGTACATACACCTGTCAGAGACTTGTCCGAACTTGTCAAGCGGTTTGGGACTTAGAGCTCGGGGAAATACGAGTGCAGTCTGGTATCTCGAATGGCAATTAATATGTCAGAAATGTATGAATTATGTCCTCAAGCTAGTAATACAGACCAATGCAATGACAGGCTGACAATCAAGCTGGTTGGTTTTGTATTAACTGTTTCATGTGCAATTTTAAGTAGCAGCTAATTTTATTTAATAGCTGTTTCAAATCGACAGAGTAACTTTAAATTACATCCGCAGCATGATGAACGTTGTACGCTACTAACAAACGCGCAAGAAACGTTGTTCGGCAGTACAGTTTTCATGCAGTTTTCCTCGAAAAATAACATAACCGTCTTTAAACATTAGACAAGTCAGCAAATTGGGGAATATTTTCTTGTACCGCAATACGAATCGGAAGACTTTTGAAACATTTGATTTCCCTATTCTAATTTCCTCTATCGTTTCAACTTTCAACAAGTTTTTAAAATACTGATACAAGCACGTAAACGTCAGTAACGTTCAGATAACTGCGTGCAATAAACGGAATTCGGTCACCTTTCTCGAACATCTGAATGATGGAAGGACGACGAAGCGAGAAGAACATTAATTATGTATCGTTCCTTCTTTCTCTCCTTGATAAAACAGTTTATTCATTGTGCAAATTTAAACAGGGACGATTTCGTTTGGTGAAGGGTAACGAATCGTGAAACGATCTTCGATTATATATTCGTCACGAATTTATTTGCACAACGAATCTTGGATCATGTGGCGAAGAATCTTACTCACCGGACGAATCAGCGGACGGCCAGCTAGCCCTAGGGATGACCGGTGGGAGGACGCTGAGCAATAACAAAGGCAGACCACCCCCGATGCTGGGATTGCGTTGTGGAATCGATGCGCTCGACGAAGCGTGCGATGGTTCAACCGGTTCCTGTGCCAATTGTTTCTCCAATCTGGCCAATTCCAGTTCCAGCTGCGCCATTTCACGACGATACACGCGATTCTGTACTTCCACGCGGTATTGAAGTTCGCTGTTGCACCATGAAATATAATTTTTGTTAAATTCGTTAAAAAGCAGTTGTATACCGTGTCGTAACTAGGCTTGCGGATATCACACACTAATTCGTGTACTATTTTCAATAGATTAGTAAGATCCAACGGATTTTCATCGGGAATTTTAAACGTTGATGGTAATGCGATCTCGTCCTCTTCTCTAACTCGATATCGAATAAATTCTCAATGGAAAATTCAATAAACTTTGTTTAGTGGGCACCGTTCGAAAGAAAATTCAGTGAAAGTCGGTAGTTGAATAAAATATGATGAACGATGTCTGTGACCTGGTTTAAAACGAATCGTTCCATGGTACCGTTAGGAATAACGTGAAGAGTTCAGCCACCGAGCACCGATAAAAAGATATCGTCTCGAGTTAGATCCGTCCAAACGATTAGTTACCAAGCGAAAGAAACCTTTATTGTCATCGTATTCAGCACCATTGTGCTTACCCTCTTTCTTCGCTCCTGTTTTCTTCTGATTTTCCATTTGCTTTCGACCCTCTTTTTCTTATCTGCGAAGTAGTCATTGGCGCGACGCGGCGTATCGCGGCAACAGTAGCAGTTACTTACGTTCTATCATCGGTCACGAATCTCCTTGTATTGCATTCGATCTTCAGGCCGAGACTCTGGACAACGGGGTCGGCTCTTTCGCCAGCCAAGATATTTGTTAACTGCGGAAGAAACAGCAACGCCAGCGTTGCGGTCGTTGAAGCCAAGATTAAAGCGGTAATCGTAACGAAGGCCAATGTTGCGCGGTCGGACATCAAATTTGCCAGCACTACCACAATCCCCGAAGTGATCACCACGAAGTAAACACTCATGCCGATGTATTGCGAGTCGTTTAAAGCAGGTATTTTCACGTGTCTGTAATTATGCACGATATAGAAAAGTACAAAGTAAGAAATAATTAACATAGATGTATAAGTATAAATAGAGAATTAAATTGTTGATCAAAATTACATTAACTCTACAATGACTAAATCGATACTTCCATTACTATGTTTTTGACTTGGCCTTGGAACGTTTTAATATCAACAGCTCAATGCTAAAACTCCGACAAAAAGAGGAAACATCTTTGCTAATGAACGCACTAATGGCATCCCTCATTAAACTCCAGTTCGACTTTGCTTCTCCAATTGGAAGTTCCATGTGGACAGATTCCCCGGAGCGATTGTTTTAATGAATTCTTACTTACAAAAACTATTCCGTATATAAAATTTACAGGTTAACTCAATATTTTTACCTCGTTTCCCAAGCCATATATACACCGACGATTAGCAATAGACCTTTATATATGTAAAGTGCGCCCAACCAGCTGTTCGTATGTTGAGAACGGCACACCTCTACCTGTATCGAAAACCAACGATGTAAATTAATTGATTATCGTTGGTTAAAGGGAACGTCATCCATATTTTAATGATCCTCTCTACCAAAGTTGCTAAGGTAAGGGTGAAATTGTTTTCGACGTCGTTTCGATTTTGATACCTGAGGTTGATAGACTACGCTTCTATCCTGTGGGCTAATTTCCAGAGTTAGGTTTCTGAGATGGCGTTGCATGGGGTCAAAAGTTACCCACAAGGTTACCACGAGGCCGTCTATCAGTAGCAGAACGCAGATCAAGCTTATAAGCTGAGTATCCTGAAGTAACTGTAGGTAGTAGAATTATACTGCGCGTTAAATGTCAACTGTACTTTCAATCTTATCGTACCTTGTTCTTGACAACGCCGCTTCTGCTTCTAGTGAAAATCCGATGAACGCGATAGGTCTTGGTAAACATCGAACCAAATGCCAAGGAAAAGCCAGCAGACAACAAATACACTCTCGCCTGAAAAACCGTGTGACATATCGTACGAAATACAAAGTGTAACGTAGCAAGGGAAGTGTTCGATCTGTATACATAGATATACACGATGCAACATAATTTCACCTACCAAACTAACGACTGTTCGCAAATAGAAAATTAATGCTCACTGTGCACACTGTAGGATAGTAGTCGTTGCTATCCGGTAGCGTAGCGTGATCCAAGCCCAAAAGTATGACCGCACCGTAGACTAAACCACAGCCGACGGCAGCCATATTATTCAGTCTAGGACTCGAGAGTTTTATGCTCCTGCCAGTCATAAGAAACGGAACACTTTATATTTTCTATACGATCAATGCGAAACGATGGAAACATCGTAAAACTTACTTGTGTTTACGAAAATGTAAATTGAACGCCAAGAAAGCAAACGCTAAAGTGACACCAACGCTAGCGAGACAAGTAACTGCTAGAAAAGCTGCAGGTGCTACTGTTACCACTCTCAACCTGGCCGTAAGAAAAATAAGCCATTTGTTATTATTAGAATGTTCTCGAATAGTAATAAACTCATAACGAGGACTGTAGCGAATCTCACGAATAATGAGAAAAATCGCGAATGCTAAGTTTTCCACCTTTATAATCCTTTAAGGCTTGGTGTCTTTCGAAAGTAGACGACGTCGTATTTCACGATATTTCCCAAAACATATGATTTATGAAACATTTCCGTCGGGGAATGATAATCAAATTTTACTAACCCGACGGGAAAGCGTGAATCCGAATATATAGTTATCCTTCATATCGTATACTTATACGTTTTATCATAAGTTGTAATCCCATTTGGCAAGGGAAATCTTTACAGCTATTTTATGTGAATTGCTTATGTGATTGAATTTTACATGCAACCGCCCTTAACGCGATTGAATTCTCGGTTGCTGAACCTGTCGAGTTCACGTTTATCGCGCAAATAATAGCTTATTAGCATATAGAAACGATAACATGGATTGTAAATAATTGTATGGCTAGAAATGGCATATTTGACATTGTTGCTCTCATTTATCAGCAGCGATTTTAAATGTATCCATTAGCGTCCAACGATTTATTTATCATTATCTGTATAATTAAATATACAAGGAAAGGGTATGGTTTGATTATTGTACGTTTGATTGTATTTGTAATTCTCAATTAACGATGCGTCGATATTCGAATTCGCGGTAGATGTTCAACTAGCGGGTAACTGAAAGGTAAAACACTAATTGATATATGTAATTGCTCGGATCTTTTGTGGTAGTCAGATTTCAATGTTCGCAGAGAACGAGCGAATGATAAAACCAGATAGAACAGTACATACCGGAAAACCCTTCGAGCCACGGGGGGACGACCATCCGGCCATTTTGTCATTGCGCATCCTGAGCAATTCATTATTAGCTTTCCATCTTCTGGACTGAAGATCGCTATTCTTCTGAAATCGTTGCCTGTAAATGGAAAACTATAAGAGATCTCCCGCTTTAGTATAAACGAGAGACTCTCGACGAATTGAATAATCGGTCAAGAAGTAACCGGATAGGATAAATCGAAACAAGATTTTAATTCCCATGTTCCCCCACTTCGTTTTCTGTGCGTTTCCTTTCGAGCAAACAAATTAAATTGCTTGGGATTTTAATCTAAGAAGAAACGCGGCTTGTAATTATTTCGACTTCGTGTTTCTACCTAAACATTTGTTTCGTGTTACAGATTTGACGAACCCAGAGCTTACGACATAAAGATAACAAGTTTCGTAACGTGCAAGGAATTGAATTATCGAGAAGAAGGTCTGAAAAAGTTGAAAGCTTAATTCCTATCCTTCATTCCTCTCACATCTATCCGGAAACCCATCCGTCCTCCTACAAAATACCCTTTCCCAGCCGTGATTCACTTGTGCGACACGGCCGATAAAGTCGAAAATACACCGAGTTCTAAAGAGGAGACGAATCGAGACTATAGAACTCCTATTTGTATTGGTATAAGCATGACTAAACGAGGGGCTTTCCAAGGATTAAGTCTGAGTTTACTTTTTCGGACATGTTACGGAACAACGCTTCAAAATAGATTCGATTTTATTTCCGAAATCGGATTTTAGCGTGTCTTGCGTAAACTCTCTGGAAAGTGCAGACAGCAGATATGGTTGATCGCTCGGATTAGAAATGTTCTATCAAGTTGTTGTCTTCGTACATTTTACAGGCCGGTCGCTATTGGACTTTTTTCTCATCAGCTTAATGACAGTAGCCGGATACACAAAATAATACTCATTTTGTTCCATTTTCGGTTTCCGCATACTAAAGCGCTGTTATTTTCGAGGACTGAAGATAAAGGCAGTCTGCCTTTTTCTGCCGTTTTTTAAGCAGCGCATTCACGGACACTGCCTATGTGTATCTGTTTCGTGAAGTTTAAGCGTATACCTCGATGCTTTTTCACCTTGACAGGTATTGGAGTTTCTTCTGCACATTGAATTACTTACCTCCTAAATTGCACGTAAACTCGTACTACATAGTTTTTTCAAGCGCCGAATTTACGAATTCGTCCTCGCAGCTTTTTAGGAACTTATCTTATGATAATATAGTGGTTACCGTAATATAACAAAGTCATATAATCGGTCTGACACCGAAGTTTACATATTCGTAGCATAGCTGCGATATTGCTACTTTAGCTGATCAAACATTTTCAATTTCATTGGCTATAATTCTAGGAAATAATGAAAAAGAAAAATTGTACAGTTTTGACAGTATATTATCGGCTAAAATAGAATATTCGCCTAATTATCATATTATTTGGCCTTAAACAAGACAGATGGATCTAATCCCGATTAACGTCTAAAGTTAGAAAACATTGCCTTCGGCTGTTGCGGTGCGTAAAAAGAAGAAGGAAATAACAGACGACCGATCTTTTTTTTCTATTCCCTGTCTTCGTGATTATGCTTGGAAGTTAAATATGCGGCCCGCGCCAATGTGACTATACCCGCTACAGGATTTGATGGATTACAGCCGTAGGATCTCGAGTGTCGACTGGTTGGATGAATGAAACACTGTGGGAGAGGTAAACTAGGATAAAAAAAATGTACAGAATAATGGTAACAGAAATCGTGGAAGTAAAGGAGGAAACAGTTGATGGTATCCAACTTGTCCGAACTAGCGAAGCTTCTTTGTGAACGCCGCTGCCTATCGCTGACGGAAATTCGTGCCAGTTCGTTGACTTTATCAGAAATCGATGCTTGAAGCGTGGTTCAGAAAAAGGAGCTTCTTCTTCGAAGTTCGGCAAGGTTAGCGAGCAGACAACTAGCCGTTGTATCGTAAATAATCGTTCAACTATATGAACTGCGTAAAAGAGTTTGGAAAATCAGTCGATTCTGGTAAATCCCTGAATCCCTGGAAATCCGTACAGGGAATTTTCCAACTTTTGCTTCTCTTAGAAACATCTTACCGAAAGACGTAAATTCTTTCATTGTCAGCATCCGAAATTAACCGATTTCGTACAGTGCGTATACAGTTCCCAGCGGAATGATCATGAGAAATTTTGTAAATACAAGGTACCAAAGTAGGTAACGCGAATCAACTTTTACGAAGATGTGTGATATACATATATCATAAAGGAGGGTGGAAAAATAGAACAATTCGGAGATTTTTAGCCGTGTTATCGCTGGATACACATATAAGTAAAGTAAAAAGTAGGGAAGGAGATAGGACATAGAAAGTAGGAAGGAAGGAGAAACGTTTCTTATCGGGGCTTTTAAAAGATTGTTCAACCGTCTTCCAACGAGATATTTGTAAAACAAGAGGTAGAAGAACGAAAGGGTGAGAAAGAGAAAGAGAAAGAGAGAGCGAGAGAGAGGGAGGCGGAAGAGAGGAAAGAGCGAAGGAGTAATGAATCTTGGTCTCAGTTTCATGGCGCTTGTAAAGGTGTAGATACTTTGTAGCAGATTGATTTTCGATCACGTTAAAAAGGCGATATTCCATTAATGTGTAAAATACATGGAATAACTTTGCAAAAAGTCCGATTAAATATCGTCCATTAGTCATCGATTGAACGAGTTGAAATTGAAACGGGAGAAGTGATTCTGATGCAAGAATGCAAGTGTCGTTAACACGAACAGCGCATCGAGGTCATACGGCTCGAAAGAAGGCTTAATTTCACAAAGACCTGCACGTCCGTACGTTCGCGAGGATGGCGTTTCGAGGCCACTCAAACAGTGCGCTTGCGTCGTTATTCGGAAGAATTCAGTCCGTGATTCTTGAAATGTATGGAGGCAGGCCGACTTCCGACAATTTACACGAGTGACATTTGTCGAGATAAAATTTGCTGGAAAAAGTTTAACACGATATATTTATTGGTCGTGTTTGGTGTTGCGGAGACGCGAGGTTACTTCTTGGTCGGAATGACGATTAATACGAATTCAAAGTAATACATTCCGGCCTTTCTTGTTTTCTATCTCTGGTTTTTCTCCTTTCTCACGCACGCTCCCTTTCGCTGCCGATTCCTGAGGGTCCTCTCTCATTAATTATTCATCGGCTTCTTACCGACATCCGGCGGATAGAATGGCAAACATCCTTGCTCGTGTTCGCACGAAGCTCACGCCGATCTCGTTTCGTGCTTTAGATCGCGGATCCGAGTAGCCGCAGTCTTTGCCGTGTCGGCCACGCGAAAAGCTTCATGCGCGTGACACTGAGATGTCCTTATGGCTCTTTCAACTTTAGTTCCCACGCTAGCTTTTTCCAAATTCTTCTACGCGCAATCTTCTTGGCTGTTACGAAATCGCAATCAATTATCGTTCGATACGTCATTTTATATGGATGAGCCATTGGTATTTTTTCACGCAGCCAATTTTTTTATTTTTGTATTTCGAATAACACGCGAACAGGCCATCGCGCACGTGAACTCTCCGTAAATATAATCGACAGATTCGTGTGTCGTGTGAACGTTCATTTGATAAGAAATTGACGCAAACAGGAGCAGCGAGAAACAGTGTATCGCAATGCCTAACAATTCGGGCAATCGTACGTAACGCATTTAACGGAGGAATGCATTAGGACGAAACCGCTATCGTACCGACTGAAATCATATCGCTGACGGAACATTCAACAATGGGAAGTGTCAGTTAACTGAGATGCGAGAACGCACACGGTATACTGCGCCGTTAGGTGGGCACAATTGTCAGCAATTTCCAGCCCTGTTTCCTGATTTGCCCTATTACACGTCCGTCTTTATTCGTGTACCATTACATTCGATATAATTACGAGTAAATCGTACTTGTATGGTATAAAGTTTACTCACCGTATATCTGAGAGAACGCTGTGATACCCACTCGATCGGCTCCATCGAACGATACCGGTCCCTAGAACAAACGATGACTAAACTATTCCTTTCGATTGACCTGGAAAATCTCTATTAACGATTTCGTCCGCCGATAAGTTCATTATTACGATACTCATTGTGTTTTTTTTAATAAATACGTTTCTTCTTCTCCTCGATACGTGTCGTTCATGAAAATTCCCAAAGATATCGTTCTATCGCTTTTGTGAATTATCGATGCGAAAGTTTGAATGCTGGATTTTGGATGATGAAAGCAGAATGCTAGATGATTTTAATTTCACGAATGTACGCGTATCGTTATTTGCACACAAGCCGAATCAAATGCTTAAATACTTGAAGAATAGGTGACTTCATGAATTCTCATGCATTCCTCTTTTATCAGTCGAGTAGTATTTCATACTCACCGAAACTCCGTTAAAACGCAAAAGTTTCAGTTGTTCCAGTAGTCGCAACGCAATGTCCTTTCTAGCATGTGTATATTGCACTACGCTAATGTTGTCCTTATTTAAGATGTTTTCGGTCTTTTCCAAAGCAAGTGCCATAGCCCAGACGGCGTCGTAGGTCTGTCCTTCGAACTTCGAGTCTGTCGCGCTTCTTTTTCTCAATTCCAAAGTGAAATTGTTACTCGTCTGTGCAGAAAATACCGTTGCTGTATTACGGCTAATTGGGTAATATAATTCGAGTTAATGCGCAAGGTTATATTTAAAACGGAACTATTATTCTTATCTATTTTTATCGAGTGTACTAGTAGTTAAAACGAAGCTCGTGTAATCCTTTGAAAATAAAGTAGCTTTTTGTTGTAGTGATCCTAGCTTGATCAGCCTTCACGGCGAAGGTCAAACAGAAAGAAAAGTTGTCGTTTCAGTATTCCATAGTAGCCTCTTTAAAAACAAATTTCTTTCTTATTAGCTTATTTGGGAAAATTGTGCCATGGAAGAAGGAAAATTGCCGGAAGGGGTAACATTTTCGAATATTATTCTCGAAACAATGAATGGCATTTTTTCTATAATAACGAAAGTACTTTGGGCGACTCGATAGTTTTAGTGAAAAATTAATTCTCTTTCATCCGATAGTGTAAAAACGCGTCTTTCACGCAAATAGTAGATATTAACGAATTAATCAGTACAGTTCGATGTAACCAAAAACAGGAGAACCGAGTAGTCGTTAGTATTTGTCGGAGAGATCAAAATTCGTTATGTTAATATAACGTTGCGTGCAGATTCGAAATGCCGATATGGCAGAACAAATGTATTACTAATTTCATTTTCCGTTATTGAACGTTACGGACGAGTTTGAGAGAAATTCTATTTCCCTCGTTTATCATATTTTTAGCTAAATCGATTAAACGTGCATGCTCCGGTGGGAAACAAATGGATCACGAAAACTATTTACGCGAATTTCGGCTCAACAAAGAAATGTAATATATATATCGGGTTCTCATTATGATTAGGGTTAGGGGCGTGTAATGAATCTTCACTGGAATTAGCCATTGTTATTATACAATCGAGGTAATGTTTATTAGCACAAGTATGGATATTACAGAATTGATAAGTAACCGTGGTGATTAGACGCTAATGACAATGGTCTTAGGTTCGATAACGAATCCACGGTCAATGGAATAACAAAATGTGCTTCCTTCCAAAGTCTAAATTGTATTCAACTTGCTTGTCTACGATACAAATATTACTAAACTAACTCTTTGTTAGAACGTAGAGTATTCACTGAACGTAAAGACGTTGTTTTCCTCGCTGATGAGATTGCACGAGAGTGTCCTCTCCGTCACGGTGATGCTGCAGAGGAAAACTGTTATGGGGTATGTCTAAGGACACGAGATCATCGAATTCGTCGAGGAAAACCTTCGTTCGAAAAGCGAGGGAAATGGACGTTGCTGTTAATTGGTTAATTTCTATATTGGTGATTAAAGAAGGATGCTAGTCACCCTTGAGAGAAAGTTGCTAGTGGGTAGCGCCGTTCGTGAGAAAAGCAGATTTCCCGTATCTTCCCGTAGTAGGTGATAGATTTAGGGACTGTTAGGATAAAGACTGTTTGTCCGTTTGAAGGACTTTAGTTAATTAAATCCTAAGATTTATAGCGGGTCCTGAGGCTGGCTGAGCATGTACTGTGGAGATGCATCAACGTCTGGTAATCATCTTGCCCGGAGAATAGGATCTATGTGTGGCGAGCCACGGGACAGAAATCGTTGGAATATTTACTGTCGAGTGCCGCTACAACTATTTCTTTTAAGGAGAGCTATACAATTATTCCATAGCTTTGTTAGGTAAAAACATTCATCCCGTGACCGCGGCTACGTTTAGCGACTAGTTGTCACTTCGAGCCCAAGCTCATTATCACAAATCTCGGACTAAAGTATTAGGGATTAATTAGGGATATATTAGGAATTAAGATAAAGACTAAAGTACTGGAGATTTTCCCAAGAATTCCAAAGGGAAAGCCCCGGTGTCCTTCCATCTCCGATATACATGTATGTGGCTTCTCAAAGTCAAAATTCAGATCGTTGTAGCAAAGGTTGTCTCTTATACGATAAAACATTCTGTTCTCCTCTCGTATTGTTCCTCGTTCCTCAGAATATGCAAATTGGACAACCGACATACGTTGCAGCGCGTCTTCGTTTTTGACTCTGATATCGTGAAAACTCACGGGACGGTGAATTTCCACGTGCGCACGTAAATATTCAGTATAGTTGAATGCACTCGGAATTATTCATGATGCTGTTTGAAAAAGTATAAAGCAAACTGTTTCGTAACAACTGCGAGTCACCGAGGGTTGGATCTATGAGTTTCAGTGGTGTGACGGTACCGGAGAAGAGTTGGCTATGTCGAAGAAACGTAACCAATTCCAGAGCACGTTCCGTTCGAATTTCGTCGGGATCAGGTTCTTCCCTCGTGAAATGTAATTAGCAACATGTGAGTTCGTCATTAGCTCGATTGCTCGAACGTGGAAAGTTCGATACGAGGAAGCTGCTGGCCATTATCACACTCTTTCAACCATACCATTTCACCGACGCCTCTCTCTAATGGACGCGAAAACAGGTCTGCGTGTGTTATACAGCTATGCCAGCTATAACGAGCATGTACATGCCAAGACTACACGCTTCTCCGTTAACCCTTCTAATTCTCGACAACGACGTTGCATATATTATTAAGTATTTCGTCAAACATCGACCGAGACTTAATTAATGGAAGAAACTTTGGTTCAGTGGCGGTTCGAGTAATTGCTGTAATCTATAGAAAATATCGAGAGACTACAAAAGATTTTCCACTGCAGAAGAGCTATTCTGGTCAAAGAATTTTCGAGAAATGCTCCGTTTTCCAGTTTAGTATGGAACTTTTCTGGAAAATGTGTCGGTAACTGAAAAAGTACTTACCAGACCCGACGAACTTATTTCGTTTTCTAAGGCAGCGCCATGACTCTCGACGATGATCAAACCATTCTGAGTTTGAGAGAGCTGCGAGGGCGTACATTCTTCTGGTTCCGAGTGCAACGAATTAGCCGTCCTCTTCGATAAGTCGATCGTGTCACCTGGCAGAATCCATGCGTAGTCCCCTCCGTGCATACCCAACTTCCAAGCCTGGCAGAGCAAGTAAAGAAAAAGTAAAAAAGATAGAACGGTTAATAAGAGAAGCGACTAACGGAGTTACGGAATATTTAGCGAAAATATTCATCTGGCTGCTGAGAGCCGCTGGTTTACGGAGCTAGATAAGACGAGCTTTAGACCTGGCTCTTAGTGGATGCTTCGCGCTCTTATGTTTCCTCGAATATATGGGTTACTTGGATAACTCTTTTATTTTTAAAAAGGTGCGGATGGACTCGTTACGGAGCAAGACGTTTTACAGTTCTGCAGTTTTACACAATTCTCTCTCGTGTCGTATGTACCTCGAAATTAACGCGGTGTTACATTCTTCGCACAGTGCGATACATTCGACTTCAAGGATCGACCATCAAATGCACTCTCGTCAAAGAAAAGAAAGCGATTGTAGAGAATTTCCGAGAATGGAAATTGCATTCAGAAGATCGAACAGACGCGTTGACCTACTATGAATATTTACTATGATCTCATCAGACGACGAACAATCGGAGTAATGAGAAATGACTCCAAGATGGAGATTATTTTCAGACCCTTCGAGATGTCTTTATAAAATATACCCCATTTTTAGCATCGTCCATTCCCTTTTCTTCCCACTCTACTTTCGTTTATTTATCCTCGCATAACGATTTATTTCATCTAACGCGCAACATATTTTTAGCTATATATATACTACTAATAGAATGTATTTTAGTAACGTCATTTGTCAGTTAGGATGACATGGAACGGACATCGTTACGGTATTTTATCTTAAATGATGTATCGTCCCTTTGACGTTATACAGTTTTTATATGCTACTAGTAAAAACTTTTAACGCGGATCCCTATAATCAATTTCCCTTCTGTTCTCAAGCAGCAAATTTCTTACTCAGCCAGAGAGTTTCACGCAACCGAAAGATGTCATTGCGTTGACTCGGAAGAGACCGCTGGATATGTATTCGTATGCAGCGTTCCTATCCTTTCCGGCGTGGCTCGACTCTTCTAAAGCTTTTAAGTCCGGAAAAAGAGATCGCCGGCCGGTTATCGGGAAATCATCGTCGGTCGTATTTACGCCTCATTGTCTTTCGTCGCTTTGCATAGAGACAAAGTTAAAAAACTGGGTCACGTTTGAATGGCGCGCCCTAGTCATCCAAAGATGCAGGCTGTCCTGTGAATTCGCAACTGTTGTCATGCGGAGGCATCCGGTGAAAATGAGAAATGTGCCTGGAATACGTAGACATAATATTGTTCTCAGTAGCAAAGAAAGGGCGAGCGAAATATTTACCGCTCGAACACGCGATTTCACGTAAACCAGGACTTAACTTTTCTTCTCGCTCGGAACTATCGCCGACGTTAAAACCGATAATAGAGAGATATAAATTGTACTTATACACTCTATGTGGATGCATCGAAACGAATGCCACGAACTATTTACAGTTTGAATTATAAAAAGCGAAGATCTCGGATTATTTTCAGCTGGTCTCGACAAAAATTCGTAATTATTTTTTAAGAAATTAGTCCGTAATTCGAGGACAGCCGATTGGTTTAGCGATAAATTTTGTTCAGACGCGTCACGAAACAAAGGATGCATCCGCTGTTTATAAACGACACCGTTCGAGGCTACGAGTTTCCGTGTAGGCGTTATCTGTATTTTCGGTTGATTTATAGGAGAAACGTTTCCGCGTTCCATGTTTCGTTGTACGCGCAAAGAAAGGGAAAAACCTTGCCTCTGAATACATATCGACGTAATAAACGGCTGATCCTGACCCGTGAATATTAAACATCGGAAAAGTAACGAACAACACAATCGTTTGAATGGAGAAGATGTGGATATCGTCGATCTAATGCTTACGAACATCTACGCACGCGTTATTGCTTGCCGGCCGTAGTTACTTTCTGATTGGCAATAATACAGTCGGTCAAGATGTCAGAGGCGTGCTCCGATGAAAAATCGTTTTCACAAGAAGCACGATTGCTCAGCTGCTTGGTAAATTTAATCTTTTTCCTCTAATAAACACCTAACTATGTATCTTTCGAGTATGCGAAACAAAGGAAAAAAATCGAAAGCAACTGTAAATCAAAAATTTACATTTTCATGTAAATATTTCTCGCGGCTATTTCCATACTACTTCTGACGTTCGAGGAAATAAAAAAAGTCCTATATATGATATACCTACGTGCGATTCGATAGAACGTTTCCAGTTTGGAGGACTTAAGAGATACAATTTAAACGATACCGAATCAAAAGAGAATGTGAATCAATTGGAATCTTAGACATAGATAGTAATCAAGAGAACACCGTTTCCTATACTCCAACAACGCAACCTCATTTCGACATGCAGGCGACACAAAGGCGAAAATCAGAAGCGCGAAAACCTGATGTTTACACTTCCGATGTTGGAAGCACAAAGAAATCACCCAAATTTTCATCCTTTCTGTTCCGTGATTAATTTTGCAGTGATAGTTTCACGAGTCACCTCAATCAAGTTAATACGTCATGTAAATGCAATTGTCTATGATTTTCTTTAAAGATTATTGCCCATATCGTCGAGAATATCGATTACCTTGAG
The DNA here is from genome assembly GCF_905332965.1 of Bombus pascuorum. NCBI lineage: Eukaryota > Metazoa > Arthropoda > Insecta > Hymenoptera > Apidae > Bombus > Bombus pascuorum. The sequence goes on along the minus strand of NC_083495.1, from coordinate 1,259,622 downwards.
TTAAGTCGGTGAGTTGCGATCGAATTTACATGGTTATCGGTATGAAAACTGATTAGACAATTAAAAAATTGTCTGATAAACAAGCTGCCGAGCAGTTCTTGGAAATTACTGGTCTTGAAACACAAAGCTATTGACATGATAATAGTGACGAGGAAAAGAGAGAAGGACAACGAGAGAGAGAGAGAGAGAGAGAGAGAGAGAGAGAAAGAGAGAGTGCGTCCTACTTCAACACAATGTTCATTATTCGCGTAGCGGGGACTCAGGCTATGACCATGTGTTTGCATTTCATCGATTTTCGCCGGAAAATCGAGGCGTAAAGTCCTCCGCGATAGACAAATTTCAATTTATCGCGTAGAATAGAATTGAGTTCATGAAGTTTGTGTATGTCGTGGAACCTTTCGTGGGCGTTGAAACTCGAAAATAATCTTTCTCGCGTATTATAATGTCACGGTGGTAACACCAAAAAGAGTAATTCTCACGGAGATAGCGATTTTATGAGCGCCTGTAAAAATTCGTAATTGAATCGTCGTCGATGTGCGTTTGAACGCTCGAAAACTCGCGACACATTTAGCGTGTAACGTGAAGCGTTTTATTTCCGCGTATTTTGAAGAGAATTGTCGGTGTACTGGATTACCGGAGAGTGATAATAAAAAAAAGAGAGGCGAATCTTGATGCAGCGTCTTGATAAGCACCGCGTGCGAAAGCAAAGCTAACTCAAGTCCATCTTTTTCATGATTGAGTTATGTATACCATCTTACTTTTTCTCGTCACTTCCTTCCACTCCTTTTCTTTTTATTTCGCCTTCCTTTTATTTTATATCTCTTTGTATATGTAAATAAGAGCAGTTTGTAAATGTATGTCAATAATCTGCCATCTTCTAATTACGAAATTAATACACTTTTAAACAAGAAATCTGTACGCACCATTGTTTTTCTGTTCTATTGTGACATAACGGGAAAGGACGTGAAACAGTGTGGCTTTCAGATACAGAAATATTTTTCATTTTTAGCATTATCCTCCCACGAGTCATTTCCCTGTTCGTGACATCTACGTATAATGACCTTTCGTGAAACGATAGGATTGCGAACGTGACATTTCCGTCCTTGAACCGATTTTGATCGTCAAAATTTGAAATGACGAAGTACGCGGTCTAGGGTTCCATACTTCTTTTTCTAGTAATGTTCATTAAAAGAATAAAGCTTCAAGTGAATTCCAGGTCAAATTTACATAACATCGCATATAATGGATACAGTGATTTTTGTTATTGCGTATTGTTTTGCACAATCAACGTGACGTAAAACTGTCCCGCGTTTTGGCACTTAAAACTTTTCATCCTAAAAGTAACTCGACTTTGGCCACTGTTATTTTTCCGCGCTAGAAGTTACGCAATTGCCAGAAGCATATTCTACCATTATACAATAACGGAGTTTAGCCGCGAGGCGAAACGAACTTGCATTCATGAGTTTTAGTTTCTGTCGAAGATTTACCTCGCAGAAAACGCGTGGCGCCAGTTGTGGTGAAAAACTCCCGATGATGATTCGTGTGTCCAACTCCTGTAATCGAATAAAATTGCATTTCAACAAGGGGGATTATTCTCTTCCGCGCTCGTCTCAAGCACCGCATCTTTCATGCAACTTTATCGTATTAGGGCGGACAAGCAATTAGTTATGAAGTGTGATTAAAGACGCACGGAGCATCACGGTTAATCGAATTATTCGCCTTGCTCGACACGGCCTGATACGCTCTAATGTACGATAAATAGTTTTTCGGAGAATTTTGCCGTGCATTGTAGCGTCTGATATTAATTTTACAACGGTCAACTGTTAAACGCTCACATTGGAATTCTACGCTTTTTAACAGATTTAAAATTGCTTGTATGTGTCTCGTATTCTAAAAGGTAAAGTGAATGTGAAAAGCTTTCCAAAGCAAAGATAGAGTTGCAATCGTAGCAACTAAACGTAGCTATACATCAGAACTGTATACCACGTCGGGCAGCCACGAATCTCTAGCATATTCGATGAAAAAAATTCAATGAGGTGTAAGTCTAAGCGTGCCTTACTTTTAAAGTTTGCAGCTGTTCCTTGTAATCGTTTTCTGCGAAGGTGATAGTAGCGGTGCACGTAATATTCGCTTGCTCCAATTCCGTGACTAGATCGTTCACAGCCTGAAACGAAAAAGCGATACTGCAACGTCCTCGTAGCAAAGGAGGCAAATGTTAAAGTTGTACATTGCTTGTATCATTTAGAAACAAATGTAGTAGATTTTTCTTATTAGACACGCATTTCATCATAAGTAAACCCTTTATTTTAACGTGCTCTGTAGAAGGGACTAAAGTTTAATAGCTAGTTTACACACTGTTCGTCACATGGGAATTTTGAGTGGCGCAATGGCAATCTATTAAACTAAACACATAGGTACTCGAGAAGCTGGAACGGCGTGTATCTTTGATTAAACTTCCTTGTTGAATGCTACATCGACTCATGTGCTTACCAGAGAATACATGTCACCAGTTTGCGAGAGAGCGGTAACAGTGTCCCACCCAAAATGTTTGATGAGTGCTATCCTGGCAGAGTTGTGACTTGAATCCGGCGCTACGGTTCGTAGGAAAAGCGGAAATTCGGTGGAATCCGAGAGGGCAGGTGCGGTGGATCCAAAGGAGACTTGTATCACGTTCCAGTAAGGTACGATTTTGGCTAATGTTTCCGTGACCTCGGAGCAGGCAGTGCCCAGTAACAACGGTATTAGATCGTTCTTCTTTGCCGAGTAGAGAGCATGGAAGAATCTATCAACCGCCACCCCGGAGTCGCACTAAAAAAGTAAAAAAGGGACATTAGTACGATATTACAACGTGCCTGTTATAAATTCAACGCGTTGTATAATTCGTTTGATATTACGATATTTTGATAAACCGGTGCTTTTATTCTGTCGCAACTATGATATCACAAAACAAATACGAAATTATGATTTATGAAAGGCGTCAACGACGTGACGTCGTGAAACAAACCCGTTTGTGAAATCGGTGGAGAAAGAAAGACGTGTTTCGCATAGAAAGTAAGCAATTATGAGGCGCCATGTAACGAGAGGCAAGAAAAAGAAGAAAAGGATCGCAAACACTTTGGCTAGATTGATGTACATGTGCGTGTATACGTCCGTAAGGAAGGTGAGGTGAGAGAAGACGGACCGGTGAGCCTTAACGAGCAATTATTCAACGCGAGAGGGTGACTAGGGCGGACTCGAAAGCTCGCATACAGTTGAAGAGTCTGCCTTATACCGTGCAATCCGGCGAGATACCGAGATGGGAGAAAATACAGAATTTTCGAGACGAGCTTCGATTCTGAGTTCAACTTTTCGTACGTTGTTGTATTTTTATTCGATTTCGAATCGTTGCGGTACGTCTTAAACGGGTAAGGTGAGACGGTTTTCTTCGAGAAAATAGAAATTTGGCTAACAACTGTGGAGAAAAGTCGCGTTCGCCTTATTGCTACCGACGTATTCGCAACCATTGATGTTTACACAAAGAAGCGTCTCGTGATGCTTAACTTGATTATATTGAAGCTCGGTACGAATTTAAGTTGTATTTGCTATTTGCAAATCGTTTGCGTTTAAATGAACGTGATACGTATAAACGTATAAACGCGGATTCTATCAAAATCGTGTATATTTCTTATAAATACTGTTACAAAGAATGTTTCAAAGGAAGCAGACAAGGAGATTAAAATTACAGATTCCACGCCACCACGTTTCGAGGTGCAACTTTCCTGGAGGAATTTACAAAGGAGTTCAAACATCGCGGCACAGGTCACAAGCTCGTGTGCCTCTACCTCGATCCGATATACATATAAACGCTAGAACGCCGTGAAAGTTTCGCAATGAAAGGCCGACCACTCAACGATGCGTTTAATAGGACTGAATTAAATGGTTCACATTTTTAACCTAAAATCGACTGTATTGATCGTTGATCGATATGATTGGAATCTCGGACATTCTCTTTTAATTTTCTTATTGCAATCAACGGGAACGTGACTAGAGTTTTGCGGAATTCACGACCATAGGGAATTCATAGAATCATTTCTTCATATACGGTCAACAAATTTCAAAAGTTCCTCAGCAATCTGTAAGGAAAGAATAACTCGATTAAAGCTGGCTATAATTTTACGCCGGACGAACTCCAACGTTATCACGTATTTTTATGTTTGATCACGTGACGTGGTTTTGTTTTAGACGATCATTGTATTTGGAATCCAAACGTTGATCTATGAAAACGGTGAAGGAGAAAATTACGCCAGATCTGGATATCTTTTTATTAGGAAGTTTATCCGAATTCATGATGTGATCAAGATCATAGATCTCTACAAAGAATTCGAAGGATTTTGTTGATTGCTGAAACGCATTTAGTATCCGTTGATCGAATATCATACCTCTATACGAAACGAGCGACCTATTTGATCATTATACTGAAGGAGAAAATTTAATAACTGCAAAAAATGTGGCAGCGGTGTATCGAGCAATATCCAGGGAGAAAAATGACGCGTGATTCGTTTTCACCGAATGTCTTCGCGAAAAAGAGAATTTCAAGACAAAATTGTAAGTCGGCCAAATGAAAGCGTAAGCTCGAGGAATCTTCCATGACGTAGAGCTTATTTAACAAAGAACAGCTACTGCTATCTGTTTCCTGTCGGTGAAACGTTGACACAAAACAGATAGTATTGCTCGCTGAAGGGAAGAAACGCCAACAATATCGAACGATGAAAAGTATGATACACCTACAAAGTTTCCTCGGCTGTCAAAGCATTGCTGTAAAGAAATTAGCATTACGTGTTTAAGAATTTTGCAATTTTAAGTATTATATATGATATATGAGGATTATACGATTTTAGACGTCTTTATATAAGTTCCGCGTATGATCGGGAGAATTTGAACTCGGGTCACAATCGGACGTAACTACTTACGTCGAACTCTATTCTCCGTTAGTGGTTTCCGACTGACGACAACCGTGTATGCCGTAAAGCGTCTGGTTGTACAAAGTTTGTGAGAAACCTTGCTGCATTGTACCTTCGATAAACTATCATTATCAAATTAAGGGTGAACGAAGCATCGAAGTAGCGTTAAATGAAGATAGATTCTACAGCTTGCTCGACTTGTCGCGTGCAAACTTTAACAAAATATTTCTTTACACATCGGACTAATCTAAAAGCTGTCTCGTACACGAAGCGAAAATAAGGTCCGTTTTAACTCCGCTGCCACGACGATATATCAATTTAGAGTCGACGCGGTTGCAAGCACTCTGTTCTCTGAAAAGAGGAAAATTTTTAGGTTCCACGACAGCTCGAGCACTCGGCCTGATCTGCCGCCTGTCTTTATTGAATTTTCAGAGATTTCGCCTCGCAGTGATACGGATTTATGATGCAGCATGTAAACGTTTTACAAGCTTTGACAGCGTAATCTTGAATGAACTAAGTTCATACTAAGGTTAATGTTTCTGTGTTCTAGCATATAACTTTGTTTCGCTGCAGCATTATATTACAGAGTAACACAACTTCGTGTCCACAAGCTTAGGTGTTACTGCAACTCCAAATATCATGAAACTGCATCCTTCGGTACTCAAGTTTCCTCTCACTTTTTAAGCTTCTCGCGCTGCATTTGATTAAATTAATATTTTAAATATTTTTATTAAATCTTTATTCGGCGATAACTTAGTGCAAAAAATGTCGTTTTTCATTTCCTAAAATATTATTCTAGCGGCGTATTTCATTATAAATTTACCGATGTGCTTTTTTTTCTAACAGGAAATCGAACACCTTATTCAATCCGTTTTCTGTCAATAACTCCTACACCAATTTCGAATGATCATTTCGCACGTCAAGAAAATATTATTTCACATGTCGAATGATTTTATCACCTACATTTTATTTCAATAAAAATACGAGTTTTTGATATTTTCATAAAGCATTCAATGCTGCAACTCCATTTTTTAATCGCGCATTTCATTAAACTCATTTGCCTTGTTTTGAAACTAAATTCTCGTTTGAAAACCGCTCTGGCTACGTTTTCGCTGAAAACTTTTAGGTACACTGCAATATCCATGCATATTAGATTGGCCCGACAGAAATTACCTATGGAATCTGTAAATTTTTATCGATATCTACTCGTGTGACGCGTTTGATTTTGTTCGGTTAACTATCCGTTACGAGCCAATTACCGTGTACGTGGTTAATCATCGCGTATTCACGTAATTGCTAGATCGTTCCCGTTCATTGTTCGCTATTAGTCCTTCTCGAAAAATTGAACAACCAATCGATGGTTAAAATTGGACGATAGGCGAAGTTTTTCACCTAGTCCATCGTGAAAAAAATGTCTACCTTTTATGATTGCGCGATATACCATAAAATATCTTTCATTTGTCACTATCGTGGCTGATCGCGCAATCAATAGACTGTATGAATAGGAGACGACGGCAGATAAAAGTATCGGATCTATCGCAACCTTAGCAATACGTTCGACGAGAAAAGGGAGTGGTGGAAGATGATGGAGTACAGGAATGACGGGTATATATGGTCTGTGAATTTTTTAGGAGCTGGCTCAATGAATGTATCCATATCCATAGTGCTGATCTCTATTTTCGTGGCTATTTCTCAAACGTTGCTGTTCTTTTCTTCCGTGATTGTTCTGGTCCAATAACACTGCTACGCGAGTAGACGTAAGAAAATTTTCATACGAGAGTCGAACAGAGGAATACATCCTACTCGAAAGGCGCCACTTTCATCGCACTTTTATTTAATCCTACCTTATTTATCGTATTGTAGTTTAGACGTGATATTACTTTCATGATACAGTTTTTCCCAATGTCGTTTTTTACCAATACGCTTTATGCGAATATGTCCCGCCATTGGGAAATTCCAATGTTTCATATTTAAGATAAAAGTCTAATCGATAGTTACGATCGAGCTGTGTGATTATAAAAATGTGCAATGAAAAAACGACAAGCCCTGAAGATGAAGACGTTTCAAGCACTTCCAATAACGATCGAATTATTAGTTGACAAGTGGTTGTCCGATTATTGACTTTCCTCTTTCACTTGGACGTATAACGGAGATTCCCTCAAATTCACTGCAGGTTCTTCGAGGTAGCTACCTTTATCGCTTCGAGTCACCCTTCTAACGACTGATCTTTCAATCGGACCCTATTTTTCCCTATATACATCGTAGTCCATGCCCTTTTGAAGAATAGAATTGAGGTGAGCGAAACGAAAATACGAATTCTATCGGACTTTTTCTTACGTCGATAAAGAGAAAAAAATCGGTCTTGGAGACGTTTCGTAAGACGATGCTTTTTGTTTGGAGCTTAATGGCGCTTAAGCTTGTTACGGTTAGTATATTGCTTTTTCATTAAGAGGCAGGGAGAAGTTGAGGTATTAAGATTGTCCACGGCATAAATTTGAAAATTTATTCCAAATGGAACTTTTTATTTTCGACGAATTTGCGAGTTAATAGCCAGATCGATTCGAAGAGCAGCGAAAGAGAATACAAAAAGAATTGAAAAAGGAGAAAAAGGGAAAGAGAAAAAGAATTAAGAATAAAAGTACAGATAGGTCAATCGGGATAATAGCGTTCCTTTAATTGTCTTATACTTCACCGATTGATGCAAAACCTGTATAGAAACGATCTTTTTTATTTTACGCCTTTTTAATTATAATCGATTTTCTTTGGTTTTTCCAATTGGTTCCGGGGCAATGTCGATAATTGTAGTTCGATATATATGGTTTCGCCTCAGAATCGAGTATATGATCGATTTAACCTCCCAGTGTTTTTCTATTCATTTATATTTATAGCAGGCCGGTCATGAGTTATATAGTTGAAGATTATTTAATAAACTAGTACTAGAATACAAATAACTTAATGGATCGAACATATCCATAATTTACATCCTCCGACACAATTTCAAAAATCTTCGATGGTAGATAGTACAGTTTTTGGAAGAGAACGTGCACAGTAGCCATATAAAGCTGTACTATCTTTCAGTATATGAACTAGAATAAATGATAGAAGATAGGTTCTATCGAGGCGTACTCAATCAATATGCGTGTTTGTACTTTGAATAAATACAAAAGTGCTTTCGTTGAACACGTATTTGCGTCTACGCTACGTTAACTCGCTTTCCGAGATTTCAAAAAGCCTTTAGTTGGTTCGACAGCGAAAAAATTGCTGTCGATAAATTTCAAAGTGGGGCCATAGGTTTTCAAAAGTCTTTACTTCGTTTTTGTATTTTCTTTTTTCACAGGTTAGTTCAACAATACTGATAACGATATACGGAATTATAATTTGATAATTAATTCGAAATAGAAGTAGCGCGACTCGATTCCAAAAACTTGAAGAAACTACGTATCATCTTATTTATTAACATAGCTATATAAATTTTATATGAACAGCCAACACTGTTTCTGGATAATTGCCATGAAATAAAGTTTTAGTTGGTTTTGGATGTTTCGATGTTGGAACAAAAATCTTATTTTCCATCCTATGAAGGGACAACTCCTATTTTACGCGACACCGATGTTAGTTCGCGCCACAGAGAATCGGAAAAAAGACGAGGACAAACTATCATTGTGTTACGACGTATACAAATTTTCATAAAACGCATACAAATTACCGGGGAATTTTCAAGGATCAACACGGGAATATTCCATTGATAACCATTTGTTTAATGCGAATTAAAAAGAGCAGAGTGAAAGAGAAGAATGGAAAGGAAACGTGGAGAATAGTGTGCAGAAAAAATTTAGATCTTTTCGAATCCTTGATGAAGAGGACCACCTTTCGAGTACTTTAGCAGTGTGGGATTGGTTAAATTACAAATGGCCTACGGCCATTCCTTGTTCTAAATCCCATTTTCATCGAGATTCTCGTATTCGTACGCACACAGCAAACAGAGAGAACGTAAAACGGTCTGACGACGCACTCCGATGAATGCACACGGTGAATTCAGCAAAGACACATAAAAGCTATGTAACACTCCGAGCTCGTATGTAACGAAACTTTGTCTCACAGAGAAAATGTCGTCGAAGTTGCAAAATGATCGGTATTTTATTTGTACCATATAAAGTAATATAAACTGATTTCTGATAAACTGATTAAAGTAATATAAATAGATTTATAAAAGAAAGACGCTTAATTTGGCTTATATGAAAGTTCATAGGTAAGGTGTCACTCTCTATATGTTGAGGTGATTCTTTGCTTCTTCTCTATCGCACTTTCCGACTGATTAATCGTGAAACATTCCCTCGCATAATATATCACGAAAGTTACATACTTGAACGCAATAAGAGCGCAAGTGACGTTGCGTGAATTATGCTGTTCTAATTTTTTATTTCGTTTCGTTTCATTCTGTTTCGTTTCGTTTCGTTGATTCATTTTCCGTAAAGGTGCGCGTTTAAACGATCGGTAGTGTTTATACGAAGACGATATAGCACATAAACGGAAATTATTGCGGAAAGTAACAGTTTAATACAGCGGTTTTTCCCGTACAAAGCTAATACAACTACACAAGTGTGCATTGTCCCGATTAAACAAAGTCTAGTGATTTAATTGCGCACCACAAAGTCACATTTTTTTTCAACGAAGCGTCAACGATCCTTGTTACACGGTGGTTATCGGGAACGCGTCTACGGAAAATGTCAGTTGATATAAACGGGGCAAACAAAACTTGATATCGTGGAAAACAGTTTGACAGTTGTTGCGCGTGGTCCGGTTAAAAAATAATAAAAGCCAGGGTTGCTATCTCGCGGTTTAACTTCAGTTTAATACGAGTTCTCGTTACGTCATGGAATTTTCCTTTGCGCGAACCATAGTTTCGCCGGCTGGCCGCAGAAACAGACTAGAACCGAAATTTTAAACAAACATAATTTGCAAATTAATGCGGATCTAATTTGGAAGTGAAATTTTGATCCACATAGCGTTCAACATTTCGAGGAGTTTGTTGAAAACATTCTGTCGCGGGAAAAAGCGTGAAGTTATTAGGACCGCGATAGCTTTGAGATTCAACAGCATGAAACACATGTTCATGTATGCACATAATATTATTTCTTTGGAAGAAAAATTGTTACACTACATCGAGATAGTCGAAAGCGTCGTCTTTTCGATGACCGATTCATTTTTCACGCGACAATCGAGATACGGGCGTATTCTTTGGAGAATCAGCGGCGATGAATATAAATAACGAAACTTTCTTAGCAAGTAAAGTATTTCGTGCTGTCGCCATATTTTACCCGCGATTTTTCCATCATAAAGAAAAAGCTGTGAATACATAAAGCGTGCTGGTTGAACTCTTGGAAAATATATCCGATAGAATAGAAATGTTTTGTTTTTACCTTGGTATCGTTGTGAATAAGACGCAGACGAAACTTGGATAAGACATTCAATTCGTTGACACGTTCAACGGCTAATCTGGCTGCTTGTAACTCGCTAGTTCCTTCCGGTCTAGGTTCAGAACCTCGTGTCATCTCGAATAAACCTAGGATAGTTATGTTTATCTTTTCGGACGATTTCACGTTCGGCACTGTAACACTGGATTCTTCAATTTCTTCTGTGCCTTGGTCAATAGGCGACTCGTTCACCGAATACTTATCACTAGGAGATGTCAACATTGGAGAAAACGTCGAAGACGCAGAGACATGCTTTTCTTCTGGGAAAGACTTTCCGCTGGCTATATTGGAGGATCGTCGACCAGACGATGCGCCGGGCAGCCAAAGATCATCCGTGATGTCGTCGGCTTTCTCATGCCCTTCGATGGCCGCCTCCTGTCTTCGTTCCTCCTCTGTATTCTCATCGACTTTACGATGTCGGTGAAGGACGTCTCTGCTGGGACTTTTTGGTAGATCCGGTGGCATGGTCGACGGATATGACGCGATTGTGGTTTCGGGAATATCCATTTTAGGCGGACCAAAGTGCCTTCTATCAAACTTTTCGACTTGAGTTGCTATAGGCGGCTTGTACGTGACTTTTATAGGAAATTTCTGCGAGCCCTCGAAACCCGTAAAAGGCTCCTCGCTGCTCTCGTTCGAAGTCGGTGACAGATTGCCATTTACTTTCATCGAATGAACTGGATTCTCGGTCCCATTGTTTCTTTTCGCTTCGGAATTATCCGCGACTTTATCAGACCTATTTCTTCTGATAGATCTCGAGTCGTCGTTCTCCGTAAATTCCTCGCCGTATTCTTTGCAATCGTGAAACGATTCTTCTAATCCAAGAAGGTTCATTCTCATTTTCCTCTCCAATTTATGCTTCCGGTCGAAGTTCCTTTTCATTCTGAACTCAATATGTTTTTCATCGCGATAACTTACACCGTTCATCAAAGTCGTACCACCGATTTGGTCATCGATATTGGCTAGTAGTATATCATTTTCCCGTCGAAACTTCCGCTTCTGGTGTCGCCTGCGAGACTCGCCGTAGTAACCGTTCACAATATCAGCCGCGATCGTAGCGAATCGCGAGTCGTTGCGCAAATACGCACGATTATCTTTACCGAATGACGCGATGAACTTGTTCCTCACGTGGTTAACTCGTTTTAACGCACTCGTTCGTCTTCGTGAGATTCGATCGACGTGAATTCCTGTCCCGTCGGGTTGATCCGATGAATCGGAAATTTTGTACTCGTTCAATCCATGCTGTATCCATTCCCGAGGATCGTCGGGAACTCTTCGAGAATATTTCCTACCCGCGGTGTCGACGAGGTAAGGAAACGATGTAAGATCATGACTTTGAGACCTCGCCTTTTCATTGCACGGCAGTTCGCTACGAACAGAGGCGAGACCGAGAAGGAGAAGGATTAGGTTGCAAGAAAGGTGAAAGGTCTCAGAGGATGAGAATGGCAGGAGGAGACGAGAGAAATCGCGGCGCGTATGGACGCGCGTCATAATCAGTCGCCGTCGCTGTTTCGACGACTCAGGGCGCTTTGTCGGCTTGTCCTCATCTGAAAATTAACATACACGTACTTTATTCTCAATGCGGAATAGTATGATTAATATTCTCGTAAATATGTATATGCTGTTTTAAACCGCCTTTGAAACCGCGCAGAAAATTTCCAGTTTAGTCGGTTTATCTGTTAACAAAGATTTTTCGCATACATTATATGTGTACGTGTATGTATATATCATTCTAGGTCGATCGTGTGATCGCGTGAACTCGTAGTAACGGACAATTAGCATTGCAAAAAGGGAGGAATAATGTTGTAGTGGTTATTCTGTCTCTTAATCGAATTTATAGGGATGGGAGATATCGTTTGCCACTTCTGTCTATTGTTTCTCCTTTATTACGATTAATAAATTCCAGCAAATCTATTCGCCGCACAAAACTGCCAACATCTGTCAACTTCAGTAACAATAAATATACTTTTATCGAGAAGTATCGTACCAAACGCTGTTTCTGCTTCACGGATAGAAAATCTGTGCGCCCAGTCTGTTAACGTAATGTTGCAGAAACGAGAACACGTATACATACACAATTGCACAGGCTATGTTAATGAGCTCTAGTACCCTTTTATGGTCGCGTTAGAGAAGCTTCTGACCTTCTTCGAATGAGCTAAGTACGCGTAAACGATGATAGCGATTAAACAATGGAATTTAGTTTATTCGCTTCCCTTCGCGTTACGTAAAACTGCACTTGCGAGCGAACAAAGATTCCCTCTAGAAGTTTTAACGTAATTGACTTTCTATAGCGAGTAACGGCCACCATTGTTACGTACTCCAATGTGACTTTTTAAACTGCGATACTGATACAGCTTTATTGCATGCTATTTTCAGTATTCTTTTTTTTTTATTATACATGAAAATGTCAATTGAATTTCAAGTTTCAACGCATAGATATACGTACATATTACGTTTGTACAAGTTAGACCATACGCACGTGTAAGCCTAGAAATCAGTATCAGTGAAAATAGTATCTTCTAACTCTAATCGCATTCCGACGTGCGTAGGAATGTTGAGAAGATGGAGCGCTTAGTCAATTATGTTCCTAAATTCGATATTTTAGCTCTTTTCTTCTTTAAAAGAAAAAGCGTTAAAAATTCACTAGAGCTTTCGTTTAATCGCGTCTTTTTCAAGTATCTTCGTCGCGTTAAATCCTTATCCTTAACAATAGAATGTAAATCTGTGAATGTGAATCCTGCGACTTAGCCTAACTATCGAGCATAGTAAATATGTGGTGTTTCCCGAATATCGACAGGTTTATCGAATCGACTGCGAGGCAGCATTTTCTACAGATCGGTTTCATATAATTCCGCCTACCCTCAGTTTATTTCGGGCTGTTCGAATCGAGCTAAGAACGGAACTAACATAACCTGTGACACTTTCGATAGGCAGTCAGTTGTCAGAAGAGTGGAGATTCCGAAGTCTAAAGCAGAGGTGGTGGGCCTCTCGACCCCCTGACCTACCACACCACACCACGTGAACTCGAGCTTCTTTGTGCTTCGTTTGTTTCCTTGCGAAGAACAGATGAAAGAAAAAGAACGTAAATGTAGACTAATGGTAGCGTTACGTTGGTAAGTAAAGGGCAACTGAGAAGCAAATAAAGAGATGACATTTGTGTACATGTAGAGAGAGTTGCGTAACGTTTCCAACTGTTATCGATATATTACTCGCTGCCCATTAAATTGTTCGTTACGGCATGGAATACAGCCTCCAAAGTCTTTCTCCCTGAAAAACTATATTACGACGTTAAGAAAACGCTATAATAATCGTTAGATAGGTGAGGCAGTTTGTTTGACTGAAGGCGCAATCACGAGATTAGTTCTTTTGCTAGTGATGCGAGGATTCCTGCGATGATGAACCGAAGCGGTAAAGAAAAATGTTTTAAAATGTCAATCAGTTATGCAACCTTCCTTGCCTTCCTTAAGATTTGTAGCAGAAATAAGTTTGTAGGAAAAGATGCACGCCGTTGATGGATCGTACGAGCCATATGATTGCTTCTGCGTATCTGGAAACAGAATATGCCATTCCCTCGGGGTATCGGAACAGGGATTACTACTCTCGAATTCAATACTACGTTCATCTCGTTCATGTTCGATACACGTTTACGGCAGTTTCGCGAGATCCGTTCGTTTGCGGCGGATGTCCCGAGATCGTCACCGCGTTAGCGACGTCTAAGCACAAAAATTCATAGAAAATGAATAATCTATGTACAGTAGAAACTGCGGAGCAATGATTTAAAGATGTAATTTGATGATGAATTGTTATTTGAGGACAGGGATTATGAAAAATCGAGAAACCGGCGTATTCCACAGAATGGTTTCTCTTAATTTTTTAATTATCCTGAGATAAATGTATCTATTCTTCTCGCAAATACCTAACGCGAGATACTATACATTTCGAATAATGAGGTTAGGAAACCTTGGAACGAAAAAACGAAAGAGAATTCCGAAGAAAAAGGCAAGCAGACTTTCTGCTGCTAAAGCAGAGAAAAGTTCATTAATTTTTACCAAAGTTTTCATGCCGTAGCAATTTCTTGTTTCTAAAACGGCAAACGAGAATTATGATCTATAACATCAAAGCGTGGGCATTTCTACAATTTCCATGATGTGGAAAGTCGATAAACATAATTGCGTGTAAATTATTATCGTATAGTAGCTCTCTAATCTCTCAGTTACAGATTCATGAAGTGGCCCCGATATGTAGGTATATTCAGGGTGACAAAGCTGCATTAAAGCATGGAATTTCACTTTCATTAAAGAATTTCAATTTAGTAAGTCTCATTACTTTTTAAACTCGTTAAAGCAGCCCATCGCGAAACTGATTCACAGAGTGACGAAGTGCGCCTTCGTTTAAACGCGAAATTGTGCAACGGAGTAGAAAGTTTCGACGATAATGTATGTTATCGTGAAATTGAAATGACCGAAATAACAAACGAATTTGTTAATAGTCATTACTCGTACTTAAAAATTTTGATGTATTTGTTCATAGCGGGTACGAGGAAAGCACTATGTTTGCGAGTCACATGCAACTTAATCAATTGCATTTATTAGAATTAATGGGGAGACACGGAGGTTCGTTGCGGCCTTAAAAGCTTCGTTTGGGCGAGTTTGCTACTTGGTCCGTTTATTTATTTACCGAACTTTCATTATACACTTTTACACAATTGTTTCACCATCGTCAGAGACTGGTTGAAACAGCGACAACAAATTATTTTTCATTATCGAAGGAGATAATGTAGATTTTGGAAGTGGCGTAAAACCGGAGATTAGTAAAGTTTTTTAAAGTTGCACGGAGTATCAAAGAGCCTTTCTGACCTTTATAAATACTTTTTCCGTAAAAGTACGTAGCAGCAAATCGTAAAGTTAGAATATTTTCTTAAGCAGATAAGCGAAACAATGCCGTAAATGGGGGAACTTTCAACGTAGTTTCCACAAATGGTCTGGTACTTTTGAAAGTTGATATTCAGCAGGAACAATTTTTTTTATAACACCAGTATTCTCCCTTTTTTAGGCAAATTTAATATCGTGAAAATTTACTCTGTAATCGAGATATTAACTACGGGTTTCCTATACTCGTAAAAAAAATCGCTGAAAGTTGGGACGAGAGGCTTTTACGATATTTATGTCGGATAAAAGGGAGCAAGAAGTACGAATTACCGTAAAATCACGTAATATTGCTTCAAACGTCGCATTTTTCTTGGAAATGAATTTGAAGAAATCGTCCACATTGATTTTCTTCGAATATCTTTGCGTAGGTGTTTCTTCCCTTTCTTTTGAACTTTATAACACTCGAGCCAATCTGTTTGAATTTTCTTCGATAAACGTGTCACTTTTAAGATGATACTTGCAACAACTAATAATTGTTATACAGTTTTTGTACAGGCAGTTATTGCCGTTTGCTTCCTTTCCACCAAGTTTTTACTCGAACCGTGACCCGTAAATTGATTCTTTCATCGACATTTTTTTGTATCCTTTGTCCTTCGAAAATACCTGCACTTTTCCCGAATTTTCAAACAAGTTCCCATTAGGAAGATATCTCGATTAGTCTCTTTTTTTCACCTTGTTTGCTTCTGTCATCGAGTTTTTTCTTTCATCGCAGAAGTGTACTTTGTAAATACGTTTTACGCGTTTGTTCACTGTGCGTTCTCGCGTTGCACTGTGAAACAACGATAGCTCATGATGACATTTTGTTCATGGGTAACGAGCGCCGTATAATCTGGTTACTCGCTTGCTCCGGGATATATCCGGGCATTCGGTCTTTGTGTTATTTACTTATGATCTATTATGTTTATACGATAACGCTGCAAACGACGACGAACTCTCTATTATAAAAAAGAAACAATGGGTTGCAGAAATACAAGGGCGTACGGACAACCAGTTGCAAGCGTAACACAAGTCATTCGTATCTTCTGTCTCTTGCTTCTGTCTGCGCTGTTTTTCGAAAATAGTCGTATCAGATGTCTTCTTGAAATTTGGTGGAAGAAAAGTGAAAGTTGAATGAATACGAAAGACGTAAGACAGAATGGCGTGCAGAAGCGTATTAGAACCTAACCGTAGGCAATCCGTAGCGACGATGAGCGCAGAAGGTGTCGCGTCGGAGCAACCGCGTCGCGTGCTGGCGGTTCGCGCACTGTTGGCTCCGTGGAATTCTGCGAGCCTCGTCTCCTACAGGAGTTCTCGTGACAGCCTGTCCTGGTAATGCGCAGACGCTCGTTTCTCTTGCATTTTCCCTCGAACGGAGAGATATACTTCGTTCATCAAACGACTATTTACTCGTTGATTCCTTTCGAATTTCACTTTACGATTCAGCCGTCTCAATGAATGCTTATTGTTTCCTTTCGTTCAAAGACCATTCTATATATTTTCCATGAGAAATGTAATTTATGAAAAACAACGGTTACCGGAGCAGTAGCAGTGTTAGTTGCAAAAGAACATCAGGGATTCGAAACATTCTTCGCAAACTGAAATTCTTCGCTTCCAACTTATTTTTCGCCGACGTTTTCAAACTTCTCTCGGACTTGCGGGAAGAAGTTTGTGCGAGAATACTTCAACGTCACACTTCGATCGGTATACCTCAAAGGCTTTCCCTCTTAATTTTAAGGCCCTTGCAGACATTGAAACATGTTGCGGTGCATATGTCGACATTTAGGTTTTATAATGCATGTTACAATGTATGTAGTTCGGTGTCGGCGAATCGACATCAGAAGCAACGCACGATCGATGCATTAGTATAGGTGCAGGAATTAGACTCCCATCTTAGTTGGTGAGCAAGGCCCGACTGGAATACAGGTTAAAGAGCGACATCAATACCGAATATAATTTATAATAGACTTTCATCATTTTATTTTATTTTTCAATCCTCGGGTGAACTTTATCCAATGAATATTAAAAACGCAAATAATTTCTACAATCACTAGATTCATTTCCTCATTTCATCATTCATTTTTTTAATTAACCATCGTTTTACACATTTCTTTATAGTTGTTAAATTTTTATTTTTTGTAATAAATATACCTCCTATTATTGGTAATAATATTGGAATTGGAAAATAACCAAAGATTTTGAATCACGCGTTTTAACGTTCACATCACACCAACGCTGAGAAGAATCGGTAATGTGGAGGTAAACTGAAACTGATATAGGTTTCACGAAACCCGCATATATGCATGGTAACACGTTTCAATGTATACAGGGATCTTTATAGCGAAAAGTTACATTCACGTTGAATTTGATCAACAAATCATCTGACGATTTATCGTTTTGGAAACATCGTTTGGTCCAAACGAACTTACGATTATTTCAGTCGAGCGTGAAACTATGGTTGTGTTTGTTAACGAGCCATGCGGGCAAGTTACTAGGCGCAAAGTAACGCGAACTAGGAAGTTTCGAAATATCTATTCGATAATGTTTTTAGTAGGCGAATCAGTGTGTATCCATATGCAAATGAGGGAGCATTGATTGCTTCGAGGGAAAGTAGCTTAAATAAATTACGTTGTTCGAAACTGCGAACATAATTTCCAGTTGTCTCTCTGGCAATCGAACATGCAAATATGCGACAGACTTACCGAAGCATGTAACCATATTAGGAGCCACTTATCAATGCTGCCTAACAACCATTACCAATTTCAATTGGTCGTTTATTTTATGGTCGACTTAAAATAATTTTGTCGATGACTACGCGTTACGCGAGTCACGACTTGAAATTTCGTCTCAAGTACGTAACGTTGCTCTTCAAACATCTTCGATGTACTCTTTTGTTCGAAAAGAAAAATAGTTTTAAACGTGTGAAATTTATTTTTCATCTTATAGATGAGTATCATCGAGTACGAGGTCTTGGTAAATATTCATTCCCACGTTTGGATTATCATTCTATAAATGCGAGATTTTTAGTCTCTCCCGGTTGACCAATTAAATCTTATTTCGGAAGGAGATCATGATGTACTAATTTTTGTCGCGCATTTAATTCCATCGCTTGATTACGCGAGATCTTAAAGAATATGGTGACAAAACATGGATTTTAATGAATTATAAGGAGTTTTACAATAGCAGCACGAACGTGTAAGGGCCGCCGTGAAATTTTATGCAAATCGGTTCCGATCAAGTTATTCTATTATAAGGGAGTTACTTCACCAAGAGTTGATCTTTCAAGGTCTTGTTCCATGTCATAGGCAGTTGATCGAACGAACGTGTCCGTTTTATTTCGGTGGATTGTGCGGAGCGATTGCTTTGGGTTCTTCGGAGAATGAATCGAATACAAGACAGGATGTTGGACCACCGGAGACAGTGGCTTTGTAGTCGGTGTCCGCGAACAATTTGCTGCAATTTGCTTTGCCGTTTTATGCACATCATCTATCCATTAGAAAGAAGCTCGATTCTCGCTGTTATTTAATTACCAAGAGATTAACAATGAGAACTGTCCGTACGAAACATTGCCGCGTGATTCGCACGTTCGTTTAGTTTCCTTTTCCCAACCACATAAAAGAGCGGCCTCCTCCAACTTCACGGATATTGCTCGTTAGTTTCTTAGAAGAGCAGAACGAGACGAACACAGGCAAACTAAGTTGGTGAGATCTATGGCGAAATGGATTCTATTCAGAATCAGAGCGAAGTAGCGATATCGCACGAAACCCGTTTCCTCTTTTCCTTTAACCTCTTAGGTAAGGTTGAATTTTGTTTCTTTGTACGGCAGAGTTTGATGCGAATTACACGTAAACGATACAGCACTGCAATGTGTGACGGATAATGCTGTTCTCTACGCAAGCACATTGAAATGAAGTTTTTGATAATTAAATTAAATTTTTTCTTAAAGATATGACGCATATACTTCAACTTCAATAATTTACTTTAACAATTATTAATACAATTGAGTGTGATATATTTTAAAGCACGGTACGATATATAGACCTACGTCACAATCTTCACACTCATAGCGCGATAGTGTTTTTCAAATTGCTCTTCGTTTTCTGTTTTGAAGCGACATTTTCAGCTTGAACATTCTAAAAAATTATAAGGATACGGATCGGCATGTTAAAAAGAGCATGTAATAATGGTATTATATTTATTTTAACGAAAAGCAACAATTGATACCTGACACTGGCGTATCAAAAACAAAGACTATATATTTTGCCTGTATATTGTTAACACTGTTATAAAACGTTGCGAGGACGAGAAAAGTGTGAAGCAAGACAAATGAAAAAGATTGTTCAGTTGAAATGGTGAGCGAATGAGTCAGTAGAATGAGCCACTATAGTGGCGCGTCGTGATATAAGATGACATCCGCGAAAGCCACTATAGTGGCGCATCGTACCTAGGAGGTTAAGCCCCTTTAGGCCCAGTGCAGACGTATGACTTGTCGGTGTGATCTCTCTGTGATCATATGTTTGTTTTCATTGTTTTTAATTGGAAAAGAAGTAAGGATATACGATCGTAGCGAGACAACAAAGACAAAAGCCACACATGTGCACCGGGCTCAAGATCGGTGCGAGTCCTTATATCCGATATGTTTTACACATTTTCTTAATACGTGACGTGAATTTAGCATTTTCGTTACATCGTGAGAAATACAAGAAATTTTTCTATTTTGCCTCGTTATGATGCTGGTCAGAATACTAAAATCAATTCTATTCGTAGGAAGTTTAAATATGAAATACTATCGCGGAGAAAAATATTTCTCTTGGTTATATAGTTCTACATTTCAAATTTCCAATGACGCTGACATAATTGAATTTATCTACTGATAAAAATTCTACGATGGCAAACTCTGTTGCAGGAAAGTCGGTACGCTTTATTAGACGATGTCGGCTGTCCTTGTTATGATCCCACGACAGAATCAGTCTAGTCACACAATGTTTATTCGTCTTGTTGCGAGCAGCGTTGTGAAGAAAATTCAGCTGTTGGTTTTGTCTGCCATGCTAGAGGACATGCGGCAACTCTCTGGGATACAGATCAGTTTATCCGTTGAATTTTAAAATATTTCTTATGTCTATTCCGAAGTAACAGAATCGCAATTTCTCGTCATTTAGTTCACACACTTTGTTAGATGCCGCTAACTGTCATTTCAATGCGATGCTATTTAACAAAACTGGACAGAATCGATCACTAAAAAAAAAAAAAAAAATAGTGATAAGACAAAGGGAGAGAGTAGAATGAGGGAGAAAGAATAAAAGATGATCCTTCCTTTAGAAAATGAAGCATTAATTAATGTAAAGACGGTATTAATAAATTTTCCTTCTTAAAACATATAATTAATTGGAAGCGTTGTAAGCGTCGTTCTAATTAATAAAGTTCATGTCTTCCGTCCCTCGTTGAAATTTCATACACAGGTAGAGTATTATTGTACACAGATAGAATATTTGATACGTAGATAAAGAAGCGACAAATATTTGGATTGTGAATAGATAATAGAAAATCGATAGTAACAGAAACTAGGAACGACCAGGGAGAGCTATTGCGGAAATGCTGAATCGAATTACTTACAAGTTCCAAAGTGATTTCTGAACAGTTTGTAGATGTAAACTACAGTATTGCAGACCGTGTCGCATTGACCTTTCGGACGTTCGACATATGTAGCTGTGAAGAGAAAGCACATGCGAAGCAGCATCGATCCAGTGTCAACTTTCTTCGATTTCGATTCGGTCGTGTTCCATTTTATCGCCTTTTCACCTCGATTTTTCTTTTATCTCCAATATTTTATTTTTGTGTTAAATCACTCGGAACTTCCGGAAAACGGAAGAAACGAGTAATCTTAATGAAAGCAGCTAGGTAAAATTATACTTGTTTCACTGCGGAATGTCAACAGCAGCTTACGAGATTGAATATTGTTTTTGCCTGATAAAAAAAAAAAAAAAAGAAATAAATCATGACGACGAAATGTTGTTACGAAGAGGGAATGCTCTGCTTTCAATTAAGTCCCTTTCTAGCGTAAATCTCGTTTGCCCGACGAGGAAATTCTCGTTGGACTCATTTGCGACGACGATCGCGCTGAAGCAACATTCCGGAAAGAGACCCTCCAAGGTTGCGCTTCGAAATGCAGACACAAGTGATCGAGAATCGACCAAGATGAAAGTGCTCTTTGTATGTGTTCAGCTTTTCAGAAACTCTTTGTACCACTTATCCATGAAAGGTACATAAAATCAAAGATACATACGTGCAACCTGCAACGTGCTCGAAATTTCGTCATCTTTAAGTACTACGCGTGTTTCATAATGGGTAGTGGAAAGATACGATAAAAAGTCTAGCGTGTCCAAATCTAGTGTATATCTACGTATAAATATTCCTACAACGCTGCAACGATCCTCCCCGTGCACGACTTCGTGCCGACTTCGTTATAACGAGGAGGCCACAATACATTGTACATTTATGGATTACCTGCTATTTTTTGTTTCCTGAAAACTCAGTTTTTTCGGTGCGCAATCAAGCCTAAATGGCACACATTCATCATTCTCATTCGCTGTCCAATGTACTTTGTGCTGTTTTAAAAAAGGAAATACTCGTTTGTTTCCCAATATTCTTTCGTTCCAGTAATTTCGAACGGATATTTCTTTATTAAGCGTTATTTGATTAAAGATACATTGACATTGGACGAACTTTGTAATTAATATTTCATTAAAAATGTAGTTTCAGATTCATACGATGATTTCAAGTATCTTTTCTTTACCATGCGCATCGTTCCAACAGTTACGGAAATAAAATCAACGAGAAGATGAATTCTTTTAAGGTAGCACAGCGACAGATCAAAGTCGATCCCATTTTCCAATTTCTCGAGACACGTTTGATTCTCTTTATGTTTGAAGCCTGATAGAAACGACCCACAACCGAGTTAAAACATCGTAGCGTGTGATCAGAGTCTTTGAAACCTTATATGAATAATCATTGCTCGTAACCATCGATTTAGGTGAATTTCGTTTTAATTATTTTATAACGACGTGTTCTGGTTTAGGAACAGATATTTATTTCCGTAGCGAACCTTTTATGAAATTTCTCAAAGTAGAACGGATAACCAAGGCACGAGTCAGTGAAATCTACGGTGACACCGAATAATTCACTCGATTGGCCCACCTGCTATGTAAACACGATGGTTTCACGTGAAACTCTGCTCGTTTTACTTTGGTTTCAGACTCTACGAATTAATACCTACATTTTCCATGAAAACCCCGTCTATATTTATTTCGAATAGAAGCCATCTTCCTGGCGGGATGAAATTGTTCTTGATTATTCCATGCTGCTATCTGGTTCTAAATTATATCCTTCTGTTTCGTAACAGGCTGACCTTTCAGATCTTCTCAGTATTATCGATTCACATGAACTTTTGAAACGACTAATATGATCGAGGATTAGATACATAGAAACAGGCAATTCCCAACGCGAAAAACTTGAAATTGCGTCGTGTATTCCGAGTAAAAACTACTAGTACTTGGGCAGATTTATCGGTTGCATTCGTACGTAGTTGATTCAATCGTATGAAAAAATGTAATACGACAAGAGAATGCTGAAACGCATACAATGTACAATAGAAAAGCATCCGAACTGGCCGATCAATTTTTGAACGTTTCATCTATTTCGAAAGCAATCTCTCGCGTGGTCACGTACCTGCGAATATTATACTTGTTGATCGCGTTCTTTGTTTCGATTTAATCGGGGGACGGAGGTGTAAATTTATTGCTTATCAAACATAGCGTGAATTGGAGCCTGTTAGATGTAGATAGCGGCAGATAGTGGTGCACATGGTTTGCTTGTGCCTAACACCGAAACAGTATTGTAGTGACATAAGGATTCCTTTGAAGCAACATAAGGATTTCTAATAACGAAGACCATCCTCGGAAAATGTATTTATTCACTCTTCTCTGACTGATAACTCTTCGTACCAAGGGCGAAGAAATATCGGTTTTTCTCTGTTTCGTTCAATTCTTCGGACAATACAGAATCAGAAATTGAACGATCGCTTTAATTTATTCCATTTGCGAGTCGTTACCCGAACCATCTGGCAGCTGAAACGTGTAACACAACAAATATCGCAAGAAGACTAAAAAGGAAACACCCAATAGACCTCATAAAAGATATAACTTAGAAAAAACGAAGCTGGCACCCCGCTGGGGGTAGCCGCCCACATGCTATATTTATTTTTTTATTATATTTTTTTTTTCTTCACCAACAACATATAACACTTTACCAAATGTCCACAAGGACAAATTGTAAAATAACCAAAATAAAATAAAAAAAAAAAAAAAAAAAATTTGCGAGTCGATCTGCACCGAACTCGAACTAGCGTTATATCGATGGAAATTTTAAGTTTAATCATACTTTGCCGGAATCACGAGAGAAGAAATGTAATTATGCGAAGGAAAACAAAAGCAGAAATTTAATGCCCCAACAGAGTGATCTATGATCCATATTCACCCATTTGTCGATCTGATTACAAATACGTGCCTTTTCACAACTTTGTTTTCATATTAAGTTCTGCAAGATTTCAAACTGCTATCCATCGCCCACACAAGTCACATTAGAAAGTTTTTAATGGATTCGATCGATCTTCGCATTTCGTCAGCGAACTCCATGAGCAAGTAAAAAGAAGTTTGACGGCAGAAGAAAATTGAGACAAGTTGGACCGTAAGTGAGTTTGGTGGATTTAATTAGATCTTATTTTATCTTAAGGAATGACTCGAACAATCTATTATAGTTCCGAGAGTCACGCATTTAACCAACTTGCCGGCGATTGAACGAAAAATTGAGAGAGTGGAAAACATCGGCTTCTTCTACTAAGTTACGAACAATTATGGCTGACAAATTTAATTACGGTTCCTCTGAAACGTTAAATGTGACATCGATAAATCGGAAAATTTACGTTCTTTAAGGGGAGGATAGATTTCAAAGTCTCGAGGAAAGTTTGCGGAGTCGCTAAGTTTTCCGAGACAAACGACCCGATGACCTACCAAACGTTAAGACCCGCGCGACTGAAAAAGAAAAAAAGGAAAATAGGTGAAGAACAGAACGAAGGGCACGACTGGGTGGCAGTCTTACCGTATGGTTAGCCCGATGTTATAAAAGAAAAGGAAAGAGAATGAAAGCTACCTGGAGTTACAAGAAAGAACGGACACTCGAGCTTTGGCTGACGTCGCTTTACGTGCCGACATAATGGCCCTTGTCTTCACCACAGTTCCGAGTTCTATTCAAGCTTAAAGCGTCTCACTCACCTCTGTGCAACAGCGACGCGATTCTTAAATCTACTTAACAAACCTAGTTTCTTTTCCACCCTTATCTTTTCCATCCCCTTTCTATTTGCTTCTCGCGTTTCTTCTCGATTTCCATTGTGTTCGAGCTTTCCAATCCTCGATTCGTCCTCGACGCGCGTCACTAAGAATAAACGTAACACAGGATTCTCTGCTTTCCGTGACTCTGGAATCCGATCGAATCTTTTCATACAGATACACGCACGTGGAATATAGCCTAAGGAAGATTAATGATTGAGAATAGACGGTACGCGTTCAAGTATTCGCGCCTAAATCGCCTTTGTTCTCCTAACTACCCTGTTTGTGCTCGTTAAACCGATTTGTTAGTCCGCCCGTAAACAATAGGGAACCGCGTTATGGTTACGACAATATGATGCAAATACGAAACTACAACGTCATTGTTGGTCGATTATCAAATCTGACTGCGTGTTAAATGTACGATGTTAGATGAAATTAAATTTACATGCTATACATATAAATTAGATCGGGTTACGACTCTTAAAACGTTAATCTGACATCCTGAATGGATCGAACGTATGTTTCTTCGTTGTAGGAAGCGGCCAAGATTGATAATCCATATTCCACGTAATATCCAATCAAAGCCTCATACCCTCGAGCGGTTTCCGTTAAAGCTTCATTAAGGGAGCCTTTCGACTTTCGTTCAATTTTAATCCGCTTACGAGCACACGTAAGGAGAATCGTACGTACGCGATCACTGAAACGTGACGACAATTGGATTCCAAGACTTTACTTGTTCGTTCCTCATTTTCCATACATCTCATTGGCTTGCGATACAAATTGAATCTGTTCAGCGTTCGCTCCCAGTTTCCTCTGTAATGAGATTCTTGGATCGGTAACGAATCGCAAGACTGTTTTCAATAAGAGACTATAGACGATATTCTTCTCGGAGGACGTCGTCGGCAGCGCGAAGAATGCAAACAGCCACGCACGAATGCGTCTCGCTGACAAAGAGGAAGATACGGAATCGGTGGTTGTACACGTTCGGGAAACTCGATAAATAGAAGAACTTATATCGATGCTGTTCTCGACAGTATTACAGTTCCCTCCATAGATTATTTACGAGAGGGGTGAGTCGGGATCCCCGCACCTTGCTATCGGAATGATCTCAAACGAGAAGTTCCTTTCCATTATTCAAGAACGGTGACCCGATCCTTCGCAACGCAACGACCGAATTTTTCTTGGGATAATTCCACGCATTTCGAATAACCTTTGTCATACGAATACGACAGAAATGTCGATACTTATTTATCAGTAGCTCACATGTAGACATTTGATCGGGAGAAGGTCAAAGAAACTTCCGTTTAGCTATAACAATACAGATATTTTTATAATAATATTATTTCCCAATGCAATTTTATTTATGTTAAAGCCGTCTTTTTTAACGAGGATAAAACCAAATTGGCATAATACGCGATTTCGTTCTCGCGATTTAAGATCCGTCCCGAATTCATTATTGCTCAGAATACGTATGAGTTCGATCGGATCAGTCTATAGCTTATGTTTCTTCGATATCGGACAAATTATCGAAATAAAGTCTAGTGCTTCCATCTCTTGCTGTTGGTAACAATCACCTGCTCCGTTACCAGTAGTAAAAGCCATTACGGTCGGACACAAGTAGATTCACCTCGTTCCCGGTCGGACACTTATCGAGTATATTCCTAATCAATACAACGTTATATCGTTACTCCGAAATACGTAACCAAACACGATTAAAATGGAATTAAAGCGTTAGCAAATTTTTATGGGAAGAATATTTTTGTATTCGGCTGCTATCAGCTTTTTCAATTGCAAAGAAATTTAAATCATTGAGATACTCGAACGAATATGAACATTGATTTTTCAGGACATCGAAAAATCAAAGAGCAAGCGTTGTCAAAGTAGGTTCGTTTCATAGGACGAAATGCATCTATATTTGGCAGATACACCCCTGGAGCGTCAAAGCGTCCTATAGTTCGTTCGTTTAGGCCATCAAAGCTTGTGCGCCTTTATTTCGACTCTTTTGTGTTATTCCTCTCTGACTATTGTCGCTCGTAATGCACAATCCAACGACAGTTCATCGGTGTCAGCTATACATACCCGTTTTCAGTCGACCGACTTAGCTACCGGAGTTCGCGCAAGCGTCTTCCGGCTGAGCCCGTGGGAACAAGTAGGGGTCGCCGGGGAAAAGGGGAATCTCGGCAAATCAATACGTATATATCCTCCAGTAACCGGTCAGTTGGGGCTCATCCTTCGTGATAAACGTATCGAAATCTAAACGACCATCAAATTTCATTCGTATACTTTATTCGCCATTTTCTTTTAATTGCCACGTTGACCGACTAATCGATCCCGCTCGTTCTACTATTAAAAAGAAAAGAGTCACGCGATTCGAGTAATCTGGTGCATGCAAACCAGCGATATCAGCCCAAGGTGCAAAGTGCTAGCTCTGAAAGGTAACTGACCCTGTGCAACAACGCGAACGTTCAGGCAGAATCAACCAATTGCTCCGAGAGACCGGTGACCTCGGTAGGAAGATCGATCGCAAGCTTTCCTTTCAAGAAATTCTCTCCCTATTCGGTACGGCTTGGTTATCTACCAACGATACATAAAAGAGTAAGTCCTCCGAAGCTTAGAAAACAGAGAACAGCCCATCCCAGTGTTCTTTCATCCTGAAGAACTTGTGACTTTAATCCTCTCGCACGTCAAGTGAGCGCGGATAGTAACGCGAGGCCATTGGGTTGCGTTAGCGAGGGACCGATTGATTCGTTTCAACTTGACTCGAAAGAAGTCGAGTCGAATCCCGGTACCACGATCGAGCTGCCGCGCTCTCGCAAGGCCGTCAGGCTATTGGAACGTCTGGTGGGAGCGCGTGATTGCTCGTTCCGCACGGATTTCCCGAAACACCCCCAAAACGGCAACCCGTCGTCGTTGTGGTGTTGCCGGGGCCCCGCCGTTAGCCGCGAGAGATCGCGAGAAGGGAACTTGGCAGAATCGGCGGGGCGATCGCCCAGAGGATCGGCCTCCTCGTGCGCGACCGGCTCCACCACCACCACCTACGCCGCTTACTGGCGGCCTAGTGAAATGGAGGAGAAGTCCTCGGCTCGGTTCTCCGAGTACTTGTTCGCCAAGATGGATGGCCAGGACGTGTCGGCCTCTCAGGGTCCCCGTAAGGTGACCGCCGACACCAGAAAGTTCATGCGGGAAAATCTTCTTCTCATAGTTACCCTCTCCGGTGTTCTCTTCGGCGTGATACTCGGTAAGTACGGAGAAATATCAAAATCGATCGAACATTCGGTTTACTCATCTACGACGTCGAACATCCTTACGATAATATTAATTTTATACGTTGACCTGATTCATCGTGTACGTCGGGGCGACTTCTTTTCTCTCTCGAGTCAATGAATCATCGATATGTCAACTAAATGTCAATCGGTTACGTATCGAGCTCGAAACTTGAGAAAACATGGTTTCCTTATAGTATCTACTCAATGAGGTTGCAAAATTTCCACCAATATTTTATTTATAGTAAATACGATGAAAGTTGTAAGGACGAGTTCCGAGCTACATCATGCACTCTAGACAATGATAGGGCCATGCCAAAAGCTCCTTACGCTTTCGTCCATTACGGGAAAGCGTGCCAAGGTCGAGTTCATCCGATACGAGCCGATCTTACTTTTTCTGCCGATCGATAGCAGTCGTAGATGGAAGCCCATCTCTGTTCTTTCATTTCTTCCATCCTTTTCTGTCTCCCTTTTCTCCATTAGAATTTTACGCAAACGAAATGCGAGTTTTCTGTTGCGTCACGTGCGCGAACGCCATACACGTGTTAATAAATGATTATGCGCGCTACTTAACGATCGGGTCTTCGTAATCGTTGAAACTATATCTGTCAACGGTGTTCCCCCGCGGGTCGAATTGCTTGCTGTAAATTAGAATTGACAAGGAGAAGGGATATAGACTGGATAGGTCTCGCGCGCCATTAACCGATACGATCCACGTTAAAATTAACTTTTGTTACATAAAACGCTAACGTGTTATCCTGTTAAAAGGTGGCAATCACCGACGAAAGGTTTCCGTCAAAAGTCTCATCTATTTAACCAACTTATCACCTAGAAACAGAAAGGACAACCTTGAACACGAACGTACCAACCTTTCTTTGAAATTACGTTGAAAGCGATTCTCTTGAAAATGACTCGATGACCGTCGACATGTTTTTATTTAGGCTTTGTCATTATTTTCGACGATTTAATTGCCACAGTGTACATTTATAGCGATGTTAACGAATTCGAATTTGGAAATACGCTTTTCTAATCATTCGCAATTATATTAAATGGCACGCCCAATTTCTCGCGTATCCTTTTACATTCGCATTACTACTCGTCGATAAAGCAATTCTTTCTACAACTCGTTCGCGTTTATAGACAATCGACAGTCAGTTACTGGTATTAAAACATAGAGATATAAAAATATATATCACCGTGTAAGTGGATGCATTATAGGAATAAAAAGAGATCTCTGCATAGAGATGTCTTCTATCCTTGTCTAATCAGGCATGAACACTGACGCTGCTCGTTGATCGGTGTTACACTTACATATTTAATATACGAATGTACATGCATTATTAGACAAGGACACAAGTAGCCTCCTTTGCAGCGTTCTCTTGCTATTCTCATGTCACCTTCTCAGCTCGCTCACACACTTTATTTTTATATCTTTACGCATTAAAATATTATTATTTTTTAAAAATTATTATCACAAAGGTCGTATCTGGTAAATTTACAGCAGTGTTATCGTCCGTACATAGTCTTATGTATTATACAGATATAACTTTTTACTGGTAAATTTTCAGAAAGTGAACTTGTTTTCATTCTGCTGCGCCACTTCATCACATTCACCTTGAATAGACTTAAGCCTTCTAGAAGCAGCTGTCATAGCAGTAATCTCGTTATTTTTTCAGGGTTCGGTTTACGACCCCTGAGCCTCGGCGATGACGCAGTTATGCTAATCAGTTATCCTGGAGAGCTCTTCATGAGGTTGTTAAAGTTAATGATCTTACCACTAGTGATTGCCAGTCTCATATCAGGTAACTACATGTAACTCGATGCGTTATAAGAAGAGTGAAGCTAATAAAAACTATATTAAAAACTGATTATGCCGAAGCAACGCTAATCATGTAACGTCTACAACTTACAGGCTCAGCAAGTTTGAACGCAAGAATGAACGGAATGATCGCCGTCAGAACTTTGGTGTACTTTATACTCACGTCGTTACTGAACGCTGTCCTTGGTGTCGTCCTGGTTCTGCTCATTCATCCGGGTAATCCTGGAATTAGAAAATCGATGGCGACCTCGCACAGCGGGAGAGCCGTTAACATCTTGGACAGCCTTCTCGATTTGGGAAGGTAGATAGTATTCCTATCTTCTTCGTTTATGAAATCGTGTTAGTCGTTAGATATCGATCATACTCGTTATTTTTGTACTTCTGCGTCGACACGTACGCCAACACTGTCCCGGAATTTTCCTACGATAAAAGTAGAGTCCTTTACCTCGTCGCCGGAGCAACGCTTGACTCGTTCCACTGTACTCTCCGATGACAGGGGTATCGCGGTAACTTTCATCGCATGCCTTGCGTGCTATTGGATTATTCTCATTGATTCCATAGCTTGTCCTGTATAATAAAGCCAAACGACGATAGCGTTGTCCGGATCAAACACGGTTATCGACAATCGACTCGTCGATTCGCCGAGTAAAAACCCTTTCTCCATTTTGGCTATTTACACATTGTGATAAATTATCGGAACTACATAAGCGTTCCAGCGGGAATTAAGGTCGTGTAGTTTCACGACCGGTGAACTTTTCCAACAATTGGGAATGATATCAACCATGACGGGATTGGAAGTATCGATCTCACGTACTTTATTTATACGTGCTAAAGAAATCCGTTCAAAGCATAGTTCAAAGCATTTGCGGTGCATGCTATCGGCTAACGAAATTATAGCGTATATCGTCGATAAACGCAGCTATCGATTAACTAGTTATGAAAATTGCGCCGCATTTCACGTGTTACAGGAATATGTTTCCGGATAATATTTTCCAAGCAGCATTTCAACAGGTACGTATTTTCATCATTAATAATTGCGTCTATACGTATATTCTATTGTTTACACGAAATCTTTTTGGCAGGCTCACACCGTATATGTTCCAAAAACGGTGCCCTTTCAAAATCTAACCGACTCGATATCCTCAGACGTTCTCGGGGACGATGATTTGATGAGAGTAACACAATACAGAAGCGGCACGAACACATTGGGCATAGTATTCTTCTGCCTGGTGTTCGGCACGTTCTTAGGTACTCTCGGCGAGAAAGGCCAAATCGTAATCGACTTTTTCAAAGCTGTGTTCGAGGTTATCATGCGAATGGTGTCGACTGTAATGTGGTACGTATGAAGACGCGTATTCGATGGAAGGACGAGAAGCTTAAACATGAAAATCGTTTCCTCGTAGGATGACACCGGTAGGCATCACCTCGGTAATAGCCGGCAAAATTCTCGGTGTCGCCGATCTGGCATTGGTGATGTCGCAGCTCGCCTGGTTCATCGTTACGATCGTGATTGGTGTGTTTTTCTATCAGTTGGTGATCATGCAGCTGATCTATTTGGCCTTCGTGAGAAAGAACCCCTTTAAATTCTACACCGGCCTCGCCCAGGGTACTCTCACCGCATTCGCCATGTCATCAACGTGAGTCG
The DNA here is from genome assembly GCF_905332965.1 of Bombus pascuorum. Classification (NCBI taxonomy): domain Eukaryota; kingdom Metazoa; phylum Arthropoda; class Insecta; order Hymenoptera; family Apidae; genus Bombus; species Bombus pascuorum. The sequence continues at coordinate 1,228,197 of NC_083495.1, read as the reverse complement.
TCGATCTTCGAACTCAGCCCGACCTTCAGAGTACCCATATCGCCTACCTCACATGGCCTCGGTCGTCATCGTCATTTAGTTTTTGATTCTTTTACTCGGTTGATCGCGATTCATTACTACCGGGTCTCTTGTCAACCGAATTCGTCGTGCCTTTTATTTTTATTTTACATACGTTCGTCGATCGTTCGAGGAAACTGCAAGGCGATCAAGACTCGAAATAACAGGTCGACGCATGCGTTTGAATCGATTGATAGAGACAATATGTTTCAGCCAGCCGAGAGGAGGCATTGCGAGGCCTTAGTCCTGTACACCTTCCCAGATTGATACTTTCCCAACAGCGTTTCACAACGTTAGAACATAGTTACGATTCGCTTCGAAGACGTTGTCGAACGCTATCGAATCCTACTTTCCGTCATTCATTCGATTCCTCTTTGAACCTTTTATGTTTCTTTAATGTTTCCGCGCTGTTCGCGGGGAAACTCCTCATGACCAATAAGAAAGAGAGAGAGAGAGAGAGAAAGGGAGAGAGGTATGCAGTTCTGGGTGGCACTTAGGATGCAGATACTCCCGGTTAGTAGTAATTATCGACGAACTTTCGGTGAAGCTTTAATAATTAAATGCATCTTTTACCGAAATGATAAGCATATCACCGAAATAATCGAATGTATTACCGAAATTTCGATGACATTGATGATATGAAATATGCAACAGAGAGCAGACTAACGAAGAAGGATGAATGTCATAAACAAAAACTGTGTAAGTGCACGGAAATATTCTGGTTATGTCCGTGCGTATTTAGCCGGAAATCAGCTGACTCCGTGTCACCTGGACTGATTCTTGGCGTGGAAGACTTAAAGGGCTTCCATTATCCGAATCTTCTATCCCTCGTAAGAGGAAGGATAGAGGAAGACGAGACCGCCAAAACAGGCTTCGTGCCATATATGATATTTATTTAAGTATTTTCCAAGAAAATTTTCCAAGAGGAAAGCTGAAAAAAATATTGGTTGCTCGTGTCGAGCCCGCTCTTCCAGGTTTGCCGGCGCCGTCCATCACTGGCCAGAACACCCGAACTACGATCATTTTCTATTTCTTTAACTGTTCATTATCGCGGATCACGCGAAGCAACGATCATTTTTTCAGTTTGTCCATCAGCATTCGTCAAGTAACCAAAATTCACGTGATCCGACCCCTCTTCTCCTTTCATTTACCCACTTTCCTTCTTCAGACGTTTGTTCCCCGTTCGTTCCTTTCGATGCATCGTGGGACAGAGAAGCATTCGTACATCGTGTGTAACGGTTGCAATGATTCTTAACGTGCTTCGAACCTTTTCCGTCCCATCATTGCGGCGCTCAAGATCGTAAACGCCCTGCAACGGCAATATCTAATTCAACTTGTTTTCTATGTGGATTAACTTTTTCCAGAAGAGAGCGTACACAACTGTGCGTACACTGTGCGACTGAGAGAAACAGCTCTTAGTGTATCTGAACAGAGACTGTATGAATATCATGATGATGTATTAGAACACGCGCTGCACGCGGCCTTTTGCAGGTGGTTCAGAGACCGAGGGTGGCCTTGGTAAGTAATCGATGGCCGCAACATGAAGGTACATGCGATTGTCTGTTGCAGGAGTTAGCCTGATTTCGAGACACGATGGAAGAATCATCACTGTTCCGTTCGACGTCGACATTAACCCTGGTTGATTTTCAGTTCGTCTTACGGTCATTCTGGTTATTAGTCTCTCGAAACCTTTCTGTCCATGCCACTTGTACCACCGAACGCTCTATCAATCGACCTTGACGCGTACCTTTTCAACGAATTTCTTATTCGCTTCGTACAATTCGTGCTTTATCCATCTCATTGCATTATTCGCCGCTCGAAAGCGTACTATGTCGAGGAAGTTGCGTTAGAACTTACGAATTACGATCACACTACGCCAGAATGACCCTTCGTCCATGGACATCAGCTACGCAGCACGGAGAAATGATCTTTCTTTATCACTCGACATCTGCTTTGCCCGATCTTTTCTAACGCAGTTTTGTACAGGGCTGCTGCACTTCCGGTCACTTTTCGCCTGATGACGGATAAGCTTCGGGTCGATCCTAGAGTCACCAGATTCGTTCTGCCGATCGGCTGCAACATTAACATGGACGGGACAGCGCTGTTCGTCGCCGTAGCCAGTATCTTCATCGCGCAGATGCATGGCATGGTTTTGGGCTTCGGCGAAATTATAACGGTTATGTAAGCTTTCCTTTAGTTAGTCCGTTGCATGAACTCGTTACTTACAACGATCCTCATTTTCATCGATATGGCGTCGTTCTTCTTCAAGTTTAACCTCTACCGCTGCGTCCGTGTCATCGGCGTCAGTTCCAAGCGCCGCCTTGGTTCTCCTTCTGGTTGTCCTAAGCGCCATCGATGCTCCTGTTTACAATGTCTCTCTTTTATTCACCATCGATTGGTTCGTGTAAGTAACATAGCATTTTTCTTTCGATAGCAATCAATAAGTACTAAGTTCACTAACAATTTTTATATCCAGAGATCGCATTCGAACCACGAATAACATGCTGGGAGATTGTTACGCCGCTGCTGTGGTCGAGCAATTGTCGAAGAAGGAGCTGATGGCGTTGGATGCAGCAGCTTATCAAGTATGATCATTGCGATAATGTGCGAACGCTATTTGGGGGTGAAACGAAACAAAATTAACTCGGGATATTTCTTTCAGTCGGAGACCGTTCTGCCAACGACTATCGCAAACGGATGCATTTCCGCCAACAGGGTATCCGATCCTGACACCATCGTCGTCGAAATGCAAGACGACACGAGGATAGCCGGCGTCGCCAAGTAAACAAGCTTGTTGGTAGGGCTAGGCTATCACTTTGTAAGATTGCAACGATCGCGTGCATTTTCGTTACATCCTTTATTCTGCTTTGCTACCGCAAAATCTCATGCAAATCGTTGATATTTACAAATGATTCACGGCAGGCTTTCCTCATGGTACGTACGTCTTTTCATTTTCATACTTTCTTCGATTGCTATCAAATTTTCATCGGCTCAATGTCAATAGAAGATACAAGCGAAAATCAATGAATCTCGGTAGTCGTATCGATCATCGTCCGAATAACAGTAAGGAGCAAGCATAATCATGTCCGCCCACAATGTGCTTTCATGAATCGTACGCGACCCGACTCTTTTTATAACTCATTCGTAATTATTAAGCGTAACCTTCGCTATGAAAATCGAGCCGCTTTGACCTAGAAGCCGTAGATCATTGTACTCACATAGCATCTTATAAATAACAGATCAATCGCAAATGTGGCGTGCCGTGGAGTGATTCATACGAAAAACAGAGTGAACTTTTGCACTGACGTTATTAGAATTATTGCGAAAACAACCTTGAGAGTACACAACGTGGCATAATAAATGCAGCGTGGTATTGGGGAAAAGCAAATGTGAAACAGCGGAGAAAATTGCGTGAGTCGAGAATAATTCAGGCTATGCTTTCCCCTTGAGATTTCTACTAAACGCTTTGGGAATAACGACCAATCTCGATGGATTTGGACTTGGATTTAAACTTCTCGGAATAAACGAATCAAATTATGAAATATCTATCTATCATCGAACGTCGATCATGATTCATCGTCGACAGCTTTGACTGCATTCTTCCATGCGATCGTCATCCTCGATACACGCTAACGTTCCATCGTGCTTGTTAAAGTGCCGCTTCGAATTTGTATCAACACAGGGACATTCTTCAATTTTGTCGTTTCGTTTCAGCATCAGCGTATTGCAGATACCAAGGAGCGTGACGGAAGAGACAGTTTGACCTGCGCTAACGTTCCAAAAGTTAGTTTAGCTAGCTGCGTACATATAAAATACCATCGAGTGTGATGCGTTCAACTGGGATCAAAAAACAGTACACTGGCTACACGAATGTTATCCTTTTATCGCATCTGTTTTCTACTCTTACAGAATGTGTTCGAAGGAATTACGTGATTACAACCATAACAGATATCAAACATAAAGTCAATACGAAAGAGTGCGCTACGTGATTCGCCAGTCGTTTAGTGCTATGACCGTATAGCAATAACGATAACGAAACCATTTCTAAGCTTTTGTAGTGGCTTCTTCGAGCAAAATCGCCAGATCACCGATTCGATTGCACTCTGGAGTATTAACGATCGCGTGAACAGCGTCGGATGTGGTGCCTTATTTTAACGGCGACGTATAAATGGTCGCCCGAAAGTAGTAAAAGCGCTTTTCATTTGCCAAGCGTAGGGCAGCGTTAACTCATTGCCTGGTAAATATATCCCGTGACCGATCGTTGTACTGCCACAAAATCTTTTGTACAGTGTGAATTGTGCGAATTGATAAAACAATTTCACGAAAGATTTAACCAATCGAGAACCTTTCTTCGTTATCAGACAATGAGTGAAACCTTGCATGGTGCCACGATGACTTTGTGACGCTTGATCGATGTTCCCTTCTACATCGGATCTTGATCGATTCTTGACAATTACGTGGAAGAATATCGAAACATTGGTAAAGGGTTTTATGCAACATTTTGTGTAGCGTTAGAATCGTTGTGATATGAATCGATTAGCGCGAGTCACGATAGTAATTACTTACAAACGTATCATACCATCGGTTAACGTTTGATAGATAGAACATCGTTAAACACTACCAATACGTAGACGAAACATTTCGAAAGAAAACGTAGGTTCCTTTAGCGTTTATCCTACCGAATTTCACATTTGGACCATCGACAAACGTAGATCGGTGTATAGAAATCTTTACCGAATATAGATCGACGATCTTAGAACCGAAGACATTTTTGTCCGAGATATTTGTCGACAAGTACCGAATCTGCGATTCTGCCTCTGTTTTCGATTAAACCTTAGGCCAATTTCTATCTCGAGTTACAGTTGCCGACTTTGTAACACATCCAAGAAGATGATTAAAAGGAAAAAAAAAACAGAAAAAAGAAAAAGAAAAGATGACATAGCGCTCGTCAACGAGCAGTTTCAAGACTGGACATGCCATTTGAATTACAATGTATTTATATCGTTATAGGAGAATTCTGCAAAGGATTCACTAATTTTAGGCACTAGAAACGTAGGTCGATACGTGTTCTCTCGTAGAGACTGTTTAATGTACAAATTAACTGGGTAAATAGTGCTTCGTAGCGAGCTCTTCGTCGCTTGAAAAACATTCACGGGTTCGTCGAGAAACTTGGAATAATTTTCGCAGCTTTGTCGCCGTTTTCGTTTAACAATTTTGCTTTTCAGGTTTCCCGATTGTCGAATTTGCGTCGAATCGTTTACCTTCAAGTTTTGCCGTAGCCCAACCGTTTGCGTAACATTGATTTTATTTTTCGTTCAAACTGCGTATAGGAAAGCGCGCTTTGTTCGTAGTCTTATAATCTGAAAGAGCGAATAGAGAAATAATTTATCAAAATACTTCAAAGACTACATGTGAATATACTTGTAAGGCTCAACGTGTTGTATTACAAGACGCAGATTTATACAAGTCTGTAGTGTTTTTCTTTTCAAACATATTCCTTGCCTGTCTCCTTCAAATACCTACAATGAGATATATAGGGTTTGTAAACAGAAATCCGATAGATTCCTAAAAAATTCATTTATTTAAAATTCACCGTCAAGTGAATCCTGGGCTCACAGAAGAGTCTTTGTACAAAGAGTTGTCTTTTTTTATACAAAATATGACATGCCTATTTCCTAATATTTTTATGTATACATATACCTGGCTGAGAAAAACGTTGTCGTCTTCCGTTACATCGAAATTCCAATTGGAAGACCAGCACAAAGTAGAAATGAAACGGGGCATGAAAGGGTATCTCCGGAGTTGCGCGAGCACGAATATCGGATCGATCAGTTCGCTCGTGTCGACGCATTTTCAATCCGTTGATGTCGCCATGCTCGAGGAAACGTTCGTTCGAGCGATCGACCGATTCGCCTCGGTCTCTAACGAAATTAAGGTGACTGTACAGCCGCGCGTTTCAACGGGCATGGCACGAAGACACGGACTTCGAATCGAGACTATCGGAGCTATCGAATCTATCTTTTGATTATAAGGCGTAGTGGTCAATTTTTTCTTGTTTTTTCGTATGAGTATTATTTACACGATTACTTAACGACTACGCGGCCCATTTCGGACTCCTCTATGTACAAACAAACGAGTATTATTTTAACTATCGATCGACCGACGATCGAAACGGCAAGTAACAGTCGTATATCTGTGCTTAAAAAAATATCGCGCAATCGCCTCTTTTCCGCAGGTCATACGTTCTATACGTTAGGATCGTTGCGCGAGTACGAGAATACGGAATTATCTACAAACGTTCGTTTCGATTCTACAACTAGACGCGTAAAAGAGGCGTTCGTGTCTATCACGGCGGAAATAAAAAAATGTGCACTTTGGCACCTTCGAGAATCTCGTCGAAGGTCAGTCAACTTAAAGTCTCTATTTTATACACACTGCGCTCATACTGCAATCACACGAAATCGGGTATACGTTAACGACGCTTTCAACGCGATAAACTCCGATTAAAACATTCCCTAAAATATAACTCGCAACTTTCGAATCGACGCTGTCGAATATACGCGATACCGGATCCAAGATATAACGGGACTAATACTAATATCTGACGCAACGCGACTATGATTTCGATATACCGTTAGATCCTTAATTCAGCGTCGGTAACTGGAATACCTCTATTGGCACTTTGACCGGACCTTTGAGTGGCAGGTGGCACCAAAGGACTGATACTAGGACTTCTAGTGGCGAGAGGAGATAAGGACGGAGAAAAACTCGGGCTAAGGGCCGCCGATGGGAAAGTGGAAGCATCGTGGCTGATCGGAGATCTTGGAAGAATGCCCCTGGCTAACGCGGGAGCCGCCAACGACCTAGGAGCAACGGAAGTGAGCAATGGCGGGGGCGGTGCTTTATGTACAGACTTGGTCTTGCCGCTGCTTCCGGAATTTCCGCTTTGAACGCTAGCAGCGTCATCTTTCAGCCTGGCGATTTCACTGAACACGTGAGCAAGTGGTTGATAATGAGGACCCCAATCCAGCAGATAGTCCCAATTGTAGGATCCAGTCAGTTCCTCCTCGCTATGAACAATGGAACTTAGGGATCCGTTCATCGATGGACCTCCAGGAACTTCTAAACCCGACATCGGTCTTCCAGGTTCCCCGATTTTCCCATAAATCAAGGTGGCGATATCCGCTTCGGTAGCGGCCTCGTCCTCGAACAAGTGTAAGCTATCGAGAGGCAGCGCTTCAGGCGGTCTTCTCGGAGTACCAGCCGGAGGGTCGACGATGCCTAATCTGGCTAAATATTCCTGAGTATTGTGAACCGAGAGATCACTGGCCGAGTCTCCAGTCTGTTGGCCTTCGTTGATCATTCGAATCTCTTCGTCTTCTCCGTCGTCCTCGGCCGAGCCCCTGCCAGACGAGCCGGACTGATCGCTGCCGGACAATTCCGAAGTCGCCTGTTGCTGCCCGGATTGACCAGAGGTACCGTACGGTGGTATCTCGTCGTACTTTGGGGGTGCAAATTGACAAGAAGCAGCGCCGCTACCACCATTGCCGTTCCCAGAGCCTCCGTTTCCTCCTGCACCTACCCCGGCAACGCTTCTAATCGGTATAGTATCGAAGGCACTCGGATCCACGTAGCTGTTGGACGCAGTGGCATTGTTCTCCCCGTTTAAACCCGGTTTCGTGCCCGGTTTCTTATGCCTTCGATTTCGAAGATGAAGATAGAGGAAAATAGCACCAAAGGCGACGACCAACAGAAGCAAAGCGATTAATAAACCTAACGCCCAATCGGCTAGACCCCCGGTCGCTGCGACTGCCATGTTAGACCCAACATCGTTCGGGGTAGCCAAAGCTGTCGCGCCTCTAGCTTCGTTCACGTCGCTATCATCCGTCAAAGTGATTTCTACCACTGTCATGTTCGACAAAGAGCCCTGTCTACCGGAACTGGCACTGACCACTAACCTCGACGATTCCTCCACGTCCATATCGATGTGCACCAGCTTCTGCTTCACGATCAACGCGCCTGTGGTGCGATTCAGTTTGAAATAAGGATGTTGCGAGGTCAGTTGATAAACAACTCGTCCGTCGGGACCTTTGTCTCGATCTGTTGCTGTTACGTGGCCGATCACCGTTCCAGGGATCACCTGTGCTCCGTTTCTAATACCGAATCTGTACATTCTTTCTGTGAATTGTGGGTAAAATTCATCTCTGGATTCGATCTCCACTCGGACTCTGACGGCTGCCGTTCGGCCACCTGTATCGGTTGCACGTAGAGTGAATGCGTATCTGTTTCGCAGCTCGTAATCGAAGACAGCGCGCGTCGTCACCGTGCCGGATTTTCCATCTACAGCGAACAATTTCCAGCTATCGTCGATATCGGAAAATCCGGTTGCCGCGGCAGATACGATGGAATAGTTCAAAGATCCAAATATACCGCGATCCAAGTCCGAGGCTCGCGCGGAAAACACGATCGTCCCGATCGGTTCGTTCTCTCCGACGAATTCCAGATATTCAGAGACTGGGAACTTGGGTGAATTGTCGTTCACATCCTCCAGGTGAATACGAAGCCTCGTCAAAGCGCACAGAGGAGAAACTGGATCGCTGTCGCACGCCATGACCACTAGATTATGAATGTCTGGTTCGAGATCGCAGTCCAGGGTTGCGTTTACTTGAACAGCGCCGGTGGTTTTGTCCACGCGAAACAGGCCACCGTCATTACCGGAAGTAATTTCGTACACTAAATTCGCAGCCACGCTGCCAGCCAGATCGTCGTCCTTGGCGCGCAACATGGCCACCGTGGTACCGCGTGCTGCGTTCTCTTTGATCGATACTTGATGAAGATCCTCCAAGAAACGAGGGTAATTATCGTTCACGTCTTCCACCGTAATGATTACCGTAACAGGTTCGTCTCCTACCAGCGACCCGGTTGTCATGTTTTCGTTCTTGGAGCCTAGTCGTAAAACGTATCTGAAAAATTCATAACCCTCGTTAGTACCAAATTGGAATTCCTACGAAAACGTTAAAAATCGATCGTCCTTACTTGTCTTTCGTTTCTCTGTCGAGCGTTTTGGAGAGAATCAATTTGCCTCTGGATATTTCGAACGTTCCGCTGTCATCGCCGGCCACGATGGCGCCGTCCAAAAGGTCCACGTCGGACAATCTCATCAAAGTGGTGCCCTTCAACGTATTTTCTTTTGCGGTGACCTTGTACTCTTTGCCAGGTAAGCTGCTCTTCAAGCTGCTCAATCGTACGACGACGGAACATATGGACGAGGCCGGTGGCTTGCCGTAATCTTCCGCTACGATGGCCAACTCCACCTCTTTGGGCAAAGGTCTTGGTATCGCGGTACGATTAACCGTCAGAACGCCGGTTGCAGGATGCACCGAGAAACCTTTGGTAGCTTTCAGCAGATAATATCGTACTCGACTGTTGTCCTCTGTAAGATCGTCGTCGGTCGCGTTTACCGTCAGAATTTCTTGCAAGTCCCCTCTTCCTTCTGCAACAAAAAAAAAAAAAAAAAGAACGATGAATGTGAGAAAGAGAGAAGGAGCTATCGGCCGTAGGCAACCGTACGAACTTTCCCTATATCGAGAGTACGATAAAGCGGAATGTAGATGAAAAAAGCTAAGTATTTGCACCGACGTATTGGGAATCGATCGTCGGTCGCTTCGGGAGAGTACACTTGAAAAAGCGTGCGGGACAAAGATCGAGGGATCATGGGCGCGAGGTCAAGTACCCTCTCCACCTCTTTTTGTTGGAGGTACCACGTCCTCGAGCAGCACCACCGCCACCACCAACTAAGTTCTTTCTTTTCTTGGTAAAGGAGGAGGATAAGCCGTCCTGACATCGGGCTGAACGGAAGTATGAAATAATAACCAGTTATATAAATCGCTCGGGCGAGCCGTGGGGCCAGCAGGATGGAGCAGCTCCGCAGCTACAAAAATCATTTCGATGCGTTTCAAATCGTCGGATAACTCGGCATTAATGTGCCAAGTTGCGACCTAAAGCGAAAAAGGAAGACAAAGAAGAAAGCTGGAATGAAACAGGAGAGAGAAAGAAAGACGG